>NC_136610.1:31603222-31788222 GCF_933228915.1 Telmatherina bonti | reverse complement strand
TAGCTAACAAGCTAATTATTTAGCTTCTTGACTATTCAGCTAGCTCGCTAGGCTAGCCAGCAAAGCTAGTTTGACAGCTCCCCAGCCGAATAATCAGCAGGGAATGTTTGATAGTTAAGAGTATATATTGCTAAGTTGATGTTAGGATACAACTGCCTAGATATGTGTTGTAACACCGTGTGACTTGGCTACAAGTGTCCGAATGACAGAAGTAAAGTACTCAAACATAATATATGGTTAAAAAACGTAACTGCCTAGATATGTGTTACGTTTTTTAACCATATATTATGTTTGAGTACTTTACTTCTGTCATTCGGACACTTGTAGCCAAGTCACACGGTGCTACAGTAGCTGCTCTACTATAAGTTACGGTAGCTATATATCATAAGTTAAGTGGGGGGAATTACAGCAGTCTTCATAGTCTATTTGTTCTGTTAAAGAAGCTAAATCTGTCCACATCTTAAAGCTTCCTAATGCCTAACTTAATAACACATTCACATTGTCAAGTAGTTTCTTTTAAATGAGTACTGAAGAAACCAATAACACGTTCATCGTTACTCTTGTTTATTACAAAACTTCTTTTACAAAGCCAACATTGTTTAATGATTTACACTATCTGAGTCATGGCAAAGTACCTGTTACTTCGTGCTCAGTTCTCTATTGTTGAGATATGTTGGTGATATCTGGGAACTTTTTTTTAAGTGTGATAATCTGATTATTGCATTCCAGCTGTACAAGTTTTGAGCAAACTGTGAAGGAAATCAATGTAAAGAGGACACACTGCATGTGATTATTTGTGCTTTTCTGTTCTTTTTCTTCTTTTTATACCAGCATGAAAGCAGGAAATACCTTGTAGCTGGTGCACCTTTTGTTGTGCTTTGTTCTGCAGTTTACTTTCAGCTGCTGGCACAATATGAGCCGGCTGTGGTGTACGGCATTGTTGCTCAATTTGTCCTTCCTTCAAAGATTTAGTGGGTAATTTAGCTAATTCAGATAATGGAGTGTTATTGGGACTACTCAGTTCTTGTCCTGTGAATATACTAGTTCTACTGGAGAGTGACCTCTTGTTATAAGTCTTGAGTGTGTTTAAAAAAAAAAGCTGTTAGAGAAGAAAGAAAAATAAGTGACAGTTTAGAAATATAATCCAATATGTCTCAAGCAAAGTGTCACTTAACTCTGTTGATAAATGCCAACACAGAGTGACTTAACATGGGTTACTGCAAGGGAAATATTTTAACACTGAACCATAGCAGCGGAAATTTGTGTGATTCTGAGTCACCGTGATAGTATCACAACTTCCGTTTAATTTGACTGATAAGAGAGCAGCAGACTGTTGGGGTGTAAAATGTTGCATCACCACATAAGATCTTAAGTTCTGCTGACATTAATGCAAAGAACTCTACAGTCAATCATGTTTGAAGAGAAATTGAAGATATTTTAAATATAAAACACACAACGTAGTCTTACAAAACTAACGGCTCTGGGTAAAACATGGCTTCTATTTCAAGCATAAAATAAGCATTTGCCTTAACCAAGCATTGTGTGAAAAATAGCTATTCCCATCACAACTGGGTTTGACTTACTGTGACCCTTCAGCAGTTCCAGCTTTACATATGGCATATTAGTGACTAAATACTTTTAAATCTGATTTCACAATAGAGTTAGTTGTTAGAATAGCCATAAGATGCAACTTTTAATAACAATGTTGTCTGACTTGAGAAATCGAGAGCTTATATCTATTAACTCTAAAACAAATCTTGGCTGCTCAGTGCATTATGTACTGATCCAAAAGGAGTTACAAGATGTACCTTTTTGTGTGCCACACCCCATATTGAATTGTTTGGCGGTTTGTTGTTTATCTAAAATAAGATAATATTTTTATGCTTGTTTTCTAGTTGTGCAGAAACCCTGTAAGTTTATAGATTGTGGTTTGGGTGTGTGTTATGCATACACTGAGCACAGTGAAAAGAAACTGGATACACCTCTCCATGTCAAGCAAACAATACAAAAATTTGCTTGATTAAAAACCAGCTTATCTGGTTACTGCTGGATACATTTCAGGCTTCACATTGATTCAGTCTGTGTTACACAAATCAAGAATGGTGAAATTACGATTCAGGATCTCTTGTATTAAGGTTTCCTTGCCAAATCTATTGATAGTGTAAACGGGCAATATTAAAAGCTAAAATTCTCCAGCATTTTTTTTAAATTTCTGGAAATGCCTTTCTCAGCAACGTCTCTGCAGACTTTCTAAATGGATATTGGATACATTTCATTGTTTTGAATAGTTTTGGGTATGCTTCTGTGTATTAACACATATTGTAAAGCAGGTAACACAAACTGCAGCAAGTAATGTATGTGTAAAATAAAGTTGAAGTTTGATCTTTCTTTAGTTAGTTCTGAAATAACTGCTCTAGATATATTTTTCTTTTGCCATATCTATCCAGAATCCCATCAGTTTATCAAGCAAATTCTTTTAGTCCCCAGTTGTAAGAGAGCTCATTTTTGTTGTTTTATTCTTCAATCACGAGTTCCTTTTTTCTTTTGTAGTTTGCTTCTCAGAATGTCAGCAGGAAAGAGCTCAGCCATAAACAATACAGCCTTTACTCTGCACCATTTTAAGTTTCATTCATATGTTGAATACACATTTGCATTTGCTTGTCTCTGTTCTTGTTTGTGGTTTTGACAGCCACTCCCCAATGTTAATGTATCCTATAAAACGAGAAGTTCATGGGTGTGGTCAGCACAAAATTACCTTTTTATCCATCATTATCCACTTGATTATCTTAGCAGTGGCCACATGCTAAAATTAAATACTAAATCCCATGTAAAGGAATTGAGTCACACAGCACAATTTTGTATATATGTATTATATATATATATTTTTTTTTAAATCATATTCTATAGAACCAATGTGGTGATGAACTACTCAGAGGTGGAATCTAAAGTCAGAGAAGCCACCAACGATGACCCCTGGGGACCATCAGGACAGCTGATGAGTGAAATTTCTAGGTAAGGAAAACATCCTGTTTTACACGCATGACCGACTGAGAAGTGTCACACACTACAAACAAGTAGAGCCTATTCTATCTACATTTCCAAGTTTTTTTTTTTTTAGTTTATTTTCATTTTATGTAGAAAAAAATCGCTTTCCCTTTGACAAAACTTTACGTTTTGAGCATGCCCGCAAAAGTCCTCCAAGACAGTATTTTTATGCCAGCCAGGAAAAATCCCATTAAGCTGTGCTGAAGATAAATCTCACAACTGCTGCCACATCTGCATAACGCGATAATTAATCAATTTCTCCCAATAATAACTGGTTTTAAAATGGCAAATTGATGTTATTTTTCATTAGTTTAACAAAATCTAAATACATTTTTCCTTTTGTAATTTGGAAGCTTTGTTCAATTTGTCTAGTGGTTGCACTACACGTCATGTTATTGATTGGATTTGATTGTTAAATTTTTAATTAAATGAGATTTGCTCATTTTGTTTGGAGTGCTGTGCAAGTCATGTTATCCAAATTAACTGGATTTTTTTCTTTTTATTTTTTACAAGTAAGTTTTTTGTTTTGTTTTGTTTTGTTGTTTTTTTTCAAATTTGATAGGCTGCTTTTGAAATAAATCCAAGGTTAAAAGTTTATAATTACTGTATTTTTCTACAGAAAAGAAGCAAGTTATTGCAGTTTGACTCATAATGGCAAGATGTACATGCCCAGGACTACTAAACTTTCCCTCACTTAGAGTTGGGACATGGCACTGATGCCCTACCCTGGTCAAATCAAAGCTACTTCTGGCCTGTAGAGGTTTTATTGAAATAATGTCTGCTTGTGAAGTCTCTTTTTTTCTGCATTCATTCTGACAGATTTAAACAACTCTAAAAGTTAAACAACATGGAAATTACCTAAAACCTCAACATTTACAATGCTATTTTTGGAGGTCTTCAAAGTGACACATTTTTGCACGTTACTTCATTCTTTATAGTTCAGATGTAGCTGTTCTTGGTATGCACCGCAAACACTGATGGGCTGAAAAGACTTGTAGTAACAGAAATACTTTCTGTAAAATTCCCTGAGACTTAACTATTAGTCTAAATTCCTCTTTTTAATTATTTGCTGAATGTTTGTATAAACAGAGCCACCTTCATGTATGAGCAGTTCCCAGAAGTGATGAACATGCTGTGGGCCCGCATGTTGAGAGACAACAAGAAGAACTGGAGGAGAGTCTACAAGGTGGGCCACAGGACTTTAGCACCATCCCACAAAAACACATGCTTTATTGTGACACAGGGCTAAAAGACCTAAGTGCGTAGTACAGTTTTGATTAGGTCGAAAACAAGATTGAAGCTCAGTTTTTTTTTTTAAATAAAAAAAAATTAATTCACTCATTCACATTCCGCTCTAAACCTTGTGCTTCTGTTTCTCAGTCCCTGTTGCTGCTGGCTCATCTAATCAGGAATGGGTCAGAGAGGGTTGTAACCAGTACCAGAGAACATCTGTATGACTTGAGATCATTAGAAAGCTACCACTTTGTAGGTATGGTATCAATCTAATCTACATCTTTATTTTCTCTCTGCATCTAAACTGAATCTTTGCTTTGCACATTTAGTTTTGATTAGTGTAGGGGTGGTCCACACTTCATTACTGTAGTGTTGAGTGTTTATCAACAATAGTATTGGTGTGAGCTGTAATGAATGGACAGAGGTGTTAAGCAACAACTAATCCACAAAATCTTAGACCACACACAAAAACACATCTTTACTAAAGCTACTTTTCACTCTTTCCCAGCAAGCGTATTTGAAGTGCTTTTTAAATTAACAACACTTCCAAGCTGTCTTCATAGTTATGTAAGAAAGTTAACACTTCTTGTGTAAATTTATATTTATTGATTCTTTTAGATGAGAATGGGAAGGATCAAGGGGTGAATGTGCGTCAGAAGGTGAAGGAGCTGGTGGAGTTTGTTCAGGATGATGACAGGCTTCGAGAAGAAAGGAAAAAGGCTAAAAAGAACAAAGATAAATACATCGGTGTATCCTCCGACAGTATGGGATACCGACCTTATTGTAAGTCATATAAACTCGCTGATCTAGTTATTTTTCAAAATCTCCTGTCTACATGGAATTATATTCCTACATGTTCCTTATTGTAATGTTTATGACTATAATGATGTTTGAAATGATAAACAAAGAAAAGTAGTTTCCCAAAAAAAACTCTCCTGTTTTAATTTTAATTTCTTCTTTGTAGCGGGGGATAGGTACGATTCCAGTGACAATCGAGGAAGGTGGGATGACGACTGGGATAAGAGTAAAGGGCCATTTCCTTTCAGTGAAAAGTTGGGTGAGATCAGCGACAAAATTGGGAGCACAATTGATGATACTATAAACAGGTTTAGAAAGAAGGATCGAGATGACTCACCGGATCGGTTCAGGTAAGAGAAACAACCATGTTGTGTATTGCAATATTAAACTTTGTCATATAAACTACTATAAATAAATGCTTATGATCAGCTTGGAATAAAAAAGGATCTGGCTCCAGTTGACTTCCATTAATATTATATTAAAAAAAAGAATTTACTGTTATCATTGGTCTAATTGTAAACCTTTGCAGTGCTACAGTTGAGCAGATTTTCTGAAAGAAGACAGTTTTTAAAGCAATTACCCTCATACAGAGAACGGCCTTGGTTCATTTAAACGAGCTTGTCATTTTCTCTGCAGCGACCATGAGGAGGAGCGGGATCGTTCATCCCGCAATGGTCAGTCACGAAAAGAGTTCAAAGATGAAGAGGAGACTGTTACGACCAAGAGTGTACAAATTGTCCAAGCAACAGAGACAACAGCAACACGGAAGAGAGGAGTACCATCCAGAAAAGTAGACCTGGGGGCTGCAGCTAACTACACAGGAGACAAGAGTCCAGATACTGCTGCCAAACAGGTAGCATGAGCATGATTTAAATATAAGTGAGATAAGAACTTTGCTGCTTTGCTTGCCTCATGTTAGAATTTTATTTTTGTTTTCCTTTTTCCAGACCCAGCCAGCAGCAACCACACAGCCGTCCAGTACAGGACTTGCTGACCTGTTCATGGTGGACACACAGCCAAGTCAACCTTCTGCTACTGGTATAACATACATAAATTCTTATAATAATTGGGTATTTTAGTGAGAAAATTGTCAAAAATTGATGTTATCAGTTGTGTTTTAGTGGTTTTCCGCAGACAATTAGGTCAAAGCTGTCAACAGAGAAGCTGCTCGAAGATGCAGTCTCCAATGGCTTCTGACATATTTGACGCTAGAACGTCCAGGAATAACCAGATTGAGAAGTTCTGAAGTAGCAAGAGGCACACACTGAACTCTGTTTTGTGTGAGGATGCATACCTGCTGATACTAGCTTCAAATTTTGGGGACAGCAGGGGGAGGGAGTTGATGTATAGGAACTAAGTACAGCAGATGTTTGTTGTTTTTTTTTTTTCTCTCTGAGTTGTCCCTGGTGAACAGAGAGGGCTGGAGTGCTGAACAGATGTTCAGCATCCTCCACCTACCTATTGCTTCTACCCCTCCCCTTACACTGAAGGAATGCTAACTATACAAGAATGACACCTGGAGCTTACCTGTTTAAATCTGAATTGTTTTTAGTTTTTGCTTGTTTCTCAACACAGACCTGATTGGTGGATTTGCTGACTTCGCCTCACCCACTGCCTCTGCTGTAATTTCCACAGGATCTGGTGGGTTTTAAGAGATTTTTTCTTCTACTTTTTTCCTTTTTTTTCCCCCTCTTTTGTTAATGTTAGTGTATGCTGGAGTATGCTGTCCTGTTGCAGTCATACTGCTAGAATATTCAGAGAGATGCTGGGAGGGAGCCCTGGCCATATGGAGCCTGCTACCTGCTCTGCATAATAAGAACAGACACACATCAACTCCTGTTATGGATGACAAGGAGACAGGGACAGAAGAAGAAGTTGGGGGTGGAAGAAGCTTTGAGTGAAGGAAAGAGAGAACAAGCGGGGTCGGTTCAATGAAAATTTAACATGCAGCAAAACTGGTCACTGAATGTCCTGCATAAAGCTACAAAAAATTAGTTTTATTCTTTCTTGCTCTGACAGATTCAGATTTACTTGTTTGACTTCTATACTTGCAGCTAGACAGCATGTCTGGATAGCAAGAACAGCCATTAATGCATGCGTGTTTTTCTTGTTCATTTTGCAGTGGCAATGCCCTCTAGCCCCAATGGAGAATTTGGAGAATGGAATGCCTTTCCTGGAGGTCAGATACCAGCTGCTTCTCAGAGTGTTGACATCAGTGGAAATAACCTTTTTGGGCCGATGACAACAGGTTCTGCTGTTGCCACAGCCCCAGTTTCAGCTGCAACCTCTGGTCCCGCCTCGGCAGACCTGTTCAACTTGATGGGGCCAACTCAGTCCCTCACCTCTTCCCAGAGTCTAAATTTTAGCATGAGCAGTACGCAGAGCATGAGCACCACAGGCCTCCCCCAGTCTAAGTCACAGGTATGCATGATTGCACTTATGTACACTTACATGCTTTTTAAATTATTTATTTATATACATATCATTACAAGACATGTATATTGAGCCTAAATGGAAAACAGTTGGAAGCAAAATATCTGCCGGTCCTTTAGCGATACATACTCAGGCAGCATGCATGGTTCGATGTTTTTGGGTAATATATTTTCTCTAGTTGAGGTCAACTGGCACAAAATACAACACAAATTTAAGACTTTAAAAAAAAAAAAAAAAAAAAGAAGACAGATAAGAATATTTTTTTAAGCTGACTTTAAAAATAGTGTGTGTAGCAGTGTGTGTCCACCTATTGAACCATTTTCTATTTTCCTCTGCTGTTTATCTGTATTGGCCTTATGACTGTCGGGTCACTGTTGGGAAGACCGACTCTTTTCACTAAGTTCCACATCTTTATTTGGAGCCCTCTAGCACCACCAGTGGGGCACAGCTAGAGATGTCACTTTGAACCAGATTAAGAATACAAAACAGGATGTATTTAATAGTTATAGTATATGAAATCACTTTTCTAAATTAATATTTGAGTGGATAAATTTTGAACCTTAAGCAGTTAATTTTTTAAAGGCCAAAATTAGTCACTTTTGCTGAGCAATAATGTAAAGCTGTAGAGGCCTGTCCTCACCGAGAGCAAAGACTATAATGATAACTTTTGTGAAGTTTTTGTAGATATTGCCCTAATGCAATAATTTAATGAAGTCTGCACCACTATTATAAAAAGAACGATCCTATTAAATTATCAAAACACAGCCAGCATCTCATCAACCCCTGCATGGTGCTGAAATCTAAATAATTTCTTCATACAATGTGGTTTTTTTTTTTTTTTTTTTGCTCCTCATGCAGTATGCTGCACAGCTGTAGAAAGTCGCTAAAATTCTGCATTTCATTAAGTTTTTTTTCGCAAAATAAAAGCAATATTTTGTAGTTTCGACAAACAATCCTTGTGAATTGCGGGTGTTTCCATTGAACAGCATTTAGTGAATAAACCGCAGTTCTTGTAAAATTTCCTTTGGGTGACGAGATTTTGTTAGAATTCCGGCTCATGCAAGGTAGCCACGTAGCGTTATTTTGGGGCTTGCTGTGGAGAATTTGCTAAAGCTTTTCAAAGCTTTTCTACCTCATATAGTTTTCTAGAGATCTAAAATTCGCTGCTGTTTGTTCCACACCGCACCATCTTCACCAGAAATGAACTGGTCACAACCCCCCACATTGCATCCGAGGACACATAATAAAAATTGAGACTTTTCCCGAAATGTTGGTGTCCATTAGCATTTTTTTTTTTTTTTATTGCGATATTTGCACCTACTGGCACAGCTGGAACGTACTCTAGCAGTGTGTTCTTGGCATCACTTTTTACAGAAAATTATTATTCATCATTCTGAAACCACATATTATAGTTGTTTAGTGTGGCCGCTCTTTTTTATTTGGAGAACTGAAGAGTTCACAGTCTAAACTTTGCAACATATGTTCGTAAAACTGACTGATGACACAAGCAAATGCGATTTTAGATTTCATTTGTATAAGAGGTCACCAGGCTTATCCACAGTCTGATCAATAGTGGTGTTTTTCACCAACAAAGATGACACACAGAGCAAGGTGTGTAACAAACTAAACTAACTAAACTCAAGAGACCCAGAGTAAGTTGGGTTTTTTTTTTGGTTTTTTTTGGCCAAAGACCTGTCCCACCCTGACAGGTTCATCAGTCATGAGCACAAACATGAAAACAATCCACTCTAAAGAGAACATTCCCTCCAACATCGTCACAAAGTTGCAATGACACACGTGCTCTGCTGAATTGCTTTGCCCCATCATCACAAAAGCTTTTCTGTCATTTAGAATTGAGATAAGTGCTGCCTTCAGGATAGTGGTGATCTTAAAAGCCAATATGAAGAGTTGTAGAGCATGAATATAGTCTTTTTAAGATTAATTTTATCTTGGTTAAAAAGTGATTCATCTCACTTTTTAAACTATTTGCTTGGATACATATTTTAGTTTTTAAATTCATGAACAAAGTACTGTGATCAGCCATGAGATTATGACCGCTATATAATATTGGGTAAGTTCTCTTCATGCCGCTGACAAATGATATCTGTGGGACACTCCTTTGAATCCCAATCCCAGGCGTCTTTGTAGATAAAACATTATATTATATCAAGATTACCTTGCCTGTCAGTGGTTTTAATTTTGTGGCGGATCGGTGATGGCAGAAAAAGGAAAGAATAACCTTCCTCGTTGACAGTTGTGTATTAAGTACAAAACAGATACTCTGATCCTGTAGCCCACAATGTATACCTCTTGGGCAAGCTTGTTTAATAGAGACATACCGTGTGTGATTGAAAGCATGACAAGCATGATGGTGGAGCTTAACGTGCAACCTCACCAGATGCTTGTCTCCCCCAGAGACCACCCACTTACCACCCACTCCTCCTGTTACTTTCACTGTATGAAAGAATGAGTTTCAAAAACATTCAAAATCCAACAAAACCTTGCATATGATGACAGCATTTCTGTGTTAAAAGGTTGTTGACCTAGTTTTAAAAAAAAAAAAATCTGAGACAACACCCACCTCTCCTGATTTCTGCAGTTACTCTTCATTGTATGTTTTCTAATCATTACTAGCAGATTCCTCTGACAGTATCGAGATTAAGTGGGTCAGGCTAAAGGTTGGAGGTCTTAAATTGTGTGAAAACTGCAGCTTTTTGTGATTGTTTCTCAGTGTTTTACCACTGATTTACATGTGTAGATTATAGCATGAATGAGTCCTTTTAGAAAACAAATGAATCTGTCTTTACCAGCCTATTCAGAGCATTGGGAGTCCTCTACAGCCACAGCCTGTGCAGCAGGGAGTGACCTCCCAAAGTGCCGGAGCCAAAGCAACTCTTCCATCAACCTGGTCAGATCACACAGTTAATATCAACCTGGACTTCTTGGGGCATGGCATGCAGCCCCCAAAGCCCAGCCAACCCAGCCTCAACACCCTCCAACAAGGTCTGATTAAGCAGTGACATTATGTCTTTTAAATCACACTGTCGAACTTGACTTAAAAAATTGCTGTTCTATTCATGGTCTTTTTCTGTTTTTAGGCAATCAAGCACCTGCCAACATGCTCTCACAGGGCTTTTCCTCGATGAGTCTTGGACCTACAGCAGTCAGACCACCTGTCAATCCAATGATGCACCCTGGTGTTGGAATGGGAATGAACATGGGTATGGGCATGGCCCCTAACCCAAACATGATGGGAATGGGGATGGGCATGAACATGGGGATGCCTGGTGCAATGGGAATGGGAATGGGGATGGGGATGAACCCTGCAATGGTCCAACAGCCCAAGCACGATGCCTTTGCTGACTTTGGAAACTTTGGAAAATGATGGAACTGGAGAGCAAAGATTATCAGAAGAGGTGGCAATCTGCCTCCGTCCATTGGTGAAGGATCATCATGAGCTGCAAACAAAGAGTACTTGAATAATTTCAACTATCTCATCACCAACATCCTACAATCCTTCTTTTTTTTTTTTTTTTTTTTTCTTTTTTTTTTTTTTAAAAAGTCATGTTTGTGTATTGATTGAACCAATGATCTTACGGTCAGAGAAGGCAGTGAAACAGACACAATGATGGTATCGGGTCTCTTTGGCTGGATGTTAGTTGGTGAAAAAGTGCCACTGAGAAAAACGTCAGGGGGATTTGCTTTATAACTTCAATGAATTAAAATCACCAGAATAACAAAAATAAATAAAACTCAGTAACTACGTAATTTTTGTTGAGATTAACTCTCATTAACTGCTTAATAAGTTTGGATAAAATGATCAGCCATTTTAACTTTCTAACAGACATTTAAGAATGTCAAATTACCTCCTATTATCTATTTTTGTGGGGTGTGTGCCCCCCCCCCCCCCCCCCCCCGTCTTCCTTTGATCTGTAAATAGAAAGCTGTAGTCCTTAAAATAACTTATAAAGTTCCTATATGAGAGGCAGTGACAGTTTGTATTATATAAACCAAATCTGAAGATGAATTAAAACAAGTAAAAAATGCACATTAATGCACTGCCTTTGTACATAAATGCCCACACCCCAACTGTGACTCAGCAGTAGGGGTAATAATTATTTTGCAGTGAAAGTTGTTAATTTAAGGAATTGCTCCTTTAACCAACCATCATTTGTGGCCTTTATTTAGGGGAAATATCTATATATTTTACTTATTAAGAATATTATAATTTTGCTTCCAAATCAGCAGAAAAACTCCTCTTACACAAATTGTGAGTTCTTCATTACAGCACATGTTGCCTGAAAGACCATTGCCTTTTGTCTTCAGCTAACCTGGAGAGACGGTGGAACTGTGCAATGCTGAAGATTGCTGCCAGAGTGAAGCTTCTGTACCATGTACAATGTACGTTCATGCTTTGGCCTTAAGCCAAGCGTGCTGTCTGCTTAATATCTAATGCAAGTGAAGGTTTTTATTTTTCTCTTCATTCTATGCATTTTATTTTTCAACGTTACCAGTCCGTTCAGACCAGTGATGATTTTCAAGCTGCAAAAACACCAAAATGACACCTGAGATTCATTCAACGTAGTGGCTTCAGACTGTTAACTGGAAAAAAAAAATCTTCTGCTAAATGCTGCCTTCCATCTTATTACATTAACGGTGGACATATTTCAGTCATCAAAGTCTGTTTGTTGCAACCTAGGTACAGAAGATTAAGCGAGAGGAAGCACGGACCAGCTGCAGTTTGAACACAACCTGTTTGTGATGTTATTAAATGAAAAAGTGTTGTGAGTTAGGACATCGTGATCAGTTCATTCAGCTGTATTTTGTGTTACATGTACATAATTCTGCCCCTCTGGTTCAAGTGCCTCCTGACTCTGGTAATGAGTGATTGATAATCAAAATTGAATCATGGCGGCCTGACATTTTGATGCGTCACCAATTCAATTATTCACTGAGGGCAGTGAAGGACTGAAGTTGTGCTTTCCTCTTCTTGTAAGGGCTCAATAGGTTGAGCACATTCACATGTTGTACTTTGCAATGATGTCTGAAGCATTATAATGACCAAAATCTCTTTGCTATTTTTCTAATGTATATCAGTAGAAATAATTTCTGCATTTTTTTTTTCTACTTCAAATCATTCTGATCCTCTCTAAAATGGCATTGTTACCGAAACACTAGTATATGTATATAACAAATCTTTTGAGAAAATGAAATACTGCGTTATTCTCAGTCTGTTTTGATTTACGCATCAAGATTCTTTATGGACGACATTAAAAGGTTGATTGAAATTTGTTAATGATGTGTGTTATTTGGTGTGCTGTGTCATTAGACTCATTCAAAAGTGCTTCAAGCAGCAAAAGCAAAGCTAATATGCTCGGCTGTGAAATTGCATTAACTTAATGCGAGTTTAACTTCGCTGTTTGGTGGTAATAAAGAACAGTCCTTCGGTAAACAAATGCCAAGTACATTACAGTGCAGTTAACCTACAAGACCAGAAACTAAATGAGGGTGTTGTGAGAAATTTTAAGTCACAGATGCTTTTGGTGCTCAACTCATCGGTTTTATATTTAACATTTTTTAAGTAGTTCTTAAATAATTCCTAAACTGTTTAAATTTAGTTTCTCTTCACCAGAAAGATGGCCTAATTTCTTTAGATAACACATGGAGCGCTGTGACCTTCTCGTATCGTATGAAGGTTTGTTGAAGCACTTGTGACAAACACGACTAAAACACCACTTTGCATTAAACAATTGACCCCATTTTTCCTCTCTGGAGAGGACTGTTAATGGGCTACACTAATAATATTCTGATATATTACATAAAAAACAATATATACAGTGATGAACTAAAGCTCAGCTACTCATAAAATATGTCCCACTTATGATATAAAATACACAGAAAGGGGGTCAATGTGCAGAGAAATTAAGAGAAACTAAAATAAGACACATCCCTCCCAGACAATAGCAACAAAATCATTCTGACACTCATCCAAAACTAACCTCTGTCATTTAAAGAGGGGAAGGGGGGGGGGCAACATCTTTAAAACTTCCACGAGATGCAGTAAATTGTGCTTTTATGGGTAATGTGCCCATTAAAGAGTAAAAGCAATCTGAGACGTCAAGACAAATGACAGCTTTTGAGTGCCATCTGCAATCCCGAGCTTCACAAACTCAATTATTCATAATGCATTTATGAAGTCCGCTGAGACTGCGCTGTCATTCCCATTCAAACTAACGGGAAAAGCAACATAAAGGGACAAGCTCTTAGACATGACAATAGCCTCACAGATGGCTGCCGTGTATTTATGCTGCCACCTGCTGGGTAATAACCATAACACAGACTTGATGGATGGCAGCCAAGTGGCAAAGAGAGAGAGAGAGAGAGAGTGTGTGTGTGTGTGTGTGTGTGTGTGTGTGTGTGTGTGTGTGTGTGTGTGTGTGTGTGTGTGTGTGTGTGTGTGTGTGTGTGTGTGTGTGTGTGTGTGTGAGAACAAAAAAGTACAATAATTACAAATAAGATTTTATTCCACTGGAGCAAGATCGTTTCTCCAGTGAACTGAGGAAAACATCCATATCAATATGATATAATGTGTGTGTGATTCTTCTGAATCTGTGTAAATCATGCTGAGTTTTTTATGCTGACTGTTCAACAAAACTTGCTGTAGAACAGCTTCCTTCTTTCCAGGGTGAATATCAGAGAGAAAACAAATCAGAGTGCTTGTAGGTTAACCAGGATGACATTCTCGCCACGGATGAAAAGCTGGTTGATATGGCGGCTGTGAACCTTTCCATAAGATTGGGATTCTTTCTTCGGATGAGCCTTTGGACCGCAGGCCTTTACTGGGACTTTGTGTTGATCCTGTTTGCTTTTCAACGCCTCTGACGGCTCAGACGCTGCTGCGCTACCAGCCCTCCTCCTATCAGCAGGCTCAGCGTCGCGGCTCTTTGGAGCAGCTTTGGGATTTGCAGGTTGATGCTCGATGGCTTCCCGCTCTTTCAACGGCTCATCGCTTCCTCGGCTTTCCTGGAGGTTTAGCTTCTTGAAAAGCTGGAAAAAAAAACCATTTCAGGCATAGTCATATTTGCGGTTAAATTATAAATCACAAACTATTAATAATTATATTTGAAGTTTATTTGAATGAAATTTAATGGCACTCATGATTTGTACTTTTTTTTTTTTTAGCAAACAACATGAAATTACTGCACCGTGTAATTATCTCTAAACTGCTGCTACGGTCACTGACACGGTAATGTATGTTTTTGTCAGATTAGCAACATTAGAATAAAGATTTGTAAGAGGACGTCAACAAAACAAGCTAATTGTTGCTTATTTGACAGGAAGTCAGTTTGACAATGAACTGATGAGGATGTGAAAGCAGAATAACTAGTAGTTTCCTCATCAATAACCACCATGCATGAACTTCTCTTTTGATGGCTTTCCATAGGCTTTCAGATATTTTGGACTGGGGATGATCTGGTAGTTGCTGGGATATATTGTACTGATTTTTTCCAACAACCAGGGAATTTTCCCAGTTGTGACGTTGGCTGTAATAGAAGATCAATGAAGGATTAATCTACTTCCATGCTTTACTAGCCCCTGAAATGTTCCATTTTCCAATGGCAGCCAAAATCTTGTCTTCTAACTACATCAATCCTCAAGACATTTTCTCCCCCCCCAAAAAAGAAAACACATCATCATGTCTTGTTTATGTGTTCATCTTGAAACCTATGAAGGATAAAGGAAAGACATGCAAAGGTGTCAATAAACAGTAGAACAATACACTGTTACATCTGAGCGAGAAACAAAATGCCTCGAGGTATACTGAAGTAAAAAATAAAAATACAAAAAACTGTTTTGATTTGCATTTCTAGGAATGTTTGTTCACATCTCTCTAGACGCAACTTGGCTCCTTCAATGAAATCCTGATATGTCCAAACATGTCAACATTTGCTGTCACTATTAGCATGTGCAGATGTGAGTGCACATTCACAGCTGCTGCTAATATGAGATAATTAACCTTAAAGGTGAAGCATGTAACCAAACTAAACGTCAATTACAAAAAAAAAATGAGTAGATCAATAAAAACTGTTTCCATAGGTATCTAATTATTTTTATTAAAATAACTTGTGTTCTTATTCTCTAAGTAATTTATATCTACTTTGCTGTGGGTCCACACACATAGCAGCTGCCACCATAATTTTTATTATAGTGTTTCTGAATGGACAAACAACTGCAGTGTAAGCCAAGGGTGGGGAACCTTGGCCCTTGTCCTGAAAGCTTTCTCTAGCTCTCTGTTCCAACACACCAGACTCAAATGAACAAATCACTGTGCAGATTTTGATGAACTGTTGAATCCATCTGAGTTGAATCAGGTGTGCTGGACCAGAGATACATGGAAAATCAGCAGGATTCCCCACCCCTGGTATAAGCTTTGTTTGATAAAGGCAAGAGAAGTGGTTCCCAGCTTAGTTTACTTGAAGTCACCTGTCATACATCAGCCAAAAAGCTGTTGCATCCACCCACCAGCCTCATGCTGAAACCATGCTTGGCTAAATGCTTTCATTAGCTTGTTTTTCACCACAAATTATGCAATAAGGCTGATTCATGTCCTGTCCTTTGGAGAAGAAAAAAAAAAAAAAAAAGACACTACGGAACTTTAGCAGATTTTCTCAGTGACATGCTCCCTATCGACGGCTACTTTGGCATCCATCTTGCATGCTACTTTACTGTCACCAGACAGTAAAATACAATCTTATTAGACTCTTGTTTTATCTCTTGCTCTAATCCTTTTTTGCTCTTCCTCCAATAATCTCAAAGAGAAACTTGGCTCCAAAGTCACAGCACTTTTTGGGATAAGTAATGCCTTAATTATAAAATATTGAAGTAGTTATCTGCAGTGCAGGTAACTACTGAGGCCACTGGAAACACTTGCAGATGAAAATGTGTAGAAGAATTTTGGTCATTGACAGCCACCATCCATTCACAACTTGACCATCTTCACTTCTAGATATCTGTAATTTTGTCAATCAATGGGAAAATGTAAACAAAAGATAAAAGATTATATAATTTAAAGTTATGAGGCAAAAAGGATTATTTTTAAAGCAATGTATATTGTATTTTATGAATTACTGTGTGTATTACGACTGTGTACTGTTTAAGTGTCATTGTAATGGAATTTAAAGTGTACTACTATTTTTTTATGCTTCAAAAGTGTTGCGGTGTTATTGATAAGGGTGTTTTGGACCAGATAAGTGCTCAACTTCTTCCAAAACCCTTTTTCAAACATCAGAAGCTTGTTCTGTTTGTTGTAACCAATATTAGTACCGTTTAAAAGTCTTTTTAGTTCAAAATAAATTCTAAAAAAAAAAAAAAAAAAAAAAAAAATTACACTGTAAATTTAAGGTGTAGGATCTCTGAAGGTAACAAATTTTCCCCCCCAAAGGAGTTGAAAATAATAAAAATAATAACCTAATTGTGTTTCTAATTGTTACAACTTTTTTTTTTTATTTTTTTTTTAAGTGTCATCTTTGGAGTTGTAGGGAAACTATATACATTAATTGAAACTTTGACCTGCAGGTCCAAACTTTTGCTTACTAACTTTATACTTTTCAAGAAAGACAAACCCGTGAAATGGTGAGAGCTTTCTCATGGTAAAATGCCTCTCCAAATAAAGGCTCTCTGTACGTCTCATCTACGTCCACCATAGCCTGTAAAAGACAAACAAGCAGGAATGACTTCCAGATGTAAAGATGTGAAATTCACTGTTCCATGCATGCTATAGATCAGGTGTCCCCAAGTCCAGTCCTTGAGAGCAAATCCTGCAATTTTTAGACGCATCTCTTCTCCAACACACCTGGACTTGGGAACCCCTGCCAGAGATTATTACAGACTCAGCATGTGAAAAGTCAAGGGAAGAAAAGCTCAACAGACAGACATGAGATTGCTCACCATGTTCCAGAACTTGTCAAAGGCCACAACAAAGCCAGAGCACACCCCCCGCAGTCCTTTAAAGGTCCTGATGTGAACTTTGACTCTTATCCTCTCCTCGACGCAGCGATGCAGCTCCCCCAAAGGACTGCCCTTACACACTGAACACACATAACAACCAGGTTATTCACTTCTCTCTGGTATAAATAAATGTATTAAATTATTAAACTTAAACAAAAAGGGAAGATTCTTATTAAAAGCAAAGTATACGGGGGGTTACTACTTGTTTTCTTTTAAAGTATCAAGGAATAGCTTTCATCTGGCCCTTCATCCGGGATATGAGGAGTCATGAGCAGCATGAATTATCACTGTTATTCACTGACATCTTTAGGATATAAAGACAGAACAACTTATACCACAATCATTTAAGTCATTTTTATGGGAGGTATGGGTGCTACATCATATTTCAGGGTCTCTTCAGACCCCTAAAATAGGCTTAATGAGTCGACACCCATCCTGTTATACATACAATGTTCATTATATGTGACAATGAAACTAAATTCTCCTATTTTTTTAAATTACCTAATTTGTGCTTAATTTTTAATTTAACCTTTATTTTACCAGGTAAAATCAATTGAGAACAATTTTTTATTTGTAATATTGACCTGGTAAGAGGCCTCAACAAACAAAACAAAGACAAAAAAAATGCAAAACAAAACAAGATCAAACAAGACCAGAGAAGAAAATATAAATGGAAACAACCCAGACAAATCAAGTCTCACCACCCAAAAATAAGGACACTGTTAAATTAAAACCACTTAGATAAATACTAAAATATATGGAGTGAAACTTTGGGGGGGGGGGGGGGGGGGGGGGGGGGGGTCAACACTTGCAACAAATTGCGTTGGAGTGTTTTCATTTCAGTTTAAATATAGCAACTGATGGAAAAAATAAAAGTTTAAAGGACTTTTGGAAGGGTTAGGGGTTAGCCTATCAATTTATACAGATCACAATGATGAGTTGAATACAGTGCACCAGTGACAAAGCAAATGGATGAGAGCATCCAGGCAGTTAAGGGCACATCTGAGAGCCATTTTGTTGATGATATTACCATAATCCAGCATAAAGAGTATGGTCATCTTCACCAGGGTGAGTTTAGCAGGGCACGTGAAGGTAGCCTTCTGACAGTAAAGAAACCAGAGTATGGCCTTAATGTTGGCCTGTAGATTATGAATAGGAGTTTAAAAGAAAGTGAGGAAACCAACCAGACACCAAGACATTTGTAG
Organism: Telmatherina bonti; assembly: GCF_933228915.1. NCBI lineage: Eukaryota > Metazoa > Chordata > Actinopteri > Atheriniformes > Telmatherinidae > Telmatherina > Telmatherina bonti. Next base: position 31,769,500 of record NC_136610.1, on the reverse strand, counting down.
GAGCGAACAAAATCCAGTTGGCTATACCATACGCAAGTGTTTCCAGTCCAGGCCCCCAGAACCCCCTGCCCTGCATGTTTTATCTAGAGCCCTACCTTAACACAGCTGAATGACATAAAGATCTCGCTAACAGGCTGCATCTGACTCAGATGTTTTGGAGTATGAACATGCAGGGAGGGGGTCCTGAGGACTTTTGCTGGGAAGCACTGCTATACACCATACCAGCGGTTCCCAACCTTTTAGCAACATAGTTCCCCTTGTAAAAACATCTTCACCCAAGTACCCCCACCACTACAAAGTACTTTTAGTTAAGAAAGAAACATGAAAAACAGCACTTTTTCATTTGTGTTTAGTTTGTAAATCTTTAACTGTGCAAAACAACGGCAAATGTTTTGCATATCTCTGCTACGCTTCAACAAGAACTCCATCATTTGCGTTGTCAAGGCTACAGTGACCGACGGATATGATCTGTCTTGTAACGGGTGGAGTTCAATTCATGTCTGAATGTGGGATTTTGGGAGGAATAAAATGGTGTAAGTCTAAATGTCAATTCAGTTTATGAATGTTGAAGTGTAGTAGAGATGTGCAAAACATTTGCCATTATCTTGCACAGTAAAAGATTTACAAACTAAACCCAAATGACAAAGTGCTGTTTTTCATATTTATTGAAATATATTAAATGTTTAATTTTATATCATCTTATTTTAGGATGATTTCAAGAAAACATAAAAAGGTATATGATTTAAAAAAAAAATTCACGTACCCCCTGGAATGCCTTGAAGTACCCCCAGGGGTACTCGTACCCCCATTTGAGAAACAGTGCTCTATACCAGTGTTTTTCAACCACTGTGCTGTGGCACACTAGTGTGCCGTGAGAGATTATCAGGTGTGCCCTGAAAAATTACCCAATTTCACCTATTTGGTCTAAAAAGCAACTCTGTGTTCATCCAAACAGGCCCCAGTGAAAGATAATAAAATTCCTTCTTCTTGTGTTTATCTGATTTCTATTCAAGAGGCTTTGACGAGATGGACTTCATATTAATTATATGGCCTTTAAAAAAAATTGTTTGTGATGTGCCTTGGGATTTTTCAGTGAAAAAAAAAAAAAAAAGTGTGCCTTGGCTCAAAAACGTTAGAAAAACACTGCATCCACATTTGATGTGGATGGTATAGAGATGCACCAATATGAGGAATATTACCTCCCTAACATTTCTCTGTGGGATTTCACCATATTCTCTCATGTATAATATTAATCCTAATTTGTTTACACATAAAACTGACAATCTAATAATGGCAAAGGGTGTTCTGTATATGGATTTTCAGCCAACTTAAGTGAATGCGTAATGTAAAACTAGTGTTTGCTGAACCTACGGGGCATCCTTGTCAGGACATTTTTCTGGGGCTTCTGCCTCCTCCTCGGCGTCGTGGAGCTGCTCTCGCCCCTCTGGGAGTCCGACACCGGGTTGTTCACCACGAGCTTCTTCAGCCTCTCGATACGCTCCGGGTCGGCCACCCCTTTCATCGCCTTTCGCTGCTTTTTCTCCACATTCTCCGGTTTGGCTCGCCCCCGTCCGCCTTTGAGAAAACTCTCGTACTCTGCCACATTGTTGAAGCATTTGATGTTTGGGAAAGGAAGCGGTGGAGCTGACGGGGAGTACAAGGCCAACAGCGGGTCAAACTTTTCAGAGCAAACGTTTATTTGATCGTCCATGGCGTTGCTCTCTGCTTTCGGATCATTCCCGGGGTTTGACGGTGTACTTGAAGACGGTGCTGGTACCGTCTCTTTACTGCCTGACTTGACACTTTTTCTTTCCCTCTCCTCCATGTTTGAAACAGGCGCAGAAGAGAGAGCGCATTTGGGTTTGAAGCTATGAATCCTGGGAAAGTTGATGACATCTTTTTAGACCCAACTAAGTTAACTTTATTGGCCCATCAAGTGCTGTAGTTGAATACTTTGTACACTCCATCTATTTGAAGACTTATTTAATATTTTGTACTATATATGACATTTATATATCTCATAAAACTAACAAAAGAAGCTTAGTCTGTCATTGAACTACAAGTTCCACAATCATTTCCAAGATGTACGCGGTCAAAAGTTGCATTGTAGTTTTTAAACACGAGGTGGCGCTGTAGCACAACTTATTTTTTTTTATAAATCCTGTAGAAATTTGATTGTTTTGACACATTAATCACACAAAACATACGTATTTGATATAAAATACGGGGTTTTTTGTTGTTTTTTTTAAAGAGGGAAAATAGATTAGTTTTGTATTACTCATTTGTCGATTGGAACCCGGAACCTTAGTGATGTTGGGTAGTTCAACCACGGCAGATTTAATCGACGGACTGTACACAAACCAACGTGTGAACATATCGGAGAGCTACATTGGTATAATTATTTATATGATTTAATAATTAAGGTTTTAAGCCTCGCTAAATCACATACCAAGAAGCTAACTATCTAAAATGACAGCTACTTATATAGGTAATACAAATGTTAATTATGAGTTAATAAACCTAACAGTAATTATTATTTAACAAGCACCGTTATAGTGTAGATATTTCTACTTCATGGTGTTTGTGTGAAGGTATGGTGGTTTGTGCGTTTTTGTGCCTCATTGCTGCAGTGAGTAACGACCACAGTGATTTGTTTCCTTATTTCAGAAGCTCCTGAATGCGGATCGGAGAAGTCTGTAGATTTGGTGAAGGAGCTAGGTCCTGTTTTGTACCAGCCTTTTCCCGTCCTTTCACAACTTCCAACAACATGGCCAAAAGCAAGTTTGAGTATGTTCGCAACTTTGAAACAGATGACACTTGTCTGCGGAATTGCTACATCGTTGTCAGACTAGATGGTCGTAACTTCCACAAGTGAGTTTTTTCCTCTCTTTTTAAATATTTTCGTCAAGAGCAGGGCCGGATTAAAAGTACACAGGCCCCTGGGCCCAGAATGTTTCAGGGACCCCCCTTCCCCACTGCAACATGGTGAAAATTGTGAATGATATAGTGTTAAACAACATTTCTGACATCTCTCAGCTAATGGTACCAATAGCAATATACTGGATACTGTGGTGCAACTATCTGGCTTTTATGTACGTTTTGTTTAATGTCCAAACTGGCGTTTACCCTATGTGGGCCCCACATGTGCCCTAACTGGGCGTGGGCCCCTGGGCCTGTGCCCATAATGCCCATTGGATAATCCGGACTTGGTCAAGAGATGGCTCTTTTTGCAAATGATTGTTTAAGTTCAATGTAATTTTGCATTTCAACTTGTTTTAGGTTTGCAGAGCAGCATAAATTCACAAAGCCCAATGATAACAGGGCGTTAGGACTGATGAGCCGGAGTGCTCGATCTGTCATGGAAGAACTGGAGGACATCATCATAGCTTATGGTCAAAGTGATGAGTTTAGTTTTGTTTTCAAGAGAACTTCCACCTGGTTCAAAAGAAGAGCCAGGTACTTTGTTTCCTTTTTTTTTTTATCAGTCAATGTCTAGCTTTTAATGTCTTTGTAAGATTTTATTTCTTCTCTGCTTCCCTGCCAGTAAGCTCATGACCCATGTGACCTCCCAGTTCTCCTCCTCATATGTGTTTTACTGGAAGGAGTTTTTTGGAGAGCAGCCTCTTCTGTATCCCCCAGGCTTTGATGGGCGTGTGATCCTGTATCCTAGCAACCGTAACCTTAGAGACTATCTCAGCTGGAGGCAAGCAGACTGTAAGTACACGCTTATATGATTTTTTTAAATCAAGGCTGTTTAAAGGTAAATCAATGCAAGAGCTTTGTTTTATGTTTTACAGGCCACATAAACAACTTGTATAACACAGTATTTTGGGCATTAGTACAAAAAGGAGGACTCACAACTGTACAGGCAGACGAGCGTTTAAAGGTGAGATTGAAATACTAATCTATTATTGTGTATTCTAACAAAAGTGTTGTTTCACAAAGTACAGTTTTTGCATCAATAATAAAGAGGATTACTACTTTTTTTGTTTCTACCTTTATTTCTATTAATAGACTAAATACAAGAAAAAAAAGTTTGATAGTTCACAAGGGGAACTTAGGTAGATCATAACGGGATAATAAAACATGATTTAACCAAATACATAGTTCTGCCAGTTAATCTTGTTTTTAATTCATTCATATGTTCACACAACCTGAGAAATAAATAAATATAGTCTTCGTTTGATTAGACCTGACCTGTGATGACCTGAGACAGTACACAACAAGAAAAAGATGCTGATAATGCTAGTACTGCATCATGTTTGAATTGTTTTTCGCCCATGATCTAGAAGACAACTGGAATAAACTCAATCCTAACAAGCTGTAGGGGGCCTATTGCCTCCTGGTATATTGGAGTCATACTTTATATTTAAACTGAAGGGGCAAGAAAAGTTGTCTTCCTAAATGGCCTAACCAAGGTTTAAATGTTAGCTCTGTTTTGCTTTGCATAAAAGTGTACAGTAAATTGTTGATGTGTTGCTAATCTTTTAGCTTTCGAAATAATCACACTTTTTTCTCTTATTTTGAACATGCTTCCAGCAAACAGCCATTTTATAAGGGTGATTTTATTACTTATTTATGTTTGAGAGGTGTAATGTTTGTATACTGTTATTATGTTTGGGTGTCTAGAGCTATTACAAGCTCCAAAACCTAACTTTAGATATGTGTTTGATTTCCACATTACATCCCCAACGAGTTCACATTTGCAGTTACATAATTTGCTTAATTTAAGAAAGAGATTAGATAAAGATGCTCTGATGGTATAATTTTTATATTTTTATTTCTAAACTTTGGAGCATTACTTCAAATAAGTACTCCTAGATTTTTCTACACTAAACAGTTGGAAATTCATTGGCCCATTAATGCACCATCATCAGCTCCCTGTGCTGTGGCATTTTAACACCCTTAACCAGCTCAGTGCACGACTCTTAACTCTCAGTACCATCTAAATGTCCGCGACTGGACTGCAGACAAGGCAATGTTAGGATTTTAGAATTAAGTTGAAGATAAAAAGTCTTTTTTATCATTTTGGTGGGTGCTGGCGTGAGCTGTCAAGCTGGATAACACATAATCTTCCAGGTGGTAACATTGTGCTTTGAGTCTTGTTGAACATCCCAGTCTCTAAAGAAGACTGGGATGGAGTAGAGTAGACTGGGGTTTTCCTGACTCCTAAAGTGGTCCATCTGGACCGAGCTGTAAATCCATGACTGAAATAGGAGCTGCTGCTGTTTCTCTCTGGTATTTTGACCAAAACATGTCCCAGACTTTTCATTAAGACCTTGGAAAAATGTGAAAAAAGTGTAGAATTTCTCTATTTAGTTGAACTTTACAGTCTGCTTAGAACTGATGAATACTTTGATCTGTTGTTATTGGGTTTAGTAATGGAAAATGGTATTTAAAAAGTTTTAAATAGGCCGTGGATGTATAATTAACAAAACATCTCATCTGTCACTATGGGTAACAGCTGCCTGAGACTGGCACAGCTGTTCTCCAGAAGTCCCTTTAACTTCCAGTTGGTCGTGAGTGAGACAACAGATGACTTGTGGGGATGTTTATCCTATCTGGATGTTTGAGCAACTTGAGCCATTCACAGTTTATCCAGTGTTTGTGATTCCTAATTTCTTTCTGTTAAAAGAAAAACATCCTAAAGTATATAGCAACAGTATACATGAGTATACACAGTCTGATGAGACCTTATCTCATCAGAATCAGTTTCTTGTTAGACAGTGTTGTTTGACAGTGATGTAATAAGTCAGTCTTGCTTTCTTTATTTGCTGAAAAGACAAACTGATGAAGGGACCTGTAGTGTGTTTTACTCTGGAAACCCTTTTAAACATGACATATGAGCAGAAACCTAATTTAACTTTATGTCTACACACACTGTCTACCTGTGTTTCTTCTGTTTCAGGGTACATTAGCAGCAGATAAAAATGAGATCCTGTTCTCAGAGTTTGACATCAACTACAACAATGAATCTGCCCTCCATCGCAAAGGCACCAGCCTCATTTGGGAAAAGGTAAGCTGAAAAAGAACAGTTCACGCGGAGAAAGTCTCTCCCTTGCTTTTATTTTAAGGTTGGATTATAAAATGGGGTATTTCTCACCCAAAATCATTAGAATTGTGGTGTTTATGTGTGAAAACAGCTCAAGTTTTGCTTCATTTTGTAATCCAACCATCCACATTTCCTCTTCTCCAATCCATTTTTCCCTGAGTTTAAAAGCCACTGCACTGTAATGATATAATTCAACAGCGTTAACACATTTTCACATGCTTATGCACATAAATGTTAACTTGCACACTTAAAACAGGATCTTTTGGCATGAAAAGATAATAAAAGTCTTAAAAAAAAACAGTTTCCTTATTTAAGGCACTGTGGGGTTACATTTTATAGCAGAATCTGCCTTCACCTTGGACTAAAATTGAATATGCATCACTACTTCAGTGATTACATTTAGCTATCAACTAGTCAGCGGTAAAAATGCCAATCCCAAAATAGCACATTGGCTCCTGCAAAGTGCTCAGCAGAAACTACTGTATGCGCCTTGCCAGTAGTACTTTTATGTTCATTGATTTGGAATCTCGCCCCTTAAATCAATGAGCATAAAAAGGCTTTCTTTCATTCTCAGTCATTTTAAGGTTCAAGTAAACCCTAAAAAAACCACTACTTTCCATGTTTGAGCCCAGTGCCTATTTATCATAGCTGGTATTGTTTTCAGATTATGTGGGTGTGTTTGTTTTCTTTTTATGCCAGGAGAGATTATAAATGCACTCCTGAATGTTCGACAGAGAACTTTCTATGAAGTCTCTGCACTGACGCATTCTGAGATTTAGGTTATGGTGTTAGGCTTAGAATTTAGGAAAGGCTTGATTAAGTTTTCATAGTGAATGTTATGACTTAGTGCTTGAAATAATATAAGGCAGAAAAACTTGGGACAAACGGAACAACCTCCTGAAAATTTAACATACATGTTGTAGTACCAGGTTGGGTCACAAGGTGGAGACTCTGGCAGTTCATTGAAACGGAGAAATTATAATATTTTCCTGTAAATGTCCCATCATGTGTAAGGTGAGCAGTTTATTCTTGTCCAGATCAGAAAAGTAAATAAAAAAATTTTTTTAAAAATTGTCTGGTTCTATTAAATTTATTAGATATGTTGATGAACTCTGAGCTACTGAATGCTAATGTTAAAGATGATTTTTTTTTTTGTGTTGATTCTTTATGCCAATGTCTGTAAACACAATTCACAGACTTGGAACTTGCTTCGGTGATGAGGTGCAACATAAAAACACTGTAAAAGTAGAAATACAGCTACTCTATAGATACTAACATTTCCTTAGCTGAGTGTCCAAAGGCTTAGAGAAGTTTTGATATATATATTTTTTATGTGAAAAATAATTGTAATCACAGAATATTTTTCACTTCTATTTGACTGCACAAGATGAGTATAGCTGGTATTTGTTGCCACTTGAAGAAACATCCGGTCATTTTTTATCATATGGTTTAGTAATGCAGTAAAATAAAGATATTTTGGGAGGAATTTGATACATTTTGGGTAAAATTGTTTTTTTGTTTGTTCTTTTTTGTGATCCAGTTTGATGCCCTTTAAACTATAATGTTAAAGGAGTTTTTTTTCCAAAGTTGGCAAACAAATGTTTACAAACTGTATGATGGCTAAAAGACTGACCAGACACTGGCAGCTCCAACTGTCGTCTCACACCTCGTCCGTACAACACTCTTTACCCTCCCTTGTGTTGTTGTTGTTTTTCCTCTTTATATTTTAATTTGAATAACTATATATTTTGTGATTCGGATTTCCCTTGTTTTGCTGTATATTGTTACAGATGTTGTTTATATGTAAATAATAGTATTTTTCCTATTTGTTAAACAAAAATACAGTGACAGTTGTGTTAGCAAAAATGTGATATATATGTAAATATTGATCCAATAAATATAAAATCATCACAAGTGGATGATGAAAAAATAACTTATTTACCACCTTTAATCACTTTAAACACTTTGTTTGGTACATTGTTCAGACCAGACCTCATTTTTTCCCACCAGCTGTGGATCTAAATAGATCTAAAGCAATGTTGTATGTTAATACAATACTTTCTGAAATGTTGAGGTATTTTATCATGTTGTCTTTAATAGTATCCTTTTTGTTTCTCCCTTATTTTTCTTAGCGAGATGAGACTGTCACTAAAGGCTTGATGCAACCAAACCACGACGGAAAGGAAGTGCCTGTTACCCGGAGCAGGAGGAGGGTGGTGGCTCACCACTGCGACATCATAGGGGACCAGTTCTGGGAGGAACACCCTGACATCCTGGAAGATGACAACTGCTGACAACACATTTTCTCTTGAAGTTGAACAGCTTTATGAGCAGCATGGTTGAAGTTGATTCATAATGTGACTGAAGAGAAACAACCACACCTCCATACTGACTTTGTGTGAACTCATGAAACCACAAATCATTGTAAACTTGAAATTCAGATTTCTAAGACCAAAACCTTTGTTTTGTTTTTTTTTGTATGATCACACCCTCAGAGTTGGAACATACACTAACCTCCATTTATTAAATTTCTGTAAAAATGCCTTTGAGAAGGACATCTTTTGGCTTCCATTGCATGATGATGATGTTCAACAAGCTATTAGTGAAGCACACCATACTCATTTTTGCAGCGGGTATTGTGGGTGAATGCTTGGCCTTCATCTCTTGAATTTTCCAGTGCATATAGCCCTCCTGAGGTTGCTTTTCCAAAAATATATCCTCATCTGATATCATGAATGGCATTTAGAATACTACCACCACTCAGCATGTTTAACACGGTTTCTCTGAGTCCACTGAGAGCTTTTCCATAGTTTGCCCATTTTAAATCTCAGCTTTTCTATTTCATGATCTCTGTGTGTTACAAAAATCAAAGCGGGAAAAGGTTTATCTGAGGCAGAAATACTCTTGAGTGAAGCAGAAATCAATACCTCTACAGGGACGAGTGGCCTTGTCTCGCAGCCAAGGCGCCATTTAGAGATGTGAATGGATTCACTGGCCTGCACTGTCATCAGCGCTAAGAATACCTCACACACCCTGCATACACTCTACCCTTCTGACATGTGCTCTGTGGCATATTTATTATCACACTTGGAGTTGACCGGCTCAGTATGACTGGCTGCTTGGAGGTGGAAGCCTACTGTATTTTGTTACTGTAGTGGGCTCAGTTACTGTTGAGTGTCAGGGTAGTATTTTTGGTTTTGTGATCTTGTTCGAAGCATGTAGCCACTGTACTGTTATTTATGTAATGACAAGCTTTCTATTGAGTTATTTGGGCTTAAATTAGGCTTTAAAGAGACACCAGCTCACACAATGAGCTCCGGTCCATTTCATTTAAACTTTGCAAACAATAACCCAACCTATGGCCTGATACATCGGACCAAACCCTAGAAACTATTAACTTGTTGAGACAAGTGGTGCAGTTATTTAAGGACGGCATGTATTTACATGCTGTGCCAGGACATAAGCCCGTTGAGCCACTGGCTGGAGAAAAAAAAGAGGAAAGGATGTATTGAAATGCATATGGTACTTTAATAGTACTTTAAATCACTTCCTTTCCTCACTTCTGACAAGTTGTTTATCTGATCTTATGTAAACTGTGTTCACATGCTCATAGTCCATTTAACTTACTTGATAATGACATTATTAAAAGGAATATGGTCTCTTAGGTGGTTGAAAAAATGTTTAAAAAGAAATGCCTGGTAAGTTACAGCTGCTTACCGTTTCAACTAGAAGAAAATCCATTAATGGAGTCAACTCAGATCATTTAAAGTGAATATATTCACTGCAAAGTTTCACTAGAATTTTGTAATGTTTCCCTCTAAATACTGACCACAACAAATGGTGAATAATTGAGCTAGCTTCATTTGTTTAAGTGCAACGTTAGCAGTTTTAATTATCTTGGGAAATCTAAAAAAACTCCAAAGATGGAGTTGTGCCATATTTTCTTGTTTCTTGAAGGCACAAATATAAATTATTATGACAGCTACAAAAAGTTAAAATGGCCAACAATGCTGAAGAAATACAAATAAAACATGATTTATGTCAAAGCAAGTTTTTCTTTTTATCAACAAAGTGATTTTGTGAAGCAGCAATTGAAACAACATTACAGTAAGTTTTCAGAACTTTTTACATTATGGCTACTTTAGTTATAATAATCAGTTCATTATTTCCCCACAACCCCTTTGTAGACACAGTTACACTGACTTTCATCCCGGTCTGTGCCCCTGCATGGCCCCTATTAAAAAATTACTGTGGCCCTTGTTATGTGAAATTATATATTTGTACTTAAAACAACAAAAAGAATGTGGTAGTCAGGGAAGAAATCTTGTACTTAATGTGTGTAAGTTGACTTGGGGAATAAAAATGTTAATGTCTGGTTTGAAACTCACAACTCGAAATCAGATATAAACTGGGGTCATTGTGGCCCTTGAATTATTCATGAGAGTTTGTCTGTTTTGGTTTTTACCTTGGGTTTTTTTAATGTTAGCCTACATTTTTTATTTCTATCCTTCCATATTTTTTGTTGGCAAATTTCCTCTATTGTCCATGTAGCTGGAGTATCCCTTTAAGAATACTTCTTAAAGAGCCAAATTCATTTATCTTTATTTTCACCCACTCGGGCTGCATGTTTTGGCTGTTTATGCTTTACATCTTATATGCTATCTGTAGCTTATGTCTAATATTAGGCTGCAATCGTGATTTCAGTCTTGCTGCTTGCTCAAACATCTTTTCATCATGTTCTGGCCTGCCTTCACGCGACTCAACAGACGATCAGTGAGAGTGTGCGTGTGTGTGTGTGTGTGTGTGCGTGTGTGTGTGTGTGTGTGTGTCAATGGAGGGGAGGGGTTGATACTGAAAGAGAGATGTGGGCCAGTCTGCAAGCATCTCATTCTGCAGCGGCGGCGGCGGCTCATCGCGATGCCACACCGGCGCGGTTTCATCCATCTCATGTGAATTTTACCCCCGCTGGCTGATTTACTGACCATTTATGTCTCCGATTAGTCAGTTGGTTTGGAGCTGTTTGTTTGTATAATGCCTCCAGGAGCGCGTCCTCCATCTGTCGATGCTCCGCTGTCTTCTCTGTATCTCACAGTTAGTCTGCTCTGTGTTGCTGCTGCAGCTTCTGAAGGCGGTGTTTACAACGGTAAGTCCGCTTGTTTCTCTAATCACTCATGCCTTTTAGTTATTCTTTTTCTTTTTCTTTTTTTTATAGCAAATAAGTAGCTTTTTGCATTGGAGTAAGCTTTGTCTTTGAGATTCAGTATCAAACCATACTTATTCTGATTAAGCAATGTTATTAATATCAACATTTTCTGCTACATTTGCAGTGATGCAACCAATGGATTGTTGTTTTATGACATTTTTGCCTTGTTTTTTTTGTTTTTTTACCATTTTCTTTGTTTTCCTTTAGGAGTAAACAAACCAAAGAGCATCCTTGAGAACATACAGAGTTATGAGATTACTTATCCTGTGTGGCTGCATCCTCTCAGGCACAAGAGATTCACCACCAAAGATGTAAGTATCGTCTGTCAATGCAACCTTATAGCGAAATGACTCAGCTTTTAACGTCTCACTTTCAGTTATTTTCTTGTCTGTTTTTGTGGTTTTCGTCCTGCCAGCATCCCAGAGTGGTTCAGGTTCTGATCTCAGCTGAAGGCCAAAAGCTCGAACTACACCTGGAAAAAAATGAGTGAGTAACTTATGGACAGTAAGTATGAAGAATATTGTTATGTGTTGGTCAAATTTAAGGAGTTTAGAGAAGCAACTCCACAGGAACAGTCAGACAAATGGTGGAAAAAGCAAGTTTTCCAGCTGATGACATCAAGTCAGAGCATCTTAGGCATCAGCTCTCCTGTTAGTCCTCTGTAAGACAGCGCCGGCTGCTCCTGTTTATTTGACCAGATGTTCACCGTCACATAGATGCATTTATAAGGTCAGTGCCCCTGTGGGTGATGAGAGGGGGAAGAAGGGGAGGAAAGAAGGGCAATGTTTCTGGACGACAGAGGGTTGACACCCGATCTGTGGGCCTTGGGCTAACAGGAAGTGAGATTGTGCCTCTGCACCTAACATCCTGCAATCTGATGGAGCGGTTCCTGTCTGGTAACAATGGGATGGTGATAGGAAGAGAGCTGAGTAACTTACCCATTTTAATGGATGCTATAATAGCAGAGTGGACTGGAACTCCTGATAGATCAGTGTTGACAACAGAGCCATGGTTTTATCACTTCTGGATGTTAGCCAGTATTGGGCTGTGGAGCTTTGATGAACATGGGGGATGAAGTCCATTTTTACCCTCAAGTGTTATGCCATCCCTGTCGTTCATTCCCAGTGGAGTCGTCCTAACAAAACTGTGACTCCACTGTGTCTGACTTACTGTCCCCTGAGGCGTTTGCCCCCCTGCTCTATCTGCCCAGCAGGCGGTCACACTGTTAAGTTTCCTTCTGGGCAAAGAATTGTCATCCATCACAAACTGTCTGTGTGTCTGTGTGTGTGTGTGTGTGTGTGTGTGTGTGTGTGTGTGTGTGTGTGTGTGTGTGGTAAGAAAACAGAGAAGGAGTCACAGGAAGTCGACGTGTGAGGGTTGTGACTGATTTGATTACATTTTCACAGCCTGAACTTTTACAACATGATCAGTGCAGTGTACTCTGACTTAAGAAATGATTACAGGCTGTTGTGAAAAATAAGAGCTCAAACCTAGAAGCATAAAAGTGTATTTTGAAATGATTTTTTGTGCAATTTCCCATCGTTCCTGGAACGGTGTTAAAATGTCATACTTGTGTAAATCACTTCTGCAATTTTAGCTGAGCAGTCGGTGATGTGATGTTTTTTTTTGTTTTTGTTTTTTTTTTACTTTGTCTTTGCGAGAAGGTCATAAGAAATTTTCACAGTTATGCATTATGTCATTAGTTTTCAATAATATCTAAGTTTAGAAATTCATGCTTTTATTCCAAGAAAAACACCACAAATATTGTTGATGAAATTCTTGTCACATTTCATTTCATGTTTGTAGGGACACTATACATTCTGAAAATACGTAAAGCAACATTTTTGATTTTGATGTATAAGCTTTCAATGATTATGCCAAAGATAATTGTGTGTGGCCTTCATCAAGCTGTTTTTGCACACAAATTCTCTCTTTAAAAAACCCAACTCATTATTGCTTTTTGTACAATATATATATATATATATATATATATAGTAGTGTATATATGTATGTATATATATATATATATATATATATATATATCAGATGAAACTGATACTCAGCCAGTTTATCTGTGCATACAGGAGCTAATTTCTCATCATAATGAAGTCCAGCTTATTATGGAAGAACATAGTTGGAGGCGATGCAGACTTTTATACCTTACTCACACCATTTTCTCCATCCATTACTTTATTTTGAAACTATCCCAGTATTAAGATGCTGTAAATACAAACTCATCTGAACACATCATGTATTACTGCTGCTTATGTATTCCGTTGATTAATCGTGTTCTGCTTTTGACTGTAGCGGTTTAAAAGATCGATTACACCATAACCTTTAAATTAATCCAACAGCTTTAATAAACTAATTCAAAACTCATTTGCAAACCAAAGTATCCAAGAAAGACAGCACTTCTCAAACATAAGTTTAAAATAAATTATGCTTCAAAGCTTGGTTTTACGTAATTTATGAAGTCACCAACACTTGAAGTCAGGAAGTGCTTGGCTGGTCACTTTCAAACAAAAATCCTGCACAATGGGTTGAAATAAAGAATAAAAACAAAACATTCAACTCTTAATCTGCAACCAAATAAAAATAGCTGAATTAAATCATGGCTGTTTGATTTAATCCCATTTACATACCCGATGGCAACAGTAACATCATGGCAACAGAAACAAACCCATCATGGGAAGTGTAGCAAGGATATGCAATGGTAAAGCAAAACAAATGTAAATAAAATAAGGGTTGTAGAATACCAAATGTGTCAGGGGCAAGTGGTGAATAGATAAAACCTCTCCCACTTTGTCACAATAATCTACTAACTTGATTACTGAGGATTTTATCAAGACTTATGTCAAGAGTCTTTTTGCCAGTGAAAAATCTATGTTGTAAACCTGTACAAGTTCACACAGAATGTTAATACTCGAATGAAGTACACCAAATATAAACAAATAACTTGTTCTCAAAACACAATCTTTGTCTCCTGAATTAAAGTCCAGTCTGTGACCCGATTAAATCCAATTTCAACCTTTAAGTCGAAGCACTGATTGTGGGCACTCTTTTGTTAGCCAGAAGCTCTTATGACAAAATGACATCCCTATATCCCCTAAATCCCTAAAGAATCCTTCAAAAAAATTCCTGGATCCAGGGGTGATCAAATCACCCATAAATGAATAATTTGTTCCTTATTCTATTTTATAAATTTCCTGAAAATTTAATCAAAATCTGCCCATAACTCTCTGAGAGTTGCTAACACACATGACCTACGCCATGACAGAGCTAACAATCATTTTTGACCAAGCTATATTTTAATATTTCCTTTTTTTTCAACCTGAGCTTAAAAACTAGACTGGACTGATGGTCCTGATGAGATACATGTTGTAGAAACAATAGCAACATGGTGACCCCATGTTAACATAAAGATATTTCTGCAGCAGTGCTAATTTTTCCACTGCTTCTTGCCTTTATGTGCTGCCATCTTGGCAAACAGAGCACTTTACTGTTCAGGTCTAATATGGCGCATCCTGTCATGCTGACGCTTTCTGTTAGAGAATTTATTATTAGCATCGGTGCTCCTGTCCACTCCAAAAATCTATATATATACAATATAATACAGAATAGTTTCACAGCTCTCAAGCTAGAGCTAGGAATCTGTCTTTTTTTTAATCCTTTATTTAGACTGAGGTTTACCACGTCATCCGCTCACCATCCAGGGGTTTTCCTCTATCTCACTTCTAAAGCAAGAATCCCATACTGGCTTTACTACATCTTTATTTGTCCTCTAATGCAGAAGCACAGATCACAATGAGACACTAAAGGTTGGGCTGAGGAAGAGAGTAGTTTTTGTCCAAGAAGATTAATGTTGGACCTGGGATAAATGCCAGATAAACTGCTGCCAATACCCACCTCTGTGCCCTGGCTACTCTTTTGTGTCCATATTGCACTTAAAACTGGGTTTCCAAGGCAGTCAGTAGATAATGGGGCGCCCAGACTAGCTTAATCTCATTCTACAGCTATTTCTTATTCAGCTGTCCTCCTTTTCATCCAGTGTCACCTCATTTAGTTTTTACCTAATGAACAAACTAATCAAAGCATGGAGCAAAACATCACTGAATGTTTGTGGGCATCGCGTCTCCCGGTGGCTGGAATCCAGACTCAATCCATTTCTGTCCTCCCTGGTCCTGCTTGTCGATGTGCACATGCGCACATGGGTTCGCACTTCATTGGTATGGACGTGTGTCTGCCTGAGCTTTTATCTAAATGAAAGGCCGCTGTGCACCCACGGAGGGTTGATTCAGTTAAGAGCAAGGTAGGAGCCAGGGTG
This sequence comes from Telmatherina bonti, assembly GCF_933228915.1. Taxonomy (NCBI): domain Eukaryota; kingdom Metazoa; phylum Chordata; class Actinopteri; order Atheriniformes; family Telmatherinidae; genus Telmatherina; species Telmatherina bonti. Next base: position 31,753,921 of record NC_136610.1, on the reverse strand, counting down.
TGCGCTGACTCCCAGGCAGGAAAAGTGATGGGAACACAAAGTGAAATAGGGAGGAAACTGTGAGAAAGTGAATGATGGACCGGAGGAGAAGGGTTGAGGTGAGACAAGTCATGGAAAGAGGAAAGTAGAGAAAGCTGAGGTCAGCTTGGGTGTGAGTTATGTCCCTTTGGTTCAGATTTGACTGGTGTGAATATGTCAGCTTCCTCCTCTGCACGACCGTCTCTGTTCTTCAGTTTAATGCCCTTCCTGCTTACCATTAAGTGCGTGAACCTGAATTAAGCACTCCCGTAGGAAATGTAGCCGGCTTTGTTTCTCCTCTCTTTTTTTTTCTTCTTCCTCTTATCTTGTCCTCATGTCACATTTCTTTCACCAACCAGCTCAGAAATGAACAGCCCGTTCTTTCTCATTTCTTTCTTCTCACCTTTTCCGATACTCCCCAGGGCTCCAGTACAAATATGCAACCCCCCCGTATGTGCTCTGTGGTCAAAGTTTGGGAGTCAGTGGCCACACGCAGACAGATGACATAAACAAACTCACTTTTACACATACAGAACCCCAAAAGAACACAAACAAGACTTAAAAGACAGGCTTGATGGACTGCAGGTCAAGACAGGGCAGAGCAAGGGATAAGTTCACTTGTCCTTGTTTCTCTCGTGTGTGTTTAGCCTCACAATGCTGCAGTCTAGTGTGCTCGGACGTCTTAATCTAGGTCTGTGTTTTCACACATCCTCCCTTTGCAATGAAAGCCTCTTCATCATCTGTTGCTGAGTGGTATTTTGACTTTGCATCAGCCTTCTCTTTCCCTCTCCCCATCCCAGCGCAATGATGTCATCTGATACTATGAGAGAATGCAACCCACTGACCCTAATGCATTACCCCACATCCCCTTCTCTCCCTCCCATTCTATCTTCCAAGTACATTAGCATTGCTCCCCCACTCCTTCTTTCTCCTCCTGATGTTGAAGCAACTCTTTGTCTCGGCCTGACTGCCAGACAGCCATGATTCAGCCAGCACTGTGATTTTCAATCGCAGCATGTGTCTGTATGTTGGATATCATCCAAACATTGTTGAGCAGCACTCTTACCATCACATGGTTTTTATCAGGCTTGATATGCAAGCATTTGCAACCTTCAGTTTAGGTGTGGGGCTTAACTAAAAGGAGATACAGTCGGAAAGCTTTATGCTGTTTGACTCAGGGTTTAGAAGTAAAATAAGGTTGGTGGTGTCTAATGCTGGCAAAGTTAATCTGAAAAAACAGAAAATACAAAAGTAATACTGAAACCTGTCTGTTTCATCACACCCTTCCAGTTGTGGTTAATGTTTCCATAGTTCATTTACATATTTCCATTTTTGTGATGTCCTTAATAGATCAACCTACCGTTTTCTCCTCAGATAAGGAGTTGTCTCTCGAACCAACAGTTAGTGCAAAAGGTTGTGTTAAAGGCGTTGCTAGCTTTGAGTGCAGATGATATAGTTTTATTGATGGCATGTTGTGTCTACATGTCACACCGTGGTAAGTTATATAGCCATCATTCTACCAGTTTACACACTGTTATCCCCAGTGATTGTAAGTCAGCAGAGTTTAGCTCAGGCACAGAGCTGCTGACTGGCATGTGAACAGAAGTGAGAACAGACACCAAGTCCTTGTTTGTTTTTCTTATGGAAGAAGAAATTGCTTTTCTTGTGTTATGATTGTTAAACAGCAGCAGGGTAAAGTTCATTCATCAGCTATTCAGCCATTAATTTGTCCTGGGAAAGTAAAAGAGATGAGAGAAGAAGGGGATGGAAATCTTTGTGGAGTTAAAACAGGAAAACAAGAAAAAGGCCAGATGAGGTTAGAAGGTCAACTCACAATACGGCGGGGGTTACCCTGCTTAGGGTGACATCAGCCGGATATATTACCGCTGACCATTTTTAAGTCCTGTCTTTGATTTGTTGTATGAGCCTGAGAATATACATCCCCTCCTTTGCCTGATTGGTGATCTGTTAAAGGATGAAACTGCCATCTTCTGTCTTTGACATGCTTTATTACAGATTGCATCAACAGGCTGTCATTGTTTCACGAGCATCGTCTTCCTCGAGGGCGTCTGATGGGGGGGGGAAATCTTCCTGTCATATGTCCTCATCGTGCTTTAAAAGAACAGCTTGACATTTTGGAAAATGTCCTCAATTAAGTACTTAAAGATTCTGCTTTCATGTCTGGTAGCTGCATGTGTAGCAGCACCAAGCAGGATGTTAGCTTAGCATCAAGGCTACAGCTAGCCAAAACATAGGCTTTCCCTTTTTTTTTTTTTTTTTATAAATTGACTGGATAAATTGAACTTAAAATGACTTATTAGGTGGATTTAGCCAAACCAGAACAGTTTTCTTTAATATACAGGTTTTATGCTGACAACGTTTGCCTTTCATATGTTTAAATGGTATCTTCTAACATCTGCACACTTTGGAAATATGTTTGATGCACAACCGTTATTATCAAAATTAACCACAAGCGAGACAGATAAGAACTGAAAAACATAAGAAAGAAGGTCTTTCTCTTTTTTGTTTAAATTGGAACCATGACTTGATCTAGTGCATGCAGGGTTCTCTGTAGGACCATTTCATTGCAGCTGCAGCCTGTTTGAAGGATCAGAGATAGACTCTAGGAGTGATGAGAAGAGATTTACAGACACAGCAAAAGAAAACCAGCTGTGAGGCAGACAAAGTTTATGAATGAAAACAGGAAGAATGGATTGAGACACAGTTGGAAGGAGTAAGACAGGAAAATAAGCAGCAGTATTGATTTGAGTCCAAAGTCACTCTCTCAAATACACACAGATGGCTGTAAGACGACTGTAACTATGACTCAAGCAGAATGATCCATATATCAGTATGTCCCTCTGATTTATCAATCTCTCCTACAGTCTCTGTATTGTATAGCAATTGAGACATTTATGTAAAATGGAATTAAAAAAAAAATTAGAAAATGTTTTATGCTGTTTGGACATTCCAGTGACTTAAACTCCCAGCATGGAGAAGTTGTCGTCTCCTTTTTAGCTGTACTCCCCAGGCAGTAAAAAGGGTTATTTCAGAAAAGTGCATGTAAGTTTTATGACAACAATAAGTTATCCTTCTTGTGTTTTTACGTTGTCTATGTGAGAATCTTTGTCTAAATCCTTAAAGCAGCTTTGTTTGTATGTCAGAATGAACATTTTTTGTGCTGTTGGAAAGACTCCTCTCTCTCCTGAGTATGCTGCATCTGTTCCTCATTTTCTATTCACTCAGGTACATAAATTTGACCATCAGGACTCCACACCTTGGCTGTTTCTATAGATTAAATGTCTGATGCAACACATATTCCATTATCTTCTGTGTTTGTGTTTGCTTTCACTAGGCAGCTGTTGGCCCCTGGATATCAGGAAATATGGTACACTCCCGACGGTGCTCGCAAGTCCTCCTTTCCTCCCAACACTGTAAGTCTGATGAGACAGCTTAATGTTTTTAAACTGCAGAGGGGTTTCATAAAATGATCATCAAGGGAAATCAATCTAAAGGTTTTATGGTGCATGGAGCTTTGTGTAGCAGTATTTTTATGTTTTGGTTTGCTTGTTTTTAATCTCAGGGACATTGTTTCTACCATGGCGAGGTTCTGGGCATGGCAGGTTCCAGTGTTGCTGTTAGCACTTGCTCAGGACTCAGGTGAGGAAAATGTGTATGATATTCAAAAGGTACAATAATTCAAGTTTATCCCTGATTTTAGAAAAACCCTCCTATTAAAATAAATCTCAGCTAATATAAAAAATATATTCACATATAAATTGTTTTTAGCCTTACAGAAAAGACCTGTATATCCTCCTCTTTGCAGAATTTTGCATACTTATTGTTAGCAAATTACCTAACAAAACTATATGTTGTCCGGTTTGCAATGTATTTGATAAATATTTTGTCCTGACAATAAGATGCAAGCAAATTCTGCAAACCCCTTCACACTGCTATAAAACTCTGGATGAATAAATGACAGGAGACGCAGCATCTATCTATCTGTAGTCTACTAAGTTAATAGGGCATTAGCTCTTTCTTGGTTCATTGAGTACAGCTCAGTACAGATCCTGCCTTTTCCTCCTTATGTGGCTGCAGAGCAGCTGATGTCTCCTGCTGGAGACACTCAGTAAAGAGACACTGACAGCAGAGAAGGAGCATACGAGTTCAGCCAAAAATCATAGCCATATGAGTGTTTATGTGGGGTCATTGCTCTGCATCTGGAGGATGAATAAATGAATACATTTTAATGTGGATTCTCGGGTGGAATGCAAACAAAGGAAGGTCTGACGCTGATATGTGGGTGTCTGATTCTCCAGATGTTTTCTGCAGCTGTGTGGCCTGTTGCTGTGTGCATGCTTGTGTCTTTTGTGTTCAGGCATCTGTGCTCAAATGTGAAGAAGCATAAGGATTGTCAGTGGATGTCTCTTCTTCCAACTGATATTCATTTGTAAATGACACTAAATTCATAAGACACATGTTCCTCTGCTCACCCTTCACAAAGCTTTAAATTTCATTCAATGTTATATTTTAAGAATCTGAAGAGCAGTAGTTATTACAGGCAGCATATGATCCATATTGACTTTCTGAAGCTGAATGAATGGAACCATCTGTGGTGTCTTGTTTCATCAGGGGAATGATTTCTCTGAACACAAGTGTCAGCTACCTGATAGAGCCTCTTCCTAATTACACGGATGCTCAGGAGCACGCTGTTCTCAGAGCAGAAAGCCTCCACCTACCTAAGGGAAGCTGCCTGCATCACCATGGCAACGAGGAACATGAAGAAGGGCTTAATGACTTCCTCCGTGGGATGATGTCACCACAGAACAGGAGGGTGGGTTCAGGCGGCATAAACTCTGATAAATCTCTGATATTACTGCAAAGGTTTTACAAAATAATCACAATATTTGACTGTTTTTTTTCTTCTCTGGCAGGAAAAAAGGGAACTGAACCCATCGATGAAGTATGTTGAGCTTCTGCTGGTAGCAGACAAGGCTGAGGTGAGGATGTCGTAATGCTTATCTTTGGTCACCTTTTCACCAGAATAGACTTTGTGGTATCACACCTTTATATGTGGATGTGAATTCAGCTTCATCATAAAAAGCTTCCTTTTTAGTGGTTTGTGATACATTTGCACAATTTCTATATTTGGTCATAGGTGCCTGCTTTTACCTTAAATAGTTAAGTTCTTTCATCAAAATGTTCTGAATCACAAACTGTTTGTCATCTCATGTGTAAGAAGTTTTCTTTGATTTCTTGGAAAAATGCAAACAGACCTAAAGTGAGATCTTGTTGGCTCGTCAGTTTATGTGCTCAGTGTGGTTTATGTTGCGTGCAGTTTGAGAGGCATGGGAGTAGTCTCGAGAAGACCAAGCAGATATTACTGGATGCCGCCAACTTGGTTGATAAGGTAGCACTTCACTCCAAAACAACAAACTATAAAATTAAAAAAAAAAACCTTATTGTGTTTATGATTAATGGATTCCTGACTTTTGTTCTTCTTGTCCTGGTCCACATCAACAGTACTACAAGGCTTTGAGTATCCGTGTAGCATTGATTGCTCTGGAAGTGTGGACCAACCAGGACATGATCAACGTGTCGGATAATCCACACAGCACTTTGGCCGCATTCCTGTCCTGGAGACGCAAACAGCTCCACGCTCTCCCCAACGACAATGCTCAGCTTATTACGTTCGTACTTGTCACTCCATTTGTCATGCTTTTCCATCTCCAGCGTCTTCAGTAAGCCTCCTGACTGGCCAGTTGGAGCTGATCTCCACTGGTTTGTTTGTTTTAGGGGGAAGCCATTCCAGGGTACCACCATCGGGCTGGCACCTCTAAAAGCCATGTGTTCTGACTATCAGTCTGGTGGAGTAAACACGGTGAGAGACCAGACTAAATATGAATTTTTCATTTAGAGATGAATTCAGTTTGATAAAAAAAAAAAAAAAAGCACTTTCTGCTGCGAAAGTAAATATATAGCAGGAAAAAGATCAAATAATCCTGTCCTTTTGGGTTTAGTTATCCTGCATTAGGTGTTTATTTATACTGGCCTCAAACTCTTTGAGAGTCAAGTCACTCCTCTGTTGAGCAGGACCATTCAAAGTCAGCTGTTGGTATTGCCGCCACCATGGCCCACGAGATGGGCCACAACTTTGGTATGAGTCACGACAGCGCAGGCTGCTGCCAGGCTAGAGCAGAAGATGGAGGCTGCATCATGGCGGCTGCTACTGGGTAGGATTTAGCTGCTTAAATGTTTGAGATTTAAAGCTGAAATTTGACTCAGTTTTGTGTTTATGCTCTTTCTTTTCACTCGGCACAGGGATCCATTTCCCCGAGTGTTCAATGGTTGTAACCAGAGGGAACTGAGAAGCTACCTAAGCTCCGGGGGAGGGAAGTGTCTCTTCAACTTGCCAAACACTAGGGTGATGTATGGAGGGCAGCGCTGTGGCAATGGTTACCTGGAGGATGGAGAAGAATGTGACTGTGGAGAGGAAGAGGTCAGTGAGTCTGCGTGTACAGGAATAATTTCCACTGGACGTTTTTATCAGACCTCATGGCATTTCACTATACAACCATTTCTAAATAGGAGTGCACCAGTCCCTGCTGTAATGCCAACAACTGCACCCTGAAAGCTGGTGCTGAGTGTGCCCATGGAGTCTGCTGTCATGACTGCAAGGTAACATAAATGCTTCTTTTACCTGCAGCTGTACAAACATTGTCATTTCTGCTTCTGTTTGGAAAACATTACAACCTTAGTTTATATTCTGTCCCTGTCGTTTTGTTTCACCGTGAAGCTGAAGAGCCCAGGCGTGTTGTGCAGAGCTCCCTCTGGGCCGTGTGATCTGCCAGAGTACTGTGACGGAAAGGGGGAGTCTTGTCCAGCTAATTTTTACTTAGCGGATGGTGCATCATGTGCAGGTGGGAAGGCCTACTGTTACACCGGCATGTGTCTGACTCTGGAGCAGCAGTGTCGGTCCCTCTGGGGACGAGGTGTGTAAACCAAATGCATGCCATCTTTAAATACTTTGTTGTTGAATTTAATGTTAATGCCAAGATGTTGACATTTACTGCAGGATGAAAGTAAAATCCACACAAGTCCAAAACACAATTTTCCTTTTTGCTACAATGATCAGCCTTGTTATTGGCTCTAACTTGCTAAGTATCTGATTTTCGTTTGCTTAATGTCATTCCATGAGATGACTGCTCAGAAATCCCTTCTTAACTTCCTGTTTGGCAGCTTATCTGGTGCTTTTTATTAGCTGTGGCAGACCAACTGTAACAAACATAACATCCAAAAAGATTATAACCTTTTTGTATTTGAGGATCATCTGGCCCAATTTGTTGCCAGATACTGAAGATCTAATGTTTAAAGCAAAGAGGTTTTATTTAATTAACAGTAATTTGTCACAAATCAGAGGATAATGAATTAATTAATGTCCACATTCATGCCGGCCAGATTCTACCTCGCATCTATGCAGTAGCAGAAAAGCCACAAAGAAGCAGAAGGAAAGCCATGTAGTCTTCATCACTTGGCCACATCGCATTTATTTTAAGTATTTCCTGTAATTCTATTTGTGATGTGTTTGTCAGTACTTATATGTGTCTGTTTGTTTCTCTTTTTAACCCGCAGATAGCCGTCCAGCTCCTGATCTGTGTTTTAAGAAGGTCAATGAGGCTGGTGACATGTACGGTAATTGTGGTAAAGACACATTTGGGAAGTACAGGAGCTGCAATGACAGGTGACGACCAAGACATCCAGCATAACTATCAAGAAATGTCTTTATTTTTCTCAATTTGAAATGTATCTATATTTGTGTAAATGCTAGGGATGTCAAATGTGGCAAAATCCAGTGTTCAACCTCAGCTTCCAAGCCTATAGAGAACAATGCCGTCCGCATAGAAACCACAGTCACTTTGGGCAACAAGAAAATTCTGTGTATGGGAACACACGTGTACAAGCTCGGCCAGGGAGACGAGGAGCCGCAAAGTGACACTCTGGACCCGGGCCTGGTCATGACGGGGACCAAGTGTGGAGATGACTCGGTGAGACAAACCGTGTCTACATTAGTACAAAGCATGCTTTACATATCTTTTTGAGATCTTTTTACTGCATTGTGGAAAAGTTGTTTCCTCTAAACACCTCACTAATCACACTTCTCCTTATTAACAGATTTGCTTCAATGGAGAGTGCCGCAATGCATCTTTTCTCAGAGCTGATGAGTGCAATGCCAAGTGCCATGGCCATGGAGTAAGTTTCTATGTGTCCCAGTAAGGATGTAGGTGTGATGGATGTTAATGGATGGGTTGGGAATATTTGGCTGTTTGCCTGCAGTTATTGAAAGCTGCCATCCTTGACCAATAACCCTCAGCTGCAGCCTGGAGAATGGGGCGGGCCTGGATATTGGGCAGAGTTGGATGTCAAATGGGCGTGGTTAGGGTAGGGTTAGTGTCAGGGTTAGGGTTAGCAGTGGCCATTTAGAGGGAAGGAGAATCAAATCAAATCAAATCAAAGATACTTTATTTATCCCTGAGGGGAAATTCAAGGTTCAAGCCAGCTTGTCCAAGGTTAGACATACAGACATTTACATTTGACAAGTTTACAGAACCAAACTAAACCTTAGGCCCGCAGCCAATTTTACTGGCGCTGCCTTATAAATGAGGAAAAGAGGACATGAGGAAGGATGGGTGGGTGTTGGAAAAAAAAAAGAAGTATCTCTACACTTCACCTAAAGGGGGAAGGATGAAGATGTAACAAAAAAACACACCTCTAAAAGCACAAATTCAGACAATAGACAACACACAAAATGAAAAACAGCCCCGTCCAATATCCATCCCCGGCTCATTCTCCAGTCTGCGGCCAGGAGACTCATTCTCCTTGGCAGCAGTGTAAGAACTACTCATATCATGTATATTAAAAGTATCAACAAAACAATGCAACGTGTTCTTCAGTACAAGGATAATATTGAGCAGAAGTACCTAAATGTACCTAAAGTATGTATTGTGCAGCTAGATGTGCCAAGCAGTTATCCAAAATCAGTTAAATGTTGAATACAGGAAACAGATTATAATGTCTGTATACAATATACACTCACTGGTCACTTTATAAGGTACATTTGTTAGCACCAAAATAATATTAGCCAATAATAAATCAGCAATTTAATGTTGAAGTTCAAGCTGAGCATCAGAACAGGGATAAAAAAAGGGGATTTGTGTGACTTTGACCGCGGCGTGCTTGTTGGTGCCTCTGATTGTTTTAGAAACTGCTGATCTACTGTGTTTTACACACACAACCATCTCCAGGGTTTGTTAAGAATGATCTGAAAAGGAGAAAATATCCAGTGAGCACCATTTCTTTGTCAGAGGTCAGAGGAGAATGGGCAGAGTGGTTGGCTGACAATAACTCAAATAACCGCTTGATACAACTAAGTGTGCAGCGTACCATGTCTGTGCACACATGAAACCATGAGGGAACTTTTCTTGTTACACTTTTGGCCCCATAGTACCAACTGATCATCTATTTGCCACCATCTACCTGACCTAACCCATCTTCTGATAGCTACTTCCAGCAGGTATCATGTCATGGACCAGAAGTTATGAGGAATGTTTTGAGCACCTTATTAAATCTATGATATGCAAAGTAAGCCAGTTCTTAAGGCAAAACAGGGTCCAACCAACCAGTCCAACTAGTGAGGTGTACTTATGTGGCAATGAGGTAAACTCTTAAGTAAAAGAATGCGTCTTAATCTTTTTTTCCAATTAAAAGTTTGGAGTCTACTTGGAATTCATTCAGACCTCTGTAAACCTGCATATCATTGCAATAAAAACAGAAATAAATTTCAATGGCAGCTGCACATAACAGTCAACTCTGTGCTTCTTTAACCAGCTGTGCAACAACAACCACAACTGCCACTGCGACGCCGGTTGGGCTCCACCGCTGTGTAACCAGAAGGGCTCAGGCGGCAGTGTGGACAGCGGACCTGTTCTCAGCCAAAGTGAGACACACGCTCATGTTGACTGTTCTTAGCTTTATCTAGAGATCATACTATCGTAATAATATTATGAGACTTTTCTTGCAGATCACTTCATTTTTGTCTAATTCCTGTTTATTCCATATTCCAAAAGGCAATCTCCTTCCAGTCTTACTTGGTCTTCTGGCAGCTTTCTTTGTGGTTTTGGCTGCACTTGGAGTTTGGTGCTGCTACAAACATAAACTTCATCCACTAAAACCCAGTGCTCCACCACCAGTGCCAAAGTATATGTCTTTCTTAAATGCTTAATATAATTATTTACACAATCAACAATACGTTTTTTTTTTGTGGTTTTTTTTTTACATTTCCACGTACACAGGTTGTCTGGATGTCCACTGTGAGTGATGGCTCTTTATTTGTGCTTACTGTGTTCTTATATTTAGATGTTTGGTCACAGTGGAGAGTAAAACCCTGCAAGAGGACACTCAGGTCAGCGGTCACACCAACCCAACATTTTTGCTGAAGAAGCAGGACTCGGTAAAAAACCAAACTCATGCACTATTATGTTATGTTTTGAATTAAAGAAAATGTTTTTTTTTACTATTTGTGCTTTTTCCACATGAAAAGTCTTCTTCTCGTCCGAGCCCATCCTGCCCCACTCGGCCCAGACCTGCTATTGTGCGTCCAGCGGTGAAGCCTCCTCCTATACCTGCCTATACTTCAGAGCAGAAGGCCCTGATGCTGCCGCCTCAGGCCCAGCCTGTAGCCCCTCCTCTTAAACAAAGCTCTCCTCAGGGTTACAACCGACCCCCACCCTTTAAATCTGCTCAGGTGGCTGGACAAAAACCACAGCAGGTGTCTGTAGCAATACCAGAACCTCCAACATTACCTTCCCAGGATCCTAAAAGCCAGACGCAGCCTTCAACAATAAATAAACACCGTCCAGACCCTCCCAGTAGACCTCCACCACCTTGTCCTGTCAACAAACCATCACTGGTACATGCATTTGTATTTAGCAACTGATATTTATATGAAATGAAATACCTGACTTGTTATTTTTGTTCAGGAAAAACAAAATGTGAAAAGCGCACTTGTGACTGTGAACGCCCTACAGAGAAAAAAGGCTGCTTTGGCGCCATCTGCTGGACAGAAAAAGCCAAACAGGTGGATCATTGTTGTTTTTTTTGTTTTTTTTATGTTTGTTGCCATAAATCCCTTAAAAACTACTCAAAAACTCTTTGTCTTATCTTTCTAGAGCCTAAAGGAGGAGCTCAGGGAGACGTTGTGGACCACCATTTACATGCAATGAAGGACACAAACTGTCTTTAAAAAAAATGAAGCCCTGGGGGATAAATACTTGACACTGTATTTACTCTGATGTGAAATAAGAAAAAAAAAAGGTGATGATAGTTGAGAAGAGGTGGTGCATATGTTTGGTGTGTACGATATAGACTTCATCAGTGGTTTGTAAATTCAGTCTTCATGTCTGCTTTATCCACTTGAAACAGCTGGAGCTGTGAATTTAAATATTCTTTCTCCATTATTTAAATATCCCAGATGTCGAAAAAGGGAAAGGTGAAGTTCTCCAGCAGTATTTATTCAAAACGCAAAAGAAATGTTTACAGTGCAGCCTTTGTACAGAACATGGTGCCTCTTAAAACGCATTTAACTATGTAAGGGTGTCTTATATTAAGAAAAGATACGAATAATTGCATAGCTGTGCTTCTCATGTATGAATAATAAGAGGATGATCGTGGCTTTCAGCTGGGCTCAAGGTATCTAGTGAAAACACGATATGCATGCTTTAAGTGATTATGCTTTTTATGAGAGATACATGTCCAATATGTAGCAAGAAATGTGAGGGATTTTTTTTAGCTGATATTATTTTTATTTTCCTTATTTTATATTGTTGCAGTATTGCACTTCATTGTTAACACTCACCATCTGAGGGTGTTAAAGGTGGCTGTTATACCGGTATAACGGCGTCCCTCCAGAATGTATCGACTTATGCTTGTCACCTTTTGAGCCAGCAGAAGCGGAGTATTTAACGTGACCATTTGACCCCCCACTGTCTTGTCCTTACTTCTGTCACTGACAATCAGTGATAGCGATGAAGTGATCATTTTAGTTTAAAAGCTTAACTGAGCCATGCTTTTGATTACAACTATCAGTTCAGTTCATCTCACCAAAACTGTAAGTAAATGTGATTGTTTAAACAACAATACTACTAACACTTTTATTATCTCTTTTCATACTTGACCAAACATGCTTTGGAAACGGCCGCTCTCTCTGAAAAGTCTATGTTGTGTAACTGCAAGTTGGATCACACAGGCAAATTGAGTCTCAGTGTTTCATAATATTCTGGTCCATTTGACTACTTGGACTGATGAAATCTGTCAACTGCCATGTTTAACCTTTTCATCTGGCCTATGCAAACACAGGGAATGTGCAAGTGTGCGTCCAAAACTGGAAACTGCATAAACTTGTGTACAAATAAAAGTGGATTTTTTTTTTTTTTTTTTAAGAATACTGTTGTTTTGTCCATGTTTACAGGGGTTAACTTGCCAAGATCCATATTTTACATTTGCTCAAGCAAGAATTTTTCCTTAAGAGCAGGAAACAGAAAAAAAACTGTACAGCTGTATATATATTAAAACCCGTTTCGCTGCTGTTGTTTCCACATCTGCACATTTGAAACGCTACATACGTGCTTGTCATTAAAAACATAAGCATATCGATTGCTGCCAAGGTTCTTAATAGTTTCTTTCATGTGTGCAACATGTTTATTTTGTAATAATAATGACTTTAATCATTTGACAGTAATTTTGTCTACAGTTCATCACAAGGTGTCCATAAAGTCTCTTTATAATGTTGAAAAAGTTTTACAAAAGCCAACCATACCATATACCATATTTATTTATAAAGCACTTTAAAAACAACATATAGCTGACCAAAGTGCTGTACAGTAAGTGAATAAAAACAGCTTAAGAAAATAAAATAACAATGAAATGGTAAAATAAAGAGATACATGAAAAAGCCAAGTGATGATATAAGTCAAATTTCTTCCCTGTAATCAGTGGTTTTCAAAGTTTTAAATTGCAGCTGCTCAAGAAATTGCACAATGTATAATGTGGTTCATTCAAACAAAATTGGATACACACAATCAACAAAATTAGAAGATAAATGATGGAAGACTTTCACCATTATGTCTCTCAGTTTGTTCATGGCAGAATAAATTTATGGTGACAGAGACAGTAGGATAAAGGGACGTTTGAACAACCAGAAACATCAGAGGAAAACAGATCTATTAGTGGATGAGTTATTGAACATCTGCTCCTATCTTTGTAATGATTTTCAGAGAATTATCAATTTGTTTGCTTTTTTAACCTCTTCATTACCACGTTACCAAAGATGTTCAGTGGGGTTCAGGTCTGGACTCTAGTTGCAAATCCATGTGTGAAACTAGTGTCTCATGCTCCCTGAACAAATTGAGCTCAATGAATCCTGGCTTTGTCATTTTGGACATACCTGTGCCATCAGGGACACAATCTGAAAGAGGCACAAAGCAGAAAAACAGATAAGATGACTTAGTTCTGAATTAGACTTGATATAACAGTACCTGTTTATTACCAGCAGGGGGCACTATGAAGACAACGGCCTGGTGTTGATTACAGTGTTGAGGGCAACAATCCTCTACCTCAGGGATCCCCAGGCCTGGTCCTTGAGGATCGGTGTCCTGCAGGTTTTCTAAGTGTTCCTGCTGGAACACACCTGACTCAGACTCAGACAAGCTCTGCTGCTAAATTTACATTGATTTGAATCATGTGTCGTGCAGCAGGGACACTTGGAAAACCTGCAGGAGACCAGTCCTCAAGAACCAGGATTGGGAATCCCTGCTCTACCTGTTGTTATGCTGGTACATTGATCAGTCCAATTGTCCCTGAAAGTAAACAAACAAACAAAAACAAACAGAAACAAATAATACTAGTCAACTTAAACCTAATTAGTGGGTTTGTTTTTGCATTGCATTTGTTTTAAAACATGTTAGTGTGAATTAAATTACATTACATCACCTGTTTATGTCCTGAATAAGTATCTTATCTGAGGAAAACAGGTCATACAGCTGGGAGGATCATGAGAAAGGCTCAAACCATATGATTAATTCAGCAACTTTAACAAACTTTCCTTCCTGGCTTTTGTTGACTTGCATGCTTTACTCTTGTAAAAAATTCCCCCGAAAGAGCTGTAGGTGCTTACAACTGTTCGTCAATGCAAACAGCATCCCAATTACATTTGAGTGGCCATAACTCGTGTTATTTATGTTCCAGGACGAAATGTGTTCATTAGATTGGTTGGATTCGACAGAAGACGTGTCGTCCTTGGTTGTAAGTTTTGTCATTTAAAATTCTGACATGGAGAAGTCAAAGCACAGTGCCAAAAATGCCTTGTACAGTATTTAAACTGAGACAAATTTAAGACATACCTTGGTACTCTACTCGTACTGTAAATCCTGAATGTATCGGTTTATTCAGACAACATTGATGACATTGTTGTCTGAGGGTTTTTTGGGTGAGATCACATTTCATTTCACCTGGCTTGTTAAATAGCAGATTTTGCAGTTAGTGGCATGACTCAGTTTCTAGTATGATCCATCGTGTTTAGGTGAAGTCCTGATAGAGTTTCCAATAGAACCAACGGCTTTCAGCAGAAATGTAGGGTTAGAAATTTTTGGGTCCAGGCAGGTGTGACATCATTTATCTTTAAAGCTGCAAGTTGTGTCAATAAGGCCTTTATGCTGCTGAGACACAAGAAGCTTGACCATATCTGCAGGCAAGGAGTTAAGAGAGTGTGAGGAGGCCTCAACTTTGGTACAGAGACAGTTCTAAACTGGGAATGCTACTTTTAGGAATGAGGAACATATCATGTTAATAATTTCAGCAAAAGATGGTTTTTCTGGTTGTCAGTAAGAATGAAGGGTTTTGGTTCTGGGAAAAGCCCATTTACAGGTCCTAATGTCATCTGTGCAGGGCTTAAAGTGCATCATGAAACCACAACTATGTGGAGCCTTGCCACCTGAAAGCAGATGATCTTAGCTGCAACTGCTGGACTAAGAAAGACTTAAGGAATGACCTCCAAAGATTCCATCATAAGTCGTTTTCTTCAATCACATATCTGCAGAACACACACCGTACCTGTAATCTTTCACAAATCAGTTGACCTATTTTTCTTTTACATCCTAACACAGACTTTTAAATAGGTTAGTGTATGGCATCAATGAAAATGTGTCAACCTTGCCCAAGTAGTTAAATTTAAATTAATAGACATTGTCTACATATCCATGCATATATGTTTTTTAAAGTCTCATTTACCAGCCAACTGTGTGCACTGGAAGTTTAAATGGCATCCCCTTTTAGTGCAGCCAGAAATGTTCAAATGTTCTCGCCCTTTAGATCTCCATATCCTTTACTGAGATGAAAGCTCACTGATTTATTTTAATCAAAAGACTGCTAAATACCATGGTCAGACCCCCTGAACCAACCGATCTCCAGCACAACATCCCATCCCCACTCTCTCTTTCACACACACATTCATGCCACATCTCCCTCATCAACTCTGTGCAGACAGAAGAACCAGGTGAGCCTCCTCTGAAGGGAGGTGAAGGTAGCTGTGACTGTGAGGGAGACAGGGCATTGACAGGGAAAGGTTTTAGTATGTTCCTTAATTGCAGCCAGCCTCTCCTGCTGAGCATAATTAGTGTTAGCTGACATGTCACTTCCTGTGGAGATTCATTTATTAGAAATGATGATTGGCTGAAGGATGAAAGGGAGGGATGACACCCCCTGCCTGCCCTGTTAGTGGGAGGGAGACCCAGCCGGGAGGGCAGTAAAGAGAGGATCTCACCTGCTGAATGTCCCCTGCCATGTATAACGACCCAATTAACCCGACTTGTTTTCCACTTGTAATGTTGATTAACCCACACAATTTCTCCGTCAGTTTCCATGTAGTCAGGATGGGCTTCCTGCTAAACGGTTAATTCTTTAACATTAATTCTCTTTTTTTTAGCTTTTAAGTAATTTCATTTGTATTTTTTTTCAGTAGTAAAAGTTTTGTATGCACCCACCAGCTTCATACTGATATAATTCTGAAGGTGATGGTTGAGATGGTACTTTTAGAGTGTGTTTTTTTTTTATATATGTTTATGTGTGTATGTGACTTGTGTGACTTGGGTTTGTAGTTTGGGGTTTATTGTGAAAGGACATTGTTTAATTTTTTTATACATATAAAAAAGTGCCTTAGTAAAAAGCTTGATTGATAAACACGATGCTGTTACTCATTAGTTTTTCACTGTGTATTTCAATGAGGTATTGATCTGTTTAAAGATGTGGAGAATTCTGATGCAGGTAAATCACATGACACCTAAACATTAATGCCGGGTCACCCTTAGAAAATACCTTAGCAGTTTACACTCCTGACTGAACTCGTAGTTCCTATTTTTTGAGGTCTAAATTCACTCTTTAGAGTTTTTGTTCTCAAAGTGAAATATAAATATATGCACTTAAATGTTTTCACCTTTAGCTGCATTTGTCAGTATTCTGTAAAATAATCGTGATCATATTTCAGATGAAAAAGATTCCTGAAAACTCACTGTTTTATGCCATATTGCATTAAATAGTAGCATTCATTTAATGATGAAAAAAAGATTACTTGACATTTCATAACCATATTTAAACCTTTGGACAGAGGTGAAATTTGCAATCTCAAAAATGGCTTTAAGACTAAAACTTTCAGGAGAACAAACAGCTTTGAGTGGCTGACATGGTTGCATTTTCTTCAGATATGAATAATTATTGCAATTAAAGCTGTTTCTGACACTCAAAATCTGTTCCCACAAATCTGAAAGATGTCAGATTAATTTGAATGATTGACACGATTAGAAAAAGAGATGTTCTAAAATGTTCAGATCCATTGGTTCTTTCTGGAAACTGGACCAACAGTACCAATGGTGCCATATTCCTAAAGAGGGTGATGATTTGGAGCTGAGAATATTTTATTTTAAAGTACTCAGTGAAACACGCTGTCCAGAAAAATGACCAAATTTCATATTTATTTTAAACTATATATAAGTATACACTTAATCCTTAGTTGTTGGTTTTTTGTTTTTTGTTTTTTTTTTAATTGCTTTGCCTTTTTCTTTTAGATTCTCCAAATGAAAAACAATTTTTTTGGGTGTGAATATGCGTTATTTTAATTTATTTGGCACAAATCACAATACAGTGAAAACAAACCAAAAAACAAAAAATTAAACACAAAAAATGGGGACAAAAATAATAAATGGACAATTGACATTTTGCTCCATAAATCAGAAAAACAACAAACTATGACTAACAGCTTTGGAGTAGTACAATTATGAACTGTGTGGTTCAGATCAGTTGACATAAAATGATCTAAACAAGTTAACTTTTTGAATTAAGTATACTAAAGTGGGCAAGATAAGTTAGTTTGGTATTCACCATCTTACCAGGAGTAACAACACAGTGCATGAATGGATTTCAAAAAGTTCAGTCTAAGAATGATTTAATTCTACACATCTTTATTTATTACTCAGTAAAGTCACACCTGATTATGGATAAACCACTCAATAGGGAGATGTTTTATGCTTTGGGTCTCAGAATGATGCTCTTTAAAAATCATTGAACCATGTAAATCACTGGATGAGCTTCTCACACAAGAAATTATGAACTGAGTTAGGAAGATGCAAAACTATCTTTATAAAAATTGAACAAAAAAAATTGTAATCTATTAAGTCAAACTGACAGTTCATAGAGCTGCAGTTTAGCAAGTATCTGCATCTGCTTATGCTGACATTCCTGATGTCATTTGGAAAAATTTAAAAACACATTAGATTATGTACTCTGCAGGAGCTTCAAACCACTTGTCTGTATGTTAGCTGCCTTAGGACTTCATGCTGAATTGGATAAAATGTCTGCAGATTTAATGGCTCATTTGTCAGAGTAAATACAAGATATATATATATATATATATAGATATAGATATAGATATAGATAGGTAGATAGATAGATAGATAGATAGATAGATAGGTAGATAGATAGATAGATAGATAGATAGATAGATAGATAGATAGATAGATAGATAGATAGATAGATAGATAGATAGATAGATAGATAGATAGATAGATAGATAGATAGATAGATAGATAGATAGATAGATAGATAGATAGATAGATAGATAGATAGATAGAGTGATCTATGTTCCCTATAAAGATGGGGTGTTTATTAATTGTTTATCTGGGGTGTGAGTCTTTATTGTCCTATAAGGAGCATCATTTCATTGCCTTGTTGGTTTAGCTGTGAAAGTTAAATCTTCAGTCCATTAGTGGCCGTGTAACTTTTGCCTCCAGTGTTTATGGTCAGGTCACAACCCCAGGGACTAATGGTGGGTTATATAGTTAAGTGTTTCTCTGACTGAGCAAGTTGCTTCTGGCAGTAAAAGGTCAACCTAAATGATTAATAAGACGAAAATGTCAAAAGGGAGGGGAGAGGGAGAGAAAAGAGGTGGAGGGCAAATATGAGGTGACTACATGTTCTAATTTTCTACTGCTGCTTTAACTTTTTAATGATGTATTAAGAACTCAAATGTAATGATGAGGGTTATATTTAATGTTCATTTGATTAAAAAAGAAAAGAGGCATTGTTTACATTTATCCTTTATTATCATTAGAGATGGATTGATTAGCACCAGTTAAAAAATCAGTTGTAGATCAACTGAGGCGCAGTTTCCACATGTTTATCTCTTTACTGTGAGCTCTCGACCTTTCCTGCTTTCAGATCAATGAAAAGAGAATTTCTCATGAGGCTCCCACAGAGGTGAGTCCACTGGACACCTCATTTGAGCTCAGAAGAAAGCTTTTATTTTACCTCTAATTGGAGCCCCTGGCAATTCGAATGTTACCCTTACAGAAACCCAATATTTAATGACCCAAAGTCAGCAGGAATCAATCCCATTAAGTCTTTTCTGTACCTGTGAGTATGAATATTCATGTCTGATCCAAATATTATTGAATTGCAGGAAATAGCAGAAAACAAGAGGATAAGCTTTGTTTTGACAGCATCTTTATTGAAAACACATCATTCAGATGCATATCAGAAACTCCACATCACTTTTTAAAGCATTATTAGCGTAAATTCAAACAATGATTGTACAGGTACAAAATACTGGGTGATTATAATTCTTAAACTGTGACTTTGAAATAAGATCATCTGATTTGAACATGAAGTAAAGGGCAGACTTAATAGCAAACACAAGAATCTGCTGTTCTTTATAATGATTCACTATGGCTCCCTCAGTCTATGCAGTAAACCATGTCATCCTCTACGGAAGCATTTACAGTCACTAATATTAACTTTACAGTAATTATAATCTAACCTGCTTCACCAAGACAAAGATATCTGCAATGTTTATAATTATTACAGACGATGCTCTATTCACAATCCACATTCACACTGATTCCATTTCTTACCTCTGAATAATATCACAAACACACAGAACAACACACTGGTGGTTTACATGAACTCAGCAGTCCAGTCTACAGAGGCTCATTGATGATTTTCGTCTGAGGGAGGATTGTTATTATTTCTCCTCTTTGCTCTGATGCTCCCACGGCACAGGATCATTTTCTTCTGTCTGCGAGCCGGTCTCCCTCTCGTTCCAGAACTGCTCCACATCAGGCAACACAATCCCATCTTTGAGGCTCAACCTGTCCACTTCTCTCCCTCCTTTTTCTGCACTCTGCTCCGGCTGGGGCTGAGCTGCTCTGCTAGGTTCCTGGCTGGGGCTGAACTGAAGACTCCTTTCCCCCCTCAGCTGCCCTGAGGTCTCTGGTCTGGGACATGGGGACTGCAGAGAGGTCGGGTTGTGGGGCCCAGGCTTTGGTTTGGGAGGAGGTTGTTTGTGCAGGGTTAGGCGCCTCCACAGCCCCCTGTAGCCCTCTCTGAACTCCTCAGACAGAAAGAGGACAATGAGAGGGTTCACCAAGGAAAGGGAGAAGATGAGCAGCTGAGCAGAGAGGGTCAGAAAAAGGGGAGGAGAAGAAATAAGATGCTGAGCTCCTTCAATGTCTTTCTCTGCTATTTGACGCTCCCAGAGCCACACCACCCACTGAGGAAGCCAGAGGATAGCCATGGCCACAGTGAGGCTAAAAAGCATCAGAGTGAGACGTCTAGATCTGATCTGTGTACGCAGATTCTGAGACTTACTGGAGCGGCGTTGGCACTGGCCGTAAGCCTTCCAAAAATACATAAGGGCAAAGCTGAGAGGTGCACAGTAGACCCCCAGGGGATACGCTTTGACATACACAGACATGAAATCCCGAGCTTCAGGTGAAACCTTAAGCACACATACCAGCCCGCGGATCTCTCTCTGGAGCTTTGCAAAGAGCCAGAGAGGGATGGTGACTGAGCAAGCGGACAGCCAGATGAAGAAGAGCACCACCAGAATGGAGCCTAAGCGGATGCTCACCTGCTTGGTGGGGTTGGACACATAACGGTAACAGGCTTTGGCCATGAACGCTACTGTGAGGCTCTTTGCTACCATGCAGGACTGAAGGAACCAGTCGGCCGTCTTGCAAACCACCCAGCCCAGATTCCAACTTGCCTTGGAGTAGGATGCAGCCCTGAAAGGCACTGTAAACATCAGTACCAGCCCGTCAGCAAACATCAAGTTGAAGATGAGGGAGTTGATCAGGGAGAGTTTACCCCTGTGTGCATTTGAAAACAGGATGATCATCGCAGTGAGATTACAAGCCACACCCAACACGCAGATGACTCCCAGAATCGCTGGCACCAGGACCTGGAGCTCACCTGGGTCCCGCTGCTGGAAAGAGCCAAGTTCATTGACTGACCACTTGTCTACGGAGTTGTTCACTGCAGTCATGTTGTTCCCACTCAGCTTATCCATCCTTCCCAGAGAAATGGTGAAATGAGAAAATGTAAATAAAAGGCAAAAACAATCAAGATGAAACTTGCAGCTTCCGGATAGAAGAAAAACTCCTCGGACAGAACTGAAAGCAAGTCTTGAAAAAAATCAAAAGATATTCAAATGACTGAATCATAGAAGTTATTGATTGACAATCAGAGATCACAGTGGAGCTCCTGCCTGTCCTCGGTTTTACCCTGAGATGGAACGATGTCGCCTCCGCACTGAGTTATAAAGATGCCATTTGATTGACAGCTGCTGTCCCCACCTGGCAAAATGTACGCAGACTACACCCACATGGGGCCAATTAGGAGCGCCTCTGCATAATGTGCACACGGGTGAATGTACTGGATTTTTAATTTGAGTGATTATGAATTAATGGCCATTACATTAAGGCTTTATTTGACATCATAACAGCGGATGTTTTAAAAGACAGTTAAGAGGAAATGATGCCAAACTGTTAAAAAAAATCCCATCGGTCTTTGCTAGAGAAAAGAAAATTAGATGTGGGATTGTTTGGATAGATTTAACATCATACAATGTGGCACATAATCAATCAGAGCAACCGTTGCCTTTACTGGTCTTGTTTGCCCACACGAGGGAGCCCTTACACCACCGCTTGAAATGAATCAGCACTTAATACAAAGTAGATTTTGTATTTGATTCAGCACAAGATGACAGTGAAGATCCACTAGCACAGAATCTGAGCTTGCACATCTTTATTCTTTTTTATTCAAAGAGAGTCCAGTAAGCATAAAGACTGCATGGTATTTCATTGCATTTCAATACATTCTGAGCTATAAAAGTTGTTTCAATTAGAAGGGTCACAAAGAAGGTTGTTTAAAAGGTATTACTGTTAAAGGAAATCACACTTAATTATTCCCTGATTTCACAGAGTACAGTTAGACCTTTTACTGCTTTGCTTCACGGAAGTCAGCTCTTGGACCAAGTGTGGGACAAGTGAGTATCTCCAAACCACTCTGAGCCAATCCCAGCATGTTTAACCCATCTTTAGCAAGTGGAGAAACATGCAGAAGCATTGCATCAAAATGAAATAAAACTTTTCCGACGTGGCTTCTACTGAAAGAAGCCGCTGATTGCATGGTGCTTCAAATGATCTGACAAAGTTCAAATAACTATATGCAGGCAGTCACTTTCATCAGAGTCAGATCCAACATGCAAAAGGAGCTATTCTAAAACTTTATTCTGAGATGATCTCAAGTCAAATTGTTTGAAATGATACATTTACGGATCTATCGTGTGCAGATCATTTTCAGCACCATCAATATAAGGTAAAAATATGACAAGGAGTTCCAAATTCTTTTCCAACAATATTCTCATGAAAAAAAAAGTAGCTTTGTCATGTCTCTTGCAAACTGTCGACATCAGACTTTGTACAAATCACAGCGTACTCTCCTGAGCTTACAAGCATGTAACCAGGTGCTATAATTTAACCTTGTCTACTTTTGCTTCAAGCACTTTTCTTCTGCTTAGAAGCTTTTTTTTTGTTCATAGAGAAAGAAAGAGGGGGAAAAAAACAAAAGAACAAAAAAATGTCTAAGTTAAAATTTTCATTTGAAACATTCACACATTCCCCTCCCCCCCTCCCGCTCCCCACTACATCGATCCCCCACATACCAAAAGAAGGCACCACAGCTTCTAAACGGACGCATTAACCAAGAGAAAGACTCAACAAAACAACAGTGTTGAATAAAACAGTTGACAAAGCCTGGAAGGGGCTTCGTTCACATTACAGACTACAGCAGTCTCGACAAGGAGACACAAAACTGGTACTAGTAAGACTGACCATTCTGTGTCAGTTTCTGGGGTCAGACATTAAAAGTCTGTTCTTGTTCTTCTGCAGCGGGCTGCACCGTCCAAGACTTGACCTCAAACAGAGGCCGCGGGGTTCAGCACATGCGTTGTAGCAGGAGCAGGTTGAGGGACAGGGGGCACTGTTGCTACATGACAATAAGCAACCATCATGTCGCCTTGGTTTCTGTCTGTGTGCTCTATTTTAAAAAAATTTTTTTTGTATTCAGTATTCCCAAATCCGCCCTTTTCGTCAGGGTCCAGAGGGCTGCTACATCACATTATTCATGCAGCAATCCGCTTGTTGCATAAACGCACGGAATTCAATACTTCAGGTGTCCGCATGGCTAAATAAATTAAATTAGGAGTCAAACTGTGGAACTGAACCTTTTCCTTGTGATGTATCCATTTCATGTTTCCCAAAAATTCATACCGTCCACGTTCCCGCTTCAGTCACTGGATAGGCAACTCTGTACGTCTATGACAGAGTGGGGAAATGAAAGACAGCAGTCCAACTCTTGTGTGAAGGACTGGGTGAGGGGTGGGGGGGGGGGGGGGGGTGGGGGGGGGGGTCAGCAGGGCCGTTTTAGTTCACCTTGTCCTGGAAGATGTAGAGGTTGTTTGTGGCCGCTACAGCGATGATGTTCTCATGTGGGTGCCACGTCGTGTGAAGGATCTTCTTGCTGAAGTCAAGACTGTCTACACTGATCTCATCTTTCCGACGTTTCCCGCCTACGCACACCTATGGGACAAACACAAGGGTGGTGGTTATTAAATCACACAGCGACTGACTTGAGTTGTGTTAAAGCTGCCTTCGCTCAGTTTCTTTTTACTTAAACAGAAGAAATGCCGACACAAAACCAGCTTGCTTTATTAAATCAGGAGGAACCAGCAGGCCATTAGGTAAAATGTTTTGCTTCACTATGTTCTCCTGCTTCTCCCACATTTTGTCTGTCTGCAGTTTTGGGCTGATACAGTAGTGTACAGTAAGCTACTTAGTGCTATTTATTGGAAACTTTTTGTGGCTGCAAGTTTCATGAGAAAAATAAATAAAAACAAAGCACTGAAAGAAAATATTCTCAATAAAATGGGCAGATTGTGTGATAATGTGAAGTGTTTAGCTTTGCAAGACACATCACACACCGTGTCAGTAACCTGTCTGAAGTTCCTTTATTGAAAAGAATGATGCAATAAAAAAAAAGAGGAGAAACATAACAGACTGATTTATCTGGTTCTTCATCAGACAAAAAAACATGATTGCATCATTTTAATTAAGCATTTCCTTGTAATGATTTTTCTTCAACAAAGTCACCAAGGAGAATTCATCTGAAAGCAAAGAGATTTGCAGGTTTTTTTTTATTTGTTTTTATGTGCAGGATGACTTCAGAGTCAGAACAGTGAACTGATGCACAGAAAAGAGGCCAACATCAACAAGTATTTCAGCAGGTGGTGGTATTGTGATGAGTTTCATTGTGTTTCTTCTTAAACAGGAATGCAACAATTATCTGCACAACACAGGTTGAATAAAGTGAGACATATGAAGGAATCAGATTGGATCATGTGAAATTATATTAGAATATTTTTCAACACTTTATAGTAAAGCCAACTTACAATAATTTTAGTTTCTTATTAAAATGTATTATTGTATCAGTTGTGGTCGTTTCTGTAAATATATTCAAAAGGTTATTTGAGTTGGTCAAACTAGCTGTGAGGTTATAGCATTTGAAAACTAAATCTGGTTGACTTGAACTCATGTAGGATAACGTGGGCTGTGGACAAGTGACGTACCTTGCGAGGCTTCAGAATAGCTCTGGGTTTGCTGTTCTCTCTGGACGCTTCCAGCGTCACATCACGTTTGGTATTCCGATCAAACATTCGGAAGAAGTTGTTGTATGAACCGGTCATTATGACGCTGAGGATTAGACAAACAGAGAGGGGGTTTGGGGGTTCAGTAAGTGTATGTGAGTGTAGGCCGAGCCACTCGTTTTATGGCAGGATGTATTAAGAAGAAATCTCACCTGTCTGATCCGTTCCAAACACACTCAAATTTGTCAAAGATGCAGTCGTTCTCATACAGAGAACAAAGTTTGCCCCGTAAATAGTCGTGAACCTGAAAAACAGACCATAAACATGAGTAATAGTTGTGTTCGGCCATTAGGTAGCGTCTAAAGTTTATTGCACTGGTTATGAGTGGACAACCCTAAGCTGTGCTGCCATATGCTCCACTTTCAGTAATCCTTTAGACCTGGTGACCTATGCTAAGTTGTTAGGTAGCAGGTGGAGATAGTTCTCAGAAAAGAATCCCCTGAGCCCAGCTGATGGCCTTATCAATCACGACCTGCCCTACAATGGCATCTCCTGATCAGAGAGAGTGGATCTGACCCTTATGACCACCCAGTGGGAGGTTTTACCCTTCAGGCTGTGTCTTCACCAACTGTCCTCTGATGGACACTTGGCTCAATAAGCACTCCTAAGATAATTGCCAAAGATGATAAGGTTACAGAGTGGCAGGGTGACTGAGAAACAGGATTACGCTGAGTGATTATCTTCAAATCAATAAGTTTTGATTTGATCTGAGGCCAGCTGTAATTTACTATCTTTACCAGCTGGGAATTTCCTCTGGAGCATTTAGGAAGGAAAGCACGACAGAAACATGCCTGGTAGGTCTCCAGTGGTTTGTTCTCCATTTGGAGGTCCCACACTTTGACAGTGAGGTAGTCCCTTGTCATCAGGTAACGTCCATTGTGGCTGAACTTCACGTCAGAAATGGATGAGATGATTTCAGAGAAGAAGGAGCGAGTGGATGGATCCTCGGGCTCCTCAAAGTCTGCAAGAGCAGGGCAACAAAACAGAAGAGAAATTTACTCTTTCACACTGCAGGAGGTGGTGAAACAGCTGGTTCTCCTCCCTAAGGCAATCGATCCTTTACATGGAAAAAGAAAAAAATAACATTAGATTTAGGTTGTGTGTGTGTGTGTGTGTGTAGCAGACAGCGATAGCCACAGCAAGGCCTGAATGTTGCTGCAGCAGCTACATCCCGTTGCAGAATTATTTAGGGAGATAATGGCGGGTCAGCATGGTGGGTAAATATTGGTTATGATTCATATTGATTTTGGCAGCTGCTGATCTGTGTGCAGGCCAGCATGCTGGGGATGAAAGCCAGGCATTCCATCGTTAGCTGTCAAGGTATTGTCCCCCCCCCCCCCCCCCCCCCCCGCCCCCTCTTTGCCTCCCACTCTTCTTCCCCTCCTTCCTTTCCATTTCTCCAAAAATCCCCCCTTTCTACTCTATCCTCCTCCTCAGCTCAATCTCTCTGTGATGTGTCAATGGGGAGTCCAACTAGGGATGCAGAGTGAGAGATGAAAATATGGGGAGGGCTGAGGAAGGGATAAGAAAAACAAATCAATGTCAAAGTGCTGGGTCCATATGAGCCCCAATGGATTTGTGTGTGTGTCTGTGTGTGTGTGTGTGTGCCAGAGAAAGAGTGCTTGTGAATAAGCAGGAGTGAGGCATGTGCATGTATATATGCATGTGTGTGCGTCCCTGCCCTCCCACACCAGGGGTGTATAATAGGGTCTCTGGGGAGTCAACAAGGGGGGTTTGTTTGGTCCCCCTTGCTCTGTCCTGGAGCTCAATGCTTTGGAAATCCCTGTTAAACCCTCCATCCATCCCTCACCCATCAATCTATCCTGTAACACTGATTGATATCAGCAGCCTTCAAGATTTATAGGTGTGGAAGGATACAGAATATTTCTGAGTTTGTTTATGAGGTTTATATGTGTGTGTGTGTGTGTGTCTGCTCTAGGGAAAGCATTATACGATGCTTCAAGCCAAATACGTTCATGCAGTGAAGCAATAGATATTAATAAACCTGTCCCGAAGCGATCCATAGCAACCGCCTTGCTATCTAAAATATATGTGTGCAAGCTGTAAGCTTCTGTTCAGGTATGGGACATTCAAGTCGATATCAAAGAATCAGAAGCCAAACGCGGGTAGCTTCAAGATTCAACCATCAAAATTTAAACACTTTATCTTAGTTTACAATTAAATGTTAATGTGAACTTCAACAGGCTGTGTTAATTCACGGTCCAGTAACCCCTAACCCACATCAATATGTCTGAGGAAATGAGTGACATTATTGGACAATGAGGTGTGTCCATGAGGGACTAATGCAACTGCTCTTACCACATTGATTTTCCAGCGAAAATGCCAATGTATTCATTATTCACCCGACAACGGTGTTTGCACGTGATGTTAGGACTTAGAGAAGGCTGCTCATTGTTTGAGATACACCACGAGATTTATTGATGGGTTATCAGTCGTGGCATATTGAACAAAGGAAGCTGTCATGTCACAGCGACACAAAAATGTGGCACACGCAGAATAAGTTTCTTAAATTTCTGTTTGTCTAGTTCGACAATTTAGACTTTTAATTCAATCTAATATTTTAAAGTTAATTATACCTTAATATATTAATGTAAAAGTCCTCTTATTTAGACACAGAAACTAAACATAACTGCTTTATAACTGATTAATTAAACTTAATGAATTTACACAGAACTCGATCTCTAAACACCTGTACTGGATGTTTTTCCTTCTTTTTTTTTAAGAGAGATTTTTCTCTCATGCCTGTCCATGGGGGATTTAATCAGAGAGAAAATTCAAAGCATGAGGGTTTTCCTTAGCTAGGTTGTTTTTTATGAACTGGTTCAATGTGGACTAATGTGGATCTGTTTTAAATGGATTCCAATTTTTTGGCTTGAATTGACTACATCAATGTTGTGAATCGGTGTTATTTAAATAAAGCTGAAATGAAACGAATTGAATTAAATTCTTCATTACTTTTTTTGCTGGCACAATAGACACTCAGAGGAAGGAATGTTTATACAAATAAAAATGTAAACAAGCAGTATATATATTATAGCAAATGAATAAAGACACAAAATGTAATTATCCCAAAGGTTTTTAAAGATGTTTACAGTCTTACTGCAGTTATCTTTTTATGACCTAA
The DNA here is from genome assembly GCF_933228915.1 of Telmatherina bonti. Taxonomy (NCBI): domain Eukaryota; kingdom Metazoa; phylum Chordata; class Actinopteri; order Atheriniformes; family Telmatherinidae; genus Telmatherina; species Telmatherina bonti. The sequence continues at coordinate 31,726,118 of NC_136610.1, read as the reverse complement.
ATATTTATTCATGAAACAGAAGCAAACATATAAAGCAAAACATGAAAATAAATGTATACATTGCCTGACATCAGCCCCTGCTAAATCATTTTTTCCCATAATGCACTCTGCTTGTACTCACATTTGCAATGCCTGTCGCAGAGTGCAGCCTGTCTCATGTCACAGAGCCGTATTGAGCCTTTGCTGCTGCTGTAGGCAAAGGTGTGACACTGCTGGGGATGAAACTCTGCTGAGGTGATTACTTCCGTCAACTCCTCCATGTTGGCTGGTTTGATGTCCACAATGTCTGAGGGACCCGCTTAGGAATATCTCCTTTCAAAGCACTACAACGGACATCAGTGCATACCTAACACTTTAAAAAGCAACAATATTACCACTGTACATTTAAACTGGAGTAAAAAAATAACTTGTTTATTTCACGTGATAATGTTATCTAAAGTATTAGCAAAGACAAAAATGTTCTTGAACATCTATTTGAGTGATTAGAAGTCACTAGTCCTCCAAATCCTTTCAGTTTAATATCATTATTTTGCTTTACGTGGAACCTCACTGCTTTATTTTTCTATGTGATTGAATGTCTTTGCACCACAGATGTCACCAGTCAACGGGAACCATCACGTGTACCTTCATAGCAGCAGGATCGTGACTGAATCATCTTTATTTTTGTCAGAATATACCAAAAACTGCATTAGGTCTTAGAAGTCACAATGTTTATAATCACATAACATCTCTACAAGCCAAAAATGATTGAAAAAGAAAAGCTGGATTTAGGTCGCACACACACACACGTGTTATGCTACACGTGTGTGTGTGTGTGATGTGAAGAGGTTGTTCCAAGCTTGGAAGTTGAAGCAATAAACTCCCTTCCATAGAGTGTATTTTTCCAGCCTTTACTCATTTAAATGTACTCATTTAATCACCAAAAATACTTCTTGTTTATTTCCAAATCTAATCATGGAAAGTCATAATTTATTTTATCTGAACATGACCCCTCTGCACCTGCCACACAATCTTCCTTTAACCACCAAACCGTCCCAAATGACACGTCACGACGGAGAAATGACGATTAATTTCTTTTGTGTTGCTCCAACTGTGCTTTCAGATTTGAAGGCATGTAAGTTATGTAAACACAGAAAAGACCTGGGTGATAGTAAGAGGATACTGAAGCTGCGGTCTGTGATCTCCAGGTTCCACAGGTTCACCCGGAGATCGTCAGTGGAGATGAAGGTCTGGAGGTCGGAGTTGACAGAGATGGAGTTGATGTGGTATGTGTGGGCGTTGCTGAATACCCGTCTGGCTGTGGCCTCGACCATCAAATCCATCGGCTGCAGCACTGGTACCTACGATAGATGATATGAAAAGAAATGTTGAAAATCATGTTAAGAAAATTCATTTGGAAGGATTTGACATGATTTAGATTTAAAGCTGGTTTCACAGAAGCCTTGATCAGATGTTTTTCTGTGATTGTATAAATATGCATGCACATGTTTTGCTTCATTGCATGTGTTTAGAAGCTGAGCGCATCCAGTGTGTTTGTAAATCTGCACGATACACAACCAGATGACTCCAGGGATTCATTTGACATTTATGCCACAAATCTAAATGAAACAGAGAAAGAAAATGAAGGGTTCCCGGGCAGTTCGATGAGCTGGTTCAGTCACACTGAATATCTGTTCACCACACAGACACTCAGTGATCATGACTCCCCCTTCACTCCCCCAAAGAAGTGCTGAATAAGTCACTCCTGTTCTTTTTTTTGTGTGTATGTGTGTCAGAGAAAACGAAAAAGAGGTTAAAAAAAAAAAAGATGCCTCGAGGGCATCGCAAGGCCCTGCTGAGGAATGATAACCAAACTCCACAAAAAATTAAGACAAACTCACATACACCCACACACAAACACACACAGTTTGCACAGTGCAGCATCGGCTTCAAAGACAGCCAGCACCAGTCTGCATGCAGCCCCCCGTTGGCCAGATAAAACTCAGACAAAGAGAGAAGAGAGGGGAGGGAGCCAGGAGAACAAATCGACTGCTTCTTCCCTTTTTTCTCTCGTCCATCGTTGGCACTGACAGAGAGACATGGAAGCCCAGCAGGCTGCTGTATCTCCATGGGTGTCACTTCATTTCCATGTCTTTCACTCACTGTCCAGAGAGACACGAACCTTATTAACCCATAACCCACTACACTGACAGTTACACTGTACAACTTGCCCCTGCACCCTCTCAGCCACTGAACAGACTGTTCCTTGTTGTGTAAAATGCAAGATACACTGAATTCTTCCAATTCTGCATCACATAACAAGAATACATTCAGTTTTCTATTTAAAACAATACTTAGCAAGCAGATGGATCACACTTCCATGTATCAAGTTGCTAATAAATGGAAAACTTGATATCTTACTTTTTTGTTGTTTTTATGTTTACTAGTTTGTTTGTTTTTTTGTTGGGTGGGGAGCTCAGTTTAGACTAATATTCCTGAGTCCCTCCCTCTTTTCCTGGACAGATTTCACAGCCTATAAACAGGATTGCCACAGTCACGGCCTGTCCTCCAGGTTGCTATGATCCCCCAGTCAGCCAGACAAAGAGGGACAGACACGCTGAACACAGCACTAATCTGCTATGGCAGACACATACGCACACACACACACACACACACACACTCTTCATATTCACAAAGTGTTGGTACTGTGTGACCTTTTTGTGTTAAAATTAAATAGATAGTGGAGTGATAAGAATCGCTCTGTGGTTGAGTTGCACTGCACCGACCGATATCAGTCAGTCTCACTTTCCACAACCAGTCTGAGTCCAAAAGTGCCCAGCTAGACCGGGACTCTCACTTACTAGAAGTTATCATATGGTTTCCCAGCTATGTTTCAATAAAAAACATGATAGAGCAAGTCACACTATGGATTTATTTTTATTGTACCATATTTGAGTATATTTACACAACTTTGCCTTTTACACCAAAACTGGAACTTGTTACCCCATAAGCCAACAAAGTACAAACTACAGTGTTTTGCTGACCATAGCCAACCAGTTTAAGATTAAATATTTTTATTTAAGCTAAGCCTTCGAGAATGTAATAGTGAATAAAAACAACAAGAAGTGTTGAAGGCATTTGGAAAGTCTGGACATAAAATTTGAATAGTCTTCACTGATGTGACACTTTTACCCATTTTTTTTTTTTTTTTTAAAATAAAAATATGTTGACACAGTGCATATAAAAAGACTCCATTTGGAATAACTTGGAGTTCAGTGTTTTGTTCAGTAAAACTTTGGTATGACAAAGATTCCTGGGTCAAACCTCCATATGTGGGATTAGAGTACAAGTCCCTCAAAAACCTGATCCACAGCATAGTCCGAGAAGAGTTCAGATTGTTGATTAAATCAAACGTTCAGCGTAGGGCTTAAAGATGAGATTACAGAATGTATTATGGGTTCTACTTATTTAATTCCACAGTGGACATTTTTTTCTGTTAATGTTTCATTCTCACACTGAGGAAAATAGCAAATGGAAACTACAGCGGACCACACAATGACTGGTGTATGATTTTTAACCAAACTATTAAACTCAACTGTTGCCATGACATGATGTGGGTATGAGCAAATCATGACAGTCTGAGTGTTGTTAGACACCATCATTTCTTATGACTGGCTGCCAACAGTGAGGTGCAAATCAATGAGCCTCTTAAAGAGAGAAAACTTAATTCAAACTTTTCTCATCTTGACCCCTGAGAGCTCCACAGCTTTCCTGTAAACACCAGTTCTCTCAAACTTCAGCACCAATTCTTCCAGGAAATGACAAATAAAAGCAGCGTGTTGTGTAGGTGGTAGCAGATTGCAGTGAGGTGATAACCAACTATTCAGAGTTGCTTCACACATTGAATTTTAGTGCTGACACTTCTATTTTTAATCTATTTTATTCTATTTAGAGGCACCTTTAAGGGCCATGTATTCTCCTCTGTTGAGTAATGATTTCGTTTGGCATTTTTTATAATTATAGGAAAGATGATACTGAAGATGAAGTAAGGAAAAGATGGGAATTTGGGCTGGACAGCCAGGAGCTTTGATCATGAAAACCTTCATGCAGGAGAAAGGAAGATATCCACAAAATATTACTGGAAAAAAGATTCACTGAAGCCACAGACATCACTGTTTTCACGGCACACTGAATAGTAGGGGTGGGAAAATCGAATCGAAAAATCGAAAATTGGGATTTTTTTGCTTCACATTTTTAAAATCGATTTTTTGTTTTAAAAAATCTTTTTTTTTTTTCAAATAAATAAAAAACACCCATAATAAATTTTTTTGTCTTCTTGGGCTTTATAGCAGCGGAATGATGGTCTGGCTACTGTGCTGTTTTTTCCTCATTGAAATCAAGGAAAATGACGAGTAAAAAAAAGTTGAATACATTTATTTTGTTTTTAATCTACAAAAATCATCTTTATCAAAGAATTGTTAGAATCGCAATTGAAATCAAATCGGCCCTACCGAATAGGTCGTGATTTTGGACAACAGCTTTCCCTTTTGCTCGCAGTTCACAGAAACAAACCTTTGCTTTGTATACCAGTATGAACGCGACATTTTTGTTGGTGTTAGACTTGTTGATTTTGCGTGACCTCTTACCCGTAGCGAGGTGATGGTTGTCGGATCTCTGATCCGTCCATCCTCATCCTTCAGGTTGTATCCCTCCGGACGCTTGTCCCTTTCACTGATCTTCCACAGCTTCACAGTCTTGTCTGGGAAGGATACATCACAAAACAAAGCACACGGAAACACAAAAAAAAAACACATTTAGATCACGGCTTACAACAGTGACTCTGCCTACAAGATGGATGCGGGGGGTTGGGCAGCCAATCTGGCATGTATCTGGGCAGCAGCCAGGGAGAATGATGAATGGCAGCTTGTGTATAGATTCTGATGTTAGTGATATCCATCTACAAGTTGACTTCATTTCCCTGCTTCACTGTACGTTCCCCCTGAAAAAGCCATCTGGGCGCATTTCAATTGGGTTTCACGTAAACACCAGTTACATCTCATCTTCTCGGTCTACTGAAGTGGATGGCAGCAGCAGTCAGGTTGTTGCTTTTTTTTCTTTTAATTTCCGCTGTGAATACTGGTGTCAGAGCAACGAGGCCATCGCCACAGGACCCTCTACCATCTGCTCCAGCCACCGCTAGCACTTCTGCAGCAGCCATGCATGAAGCTCACAATCTGCAAGACGCCTCTCTCCTGACGTGTGTGTGCCTGTCTGAGCAAGTGATCATGCATGTGTGTGGTGGTACACGCTTTGATATATATGTGTGTGTGTGTGTGTGTGTGTGTGTGTGTGTGTGTGTGTTCCTGCTGTGGCAGCCATGCATGAAGTCTTTAATCTGAAACTCTTCAGCTGGTGGCACCTGCTCAACCAAGCAAAACACCAATACGCCCACACAGATAGTCAAAAAGACATTTTCATGTAATATTAGCATTTTCTTTTGCACCAGCTGTGGATCCATTCTGCAATGTGAAGACTTAATCTGTCTGCTACTTGATATGTTCACTGACTAACAACATCTACATGTAAACACACTCAGCTGACAGATTACAAGTCCCTTTGATCAAATTTCTATTAGTGCTCTTACCGTTGGTGGAAAGCAGAAAGTACGCTGCGTTCTGCTGTGGAAGCCATTTAATCTTATTGATCTTCTCCTCGATCTCTAAACTCTTCAGGTAGTCAAACTCGGGTTCGTGGCTCTGGAATGTGCTGTAAACATTGTACTCCCCTCGACGCTGGGGCTGTGTCTTACTCTGTGGAGACAGGAAAAAAATTAAAACAGTGAAACAGATTGAAATTCAAAGTAAAATTCAAAAGATTAACAAGATGTAGACTAGAGTCAGGTAGAATTTTTTTTGCATGTGTGTATGCATGTCTCTCTCTATGCATAAATATATATATGTATGTGTATAGATAGATAGATAGATAGATAGATCGATAGACTGGAAATGTTTGCAACTTGCAGATTACAGAAGTGACTGTTGTAAGCAATGTTTTTTTTTCCATGTAACTTAAAACTTAAGATTTTTAAAGTTAAGTACTTCTTTTACTTTTCAGCTGTTAATACCAGGGGTTGCCACTCTGAATCCTATACCTTTATTTATTCTTATAACCTGCATCTTCTTCTCTTAGAGCAACTAACGTCATCTCCTCTCTCCATACATCCTTAAGTCTTGAGCCTGAGTCTCCCAGTGAGGTAGTTCCAACCGTAGCCTCCTTCTCTATTCAATGTCCCTCTTCTGTAGATACTCAGGCCATCTTAGCTTGCACACTCTGACTTTGCTTCATCTTTAACATGCTATTCCTCTGATGTACTGATTCTTTATCCTATCCATCACTGTTATTCCCAAACAGAACCTCAACATTTTTATCTCTAAAACTTCCAGTTCTGCGTCTGTGCGTTGCACAGAGCTGCTGTCTCGTAACCATACACATACCAGACTATGTAGTGGCTCCAGCTGTACCCTTTTGTTTGACTTTTCCTCTCTGACACTGCACGAAAAATCCAGCACCACAAAGTTAGGTGTGAAAAGGGACCACAGCTTTATAGTTGACTCACAAGTCAACACTATGGTTGAGTCTTGTTTCTTTCAGTTGAGGCAGCTGTCAAAACTCAAGCCTTTCCTGCCTGACACCACCTAGAGACGGTGATCCAAGCTTTTATTACATCATTCCTGGATTATTGTAAGATTCTTTTATTTGTTTTTGCGTCTCTTAGTCTTGCACCATTGTATTTGCCTGAGCTGCTTCGTCTTTACATGCCATCACATGCTCTTAGATCAGCTGAACAGATGCTTTTAACTGCTCTGAAGTAACTTTATAAACACAGAGACTTCTCGGTTTTACTTAATAAATTATGGAGTGAGCTACCATGCTAGGTTAGACAGGAACCTTTTATTGTTGTTAAAAACCTATTTAACAACAGACTTTTACTTATTGACTTTCAAGCAAATGTGCATTGTCATCTGTCAGTATGTATGTGTGTATTTTAAATGATTTAGTTTTGAGGTTCAAATCAGCTTATGGATACATTTGGGGAAAGAGTTAGGGGTGAGGCATAAAGTCAGGGTAAGAGGCTAGGTCGGATCTGCACCGTGTCAAAGGAGAATATCTACTCTCAATACAGACCAGATGTGTGCTTGTGTTTACATGCATGCATGTGCAAGCATGTATGTCTTCATAAATGCATTATGATTATCAATCACAGAGTAGTGAAGAGGTTGGTTTAAATCAGGGGTGTCCGTCCTCGAGGATCACTGCCCTGCAGGTTTTCGATATATCCCCTTTTCCTGACACACCTGACTCACATTAATCGTGAGTCATTGTCCAAAAGACAATGAAGTTCTGCGCCGTGACTGATTCATGTGAGTCATGTGTGTTACAAGCCTCCTCCCTGTCCATTTTTAAAACTCATCTTAAAACCCATTTTTATTCCTTGGCCTTTAACCCAACGTAAAACAGTTTCCGGTCAGTGTGCCTTATTTTTATTATTGGTTTTTACTTACTATTTATTTAGTTTGTTTTATTGTTTTAATTCCGTATTCCTTGTATGACTTCTTGTTTTATTGTGTTATTTATTTGCATTTGAACTGTTTTATTCTGTTTTTATTTTGGCCGATTGTGTACAGCACTTTGTTTCAACTCTGGCTGTTTTAAAGGGCTTTATAAATAAAGTTGAGTTGAGTTGAGTTGAGGGATACGTGGAAAACCAGCAGGATTGTGGCCCTCGAGCTCGGCACCCCTGGTTTAAATAATCCTTTTCTTCTTTCTGTTTCTGTGTATGGTTTCTTTGTTATTCAAATTAATTACAGATGTTTGAAATAAAGCCTTCGTTCATCCAAAAGCTAACAATATAACTTAAATGCTTCGAGGTTGTCACTTGCTTTCAGCCAAAGGGTGGCTTAATTAGAGCTGAATTGTTGACATTTTCTACCTCCTGCTCCCTCTGGAAGACGACCACTCTTCCTCCTTTATCCCCGGTGGCCAGAAGCTCCCCCGATGAGTTAAACTCCACCGTTGAGATAATGTCAGCTGCAACACAGGAAGCGAAGCAGAGAGTGGGAGAAAATGTCAGTGTGAACATGGACAAACTTATCAATGCATCAGACAAACACAAAGAAAGATATTTTAGTAAGATGCAAGAGAACCTTTGAGAAGAAAAAAAAAGGCGGGCGGGGGGGCTTGGGGGGGGCTTGTCATTAACTCACAGAGGACTTTTTGACACAGATACGCAGTTTAGTAAAATATGGGTTAGGAGAAACCACTGGATGAATCGCAGCATAGTTCAACCACTTGTCTGGCTGAAGCGAGATGATGTGCGTCCTTAAACCGTACCATAGCTTTTTAAAAAGATGCTGCTGCAACAAAAATAATGCTACTCATCTGTCTATTACTGTGTGAGACCCTATGCAGCTCCACTTCATCACAAACCTTTCAGAGTTTGGCTTTTGGGACATTCTATCTCTTTAAAGAGCAGCAGACAGATAAAAACAAAAAGAGAGGAGGCATAAGGGGTTCTGTGCAGTCTATCTTTGACATTCCTGTGTGATTAACATACCTACAGTTTCACTGAAAAGTAAATAACAGACACCTACCCTTAAGGTAGCTTCGCCTCTCCTCCTCAAAGACATACATCTGCCTGGATTTAGGAGAGGCTAATGGTGACTGTAATTATCACACACCCCAGGGCTAAAAAGCCAGAGCATTATTTCTGTTTCTCTCTCAAACACAGACAAACACCCAACAGTGAAGAGTAGTCCTCTGTTTAACAATGACAATAATATTAGACAGAAAAAGAGAGCGCTTGTTGTTTTGTACCCCCCACGCCCTCTGTGGACCTGCTACTGGCAGAGCTCTGAACAGGAGAGGGGAATGTTGCTATGGAGACCGTTTCCATCTCTAGCGGCAGTCAGAGTGTATGTGTGTGCCAATACCTCTTAGACTTAGTTGCTGATGCTAGCTGTAATTCAGCAGACAGAGAGAGTGCTGCAATAGAGTGAAAAGCTGCTAGTGGATCCGGGGGAGCCTGTGCAGTTCGATGCAGCATGCAACTTCAGACAATGAGACCCTGTAGAGAGGCTCATCTCTTCATTTAAGGTTGTTGTGCATGGTGGAAGTAACTAACAGTTATCTCTTTGTATATACACACACACACACCCAAACGTGTGTGTGCCATCCCCTTGTTTCAGTTAATTGTTAGAGAGACAGTCACATTTACAGATGAGACCAGAGGGATCCTTATGCACCGATAATGACAAGAGGTGGGGGCCAATACTAATCATGTTTGATTAAGAAAACTAATAACCTTTTACAGACAAGACAAAGTCTGACCTAATTACAGCCTGCCTGGGAGAATATGTCTGACACACCATATTGTTGTGGGATGTGCTCGCCCAGGTGTACGCAGATGGGGAAAGAAAGTATAAAATTCCTACACCTGTGTTTCTAGACCATGTGCTCGCATAGAGATGTGCAAGTGTCTCTAATCAACATTTTTAATATATAAAAACACACACACACACATAGTGCCTTCCTGAACACCCACTCTCAGAACGAATCCACTGGCGTGAATCGAATGGAATCGGCTTAGCAGTCTGCATTGTTGAATCAAAGTCATTTTCTTTCTTTTTGTCCTTCACACTCCCCCCTTTTTTTTTCTGGTGTCCCCCCCCCCTCTCCTGCTCCTTCCCTCATCATCTACACATTAAGTCACAGAGAAGAAACAGTTATTGATGGATGCCATTTAACAAGTTTATACACGGGTAGGTTCTTCAATCATCTTTACGGCAGAGCCAGCAAAGCGGAAACTCATGTTGACTTTAAGGAATGCTTCCCTAAATGAGTTTTTCTACATGCAAATGAATTCAGAGCAGAGACGGTAATTTACTCAGCCTGAGCCACTGGTGAAATTTAGCTTAAATGGCAACATTTTCTCCAAAAGGAATCTCCCTTCTAAGCAACTTATTGATTGGCAGGAGGGGGATTTTTAAGTCTTTTCAGCTTCAAGACAGACACATATAAACGGACGACTGATCAAATGTGTACTTACACACAAGGTCTAGCCCTCTCTCAGACACACACACACAGTTTCATCAGCAGACCATAACCAGATGAAGCCCATAAATCCTGTGACCAGCCAGGTCTAACAAAGACAGGTCAGCGCTTCTTGTCGCATCGGAAGGATGGTTCAGATAACACACATCCATCACCCGTAATAACATAGACGAGCCTGTTGGCCTGCTGTTGTAATCAGTGCCCAAACAACTGAATTAAAACAGCCATGTCCAATATGAATTACCAAGATGCTGCTTCTTCAGATACCTGCAGGTTCACAACATGGTGCTGGGGGTCATCAGGTCGATCACATCAGCTCTTAAAAAAGCTGAATTTTTGGACGTTGTTCTCATGTTATGGTAAAAGCACGAGAATTTGGTTTAATATTTCATGGTAATGGAAAAAGTAGGTGATGGTGCTTCGTCACTGCTTTTTCAATTCAGATTTTTTTAATCATTATTGGCTACGATTACATGATGTTTTTTAATTTGGAATTAATAATTCAGAATTAAATTATTCGGAATTAAAATATTCTCCTACGGGTTCACATGAAAATAATAATTCCGAAAGGAGGATTGCGTGAAACACGTCCTCACTTAATTCCTCTTTAGAATTAAGGGTTCTGATTGGACAAAGGGTTCTGGTGACGTATGACGTATTCAGGAAATAAACAAAGTTGGCTCACTGCTTCTCGTCTTTTCAGTTGTAACTTATGAAAACTACATAAGAGTACCAGTTTCGCTGGTATTTTTATTATAAATTTGAAGTACCAGCTCAACACAAGCATACTACTTCACTTTTTGCAGCAACTGAGAAAGAGAAGAAAGATAGACCACCGAACACGGGATGCAAAACAACGCGAATCATCGGGACAGGACAAGGTAACGAGCATGCTCAGAACGACCAGAATTAACTTAGAGTGGAATTAATGTTTACATGACAGAGGAATTAAATAGTTCGGAATTAAAATTTTAGTACATGCAAAACACTGTGGTCTCATTATTACCCACCATTGATTATTACTATTACTGGTCAAACAGGGACAGATATGCTCCATCATAATTTCTACTCTTATTTTATTACTTGAAGTCTCTCTTGTTGATTTATTATCATTTCCTATGAGTACGTTTACAAATTTGTCCAATGCCAAAACTCCCAAGTTTTATTTAGCCCCCCCTGTGATGACTCTGGGGCCCGCAGTCACTGGGTTAATATTTTCAAAATAAGTGATATTCAGACATGGTTCAGAAATATATAAATATATATATATATATACATATATATATATATATATATATATATATATATATATATACATATATATATATATATATATATATATATATATATATATATATATATATATATATATGTATAAATTTATATATATATATATATATAATTTAATGGACCCCTTGAATTAGGATTAGGACTGATGGACACCCCAGACTTCTGGAAATGTCAATCAGGAGAAGAAAGTTTGATACATCTTTTATGTACTTGTGATAAAATACAGCAATTTTGGTATTGCCTTCATACTATTCTCTGTTAAATTTCAGTGGTCCATATCCCATTTAGCCCCAGGTTATTTGTCCTTGGAGATACATCTGTGTCGAAAGGGGGCAGTAAACATTTAAGAAACTGGGTCCAATCTGGCATTATGATTGTTAGACATGTTGCTCTTTGGGTCACAGCAGTCTGATAAATTAGCCAGAGTGGCAACATTTGAAAAAATGTCCTACTAAATATTAGACCAGCTGGAAGTTTACTAGAATAAATGGGACAAATATTTGCAGCCTGGAAGGCTCATAAACAGAACTAAAAATATAAGGTATAGGTGTTAAGACATTGCATTTTTATTTGGTACTGTTTCTTCCCCTAGAGTACACATACATATTTATACTTATGGGTTAATTATTCTTACTGTTACTGTTGTTATTATTATTGTGGCTATTATTGTAGTTATTATTATTGTTATTTCATTTTTTAGATGGATGCTAGAGTTGGTACAGAAAAATTTAATGTAAATAGGGACATTGTATTAAGGGGGTAGGTTTCAGATGGGTCAGTGAGGAGAAAATATGTAATTTGTGTTATTGCATAGCAGTGGAACCATTAAAATGGTAATCATATAAAAAAAAAAACAGCCATGTCACTGCCTATCTTTGTTTCTGTTCACCAATCTGATTCTCAGTGACACCCTTCAGCATACATTATTGACACCGAAACCAGTAGGATGGAAACATAGATATGCATTGATTCTGGAATAAAAAAAACAACAATGCACGAGAAGCCAGAAACATATTGAATGTATTTATAGATGCCTGAGCACGGTAGATTGGGCGGAACAGACTTGGCCACTAAAAGCAATGATAGCAAAGATAAGTTTGCAGCTTAGAATAGCTGGATAAAAGACTAAACATGACTTGTAGGTACAGAAACATGCATGAACCAAAATAGGAACACCCTGGCTAACCTCTACGCATCACATAATCCTGCTTTGAGTGGAAAGCAAAACAAACAAATGGCAAAAAACAAAGAAACTGGATCTGATCCAGCACCAGTGGTAAGTTGTGTAAGACTCCCAAAACGATCTGGCTGCATGGAAAGGTAGTTGCGTAAGTTGTGTGCAGCATTTCCAGGTATAAGGATAGATGTGAACAACATGGTGGCGTGAAAAAGCTTTGTTAGCGATAGACATGGAGAGGAGAGGATTATAGCACTTGTGCTGAGCTGCCTGCGTCAAAGGATCAGGCCGGCGGATAATTCCAGTCTGTTCTCGCACTCTCTTTCACCTGCCATTCTCATGGCTTCGTGTACAACCAAATAACTGTATCATTCTGCATCTCTTTTCTGTGAGGAACACACACACACAAGCAGTCCCCATGAATTCACCTCATAAAGACATAAAGAGTCTATTGGTGCTGAACAAGCAATTGATAATTGCTTCATTTTACACCAGCAACAATAGAGATCAATCAGAATAAACCCAGCTACCTTCTAGCCTGGTACCCAGCCATATGATTAAGGCTTTATTAGCTTCACACAAAGCACCAGAGCACAATGCAGCTCCCTTCATCTGAGGACCATGACTCTTTGTAAGAAGTGGAGTGAACAAGCTAATTAACCTGGTTTCTCCAGGATCAGCCCCTTGAGTATGAGACAGGGTATATGTACGTGTGTGTTTGGTGTGGTTTCTCCACTGCATGTCAATGTGAGTGTATTCTTTTGAGAGTGTATCTCTGTACGTGTGCTTGTGATTGTTCTATATCCCCACACTCTGGAGAGTTGAGGGCGAAATGGGCGAGACATGTTTCTGCTTTACTTCTCACACTTCATTAACACATTGGCGTGGCACACATCTGACTGCAGACAAAACACAGGACGGGACGAAACATAGAGCAGTGAGAGAGGCGAGGCGAGGAAAAGAGTGAAATCAGTCTTCAGCGCCCGAGCACTCGATCCTGAATACCAAGAGGAGTCATTTGAAATGCTTGTTATTTAATATTCTGTTAGATATTGAAAACATAAAAGAGGGGGGATGGTGAGGAGACGAGCATTATAAGGATCCACCGCCAAAACAAAAGCTGACACATACTCTCTATCAGTCTGGCAGTGTTGCTTTGGTGCAATTCCTTTCATCTTGCTGGGTTTTTTTTAGGGCTGGAGTGAATCAACGATTAGTTGTCTGCTGCACAGGCTGAAATCCTGTTTTTATGGTGACCTTATTACTAAAACATAAAGGGATTCTAGTGATTCCTCGACAGGACACAGGAATTAGCTACGGTATCAAAACTTACAAATGCTTCCCATTACAGAGTCCAGAAAGGTCAAACACTGCTTAGCCTTCAGGCTAGCTGTGCACAGACTGACTCAAACACTCACAGCATCCCCCCGCTGACCATGCAGGTAGCCGTATCACAGTTTAGAAATTGGATATTTTTTGTCGTCATCCTACAGTAGCAACACCGCGGGTATTCTTTAATAAATTCTCATTAAATTTTCATGATGCCGCAGACTTAATAAGAAGCTAATCAGGGGATGAAAGCAGCTGCTGAAGGAGTGTGACTCGCCCCAACTTCACAGCTTGCCATTAAGCCCCCACACCAATCCCATACACACATATGCATTATCTTTCTTTGCACTACGAGTAGAGGTGGGGCTCAGCGATTTGAGTGTTTCGTAGTGAATAATGGATGGGACCTGAGGGTATGGCGGGCTAAGTCTTTTTATGCCAGAGTCCTAAAGTGTGGCCCTAGGCCATTTGCATTGGCACAGGCAACCAGGCTCGGATACGTTCTCATCGGAGGCAGCAATAAACGCTGCAAGCTCTCTCTGTTTCAGGACAGCATCAGTATTCAGTGGGGCTAGAGAGGTCACATCACAGACAGGGTTGTACTCACATCAAGCAGATGTACAACAGCAACACAGAGAGATGCAAGGTGAAGAAGAGCAGTCAGAGGGAGGGAGGGATCACATTTCCTACCAATAGATCTTTAGGTCATTGTTCCGGTTACTAAATTGTAAAGGACCAGAAATCAATACCAACGCAGACATTAGGTTAGGTCCTGCCTCGGAGGGAGAAAGCTATTTACATTTTTAAACCCAATGTGGTGCAATTTGACAGTATTATTCATCATCTAAAGACTCAGTGTGGCAATAATGAAAATGAACTGAGACTAACGTTGAAGAAGCATAACAGTCAATTGACTCATCATAAATATATAAAGCGACAGAGAGACACAAATTATCCATTCCCATCACCATTAGCGAGCAATGTGTCATCTGCAGGCGGCTGCTGAATGCAAATCAGACCGTAATGTAACGTTCCTCCTTAGAGACGATGATGGTGTCTCTGGAAACTTTCCTTCTGCATTAAGCAAGACTGAAATTTCAAACCCAACTATGGAGGACCAGCAAACATTGTGAATCCAAAGTAACCACCAATGGAGTCAGTGAGGCATGGGATTGGTGTGAGATAAAGGTCAGTGTGAGTGACATCATTAAAATGTGACATCATTAAAGTGTCCTGCTGTCGTGAGCGAGCACAGCCTTAGGGCAATCCCAACCAGCTCACCACTACTCACCACAACTCTGTGTGTGTATATGTGTGAGTGTGTGTGTGTGTGTGTGTGTGGTCTGAACAGACTGGACCTGATGGAGCATGTGCACTTTGGTGAATTTGTGGGGACTCCCGGACCAGTTCGTACGATCTCTGGCTGTGCACTGACTTCATAACACTTAGCAGACACACACGAACACATGCACACTTATTTGTGACACAAAGAGTGACGATCAGTCATAAATTACGGCAATAAAAAATAACAAAAGTAGATGTGTGAAAAGCACAGATGGGCTCCAGACTAGACGGCTCTTTTCTTCAAGGAGACACGTTTTACAATCTGTGTAACTCTCATCCACTTTCTCCTCATCTGACGAAAGTGTGAGACAGAAGAAGAAGCAGAGATGGAGAGAAAAAGATCCCCCTTCCGCTTTTCATCTCAGCTCACACATCAAACAAAGGTATCCATCACTCCCACCCCCACTTCGCCTCTCCTCGCTGTGAACCGGCGACTGTGTTTAGTAGTGACAGGGAATCATCTAATAAGTGCTGGAGCTGAGCAAACGATGCTGCTCTCCTGCATCTGAATGAAGACGGTGGGGGCAAAAGCACCACCAGCAAGGAAAGCAGCAGAAACATGTGTAAGAATGAGACTTTTGACTCTCTCCTCCAGCCCGCAGAGGTTTCTGTAACCTGAGCTCAGGGCAAAGGGAAGAAACCGTGGTTACATTGACTCACCCTGCAGCGAAACATACCCTCCATCAACCTCTATTCTACTCTACTCAAGTCCTCCGCAAGTAGATCATTTGCATAAATATTATTCCCTTACTCCATTTTCCAGAGGTCAGTCATATCTTGAATTAAAACAGTCTTTTTGTCTCTTATGGTAAGTAAGTGGTAATGTATGAGGTGTAAAAAAGTTAAAAGCCTTTCCTGTGATGCAGGCCAATTATACAAGTGGTATTGGTGTAACATAATTGTTAAGCCTACTAAGTGTCCTTATAACACAGATCTGCATAATAGATCATATTTTTTTAACAGAGAAAAAAATACATGAGGTTCAATGTGCAGGTTTGAGCACAGAAGCTGATTGGTAGGTTGTGTTTATCTGTGGTGGAAATGCCATACGTGTACAGCATGCAGTTATATGTAAATGCTGAAAATTAAAGGGACACACTGAATTTCAAGATTGCATTCCTAAATGTCATCATGTCTCATTGTGTTTCCTTCCAAGTGCTGCCATGAACAGCACTCTGCCTTCTATACAATTGTAAATATCACAAGAAATATGCATAATTAGTCGGAAGTGATGTGATAACGTGATCAACTTTCATTTTTACTTGCAGATGACTGTTTTGTGTTATATGAAGGAGCTATTGAAGGGCAGGTGTCGGTTTCTGATGGTAGAACAGATAGAAATCATCCCTGCATCAAACAGGTTGATAATCAAAAGGTTGATGTGCGATCACTCAGGAGGAAACACATCCATGAAGCAAAGCAGCTAATGAAGCTGCAGAAACAACAGCCATTGTTAAATCCTGCTGGGTTATGAACATGTACAGTAGCAGTCTGGGGTTGTCCTGGTGTGTGTGTGTGTGTGTGTGTGTGTGTGTGTGTGTGTGTGTATGTGTGTGTGTGTGTGTGTGTGTGTACACAGAGACAGAGAAAGCAAGAGAGATCCATATTTCATTGTGCTACCTCCAAGAATTAGGGCACATTTCCTGTCGGCTTCATCTTTTCAATAAGTGAACGATGAAAACACACATTTTCATCATTTTAAAGAGCATTTCACATAGATTAAAGAAACATCTGAATATGCTGCTTTAATCCCTTGTTGCCCAATATCTCCCTAGTCATTCTAAAATAGCAGACATGCTGGGATCCACCTCACCATGTCCACACAAATAGGCCTACTGACACCACATGCGAGCTGGATCTTCAAAAACCTAAAATGGTCCTTTAATATCCCCCCTATCAGCTTACAGTAAGTCTAAGGTGATTAAATACACCTTTAAAGTGTTCAAATGGCATCACTTTGGAGCGCAATATGATTTTTTTCGTTATATATCACTCACTGGGAGCTGCGATTGTCACCTGATGCCTTCAGGGTTTAATCTTTTACACATATTATTACTAAGTCGCTAAAATCAGTCAGAATTTATGGCTTAAAATACCTTCGGTTGCATAGTTGTGGTCGCGAAGGAAGCTGTTGTTGATTTTCCGGGTGTCACTCTCCTCCTCCATTGATGAATCGGCTGGTTCGAGATCCTGAAAGCGGCAGACCTGCGCCCATCCTGCCCCGGTACCGTCAGCAGGTGGGACGTGGGAGCAGCGGGGGGGCTGTCATAGCTCCAGATCTCCGGCGTAATCAAGACGATCAAGATCAAACACCTGTGATGACGACGATGTAGAAGGGGAGCGTCCTGTCCACGCCTCGAGCCACAGTCCACAGTCACGCACAGTGTCGATTCCACCAGTGGATCTCAGAACCTAACAGCGCATTTGGGTTTTTTTGCTCCAAGTCATCGATGAGTATGCATCCCAATAAGGTTAAATATGTCAAGGATCACCACAGGTGGTCACAAAAAAACCAACAAAAACAAACAAACAAAAAAAACAAAATCAAATGAGAGGATTGTTGGGTCTTCTTGAAGGTTGGACCCGCAGCAGCAGCAGCAGCTCCGTAAATCTCTTCTGGAGGATTTCAGTTTAGGCAGGCGAGATTTTCCCCCTCCCTGTGCCAGCCAGCGGGGCGGGTGAGATTATGCGTCAACAAGCTTGCTCCGATACCTCAGCACTTCCATGTCGGACTCTCCACAGTTGCATCCTGGACTTTTCTGTCCTCAGATCACGCGCAGTTTCTGGCAGTCATTCATCAGAGCCGACCCGGCGTACAGGGTTCCCGGCTGCTCAGCTGACTCACTGTGCCGTTTAGCGCAGAGCTGGAGCTGTACCCAATGTGCTGCTGGTGCTGATGATGCTGCTGTTGCAGAGGAGGGGCCCCTCCCTGCTGCCTGGTGGCTGGCTCTTTAAAAAACCCCAAGCAAAAAGGAAAAAAATAAATAAATAGTGATGCTCAGCCGAGCCACCACTGACTTGGACTGCTTCACTGACTGCTTCCACATTCATGTGAAGGCTTCCCTATGACTGGCAGGTTAAGCCTAACATCCCTGCATCCTGCT
Organism: Telmatherina bonti; assembly: GCF_933228915.1. Classification (NCBI taxonomy): domain Eukaryota; kingdom Metazoa; phylum Chordata; class Actinopteri; order Atheriniformes; family Telmatherinidae; genus Telmatherina; species Telmatherina bonti. Next base: position 31,707,785 of record NC_136610.1, on the reverse strand, counting down.
GCTATACTGCAGAGGAATCCGTGCACTGCCACAGCAGACTGAACAGTGAACCTAGTTTTTATGTGCTCCTCTCTGCATCTCTGGACCCATCCCTAACAGCAGCTATTCATGCCAGAAGAGGACAACAGAGGCTTTACAAGATCTGTTGTGAGAAGTGCATGACATGGCACAGTTAGCCACAGGGCACCGAGTTCAGACTGAGAAAAATTAGGGCAAAAATGGACACAAAGGAGAAATATCTGGAGAAAAGGAAATGATAGGTAGAAGAGGCTTGAGAGAGCCAGAAATAAGAAAATGAAAAAAAATAAAAAACAGACGCTGGTTAATTAGATTAGTAAGGCCTCTGTCTGTGCCTCTTTCTGGAAAGATCTCATTTCCATGCTGAGTTTAATAAAACAACAAGCCTCCTTGGTCAATCCCTAATCTTTGATGAGTGTATATGTGTGTGTGCGCAGCATCAGTGTGTGGCGCATCTCTGCTCTTATCTACTCACTTTACGCTAAATCTCTCTCTTTCCACAAAGGGACTGGGTATCTTCTCTGCACGAGCCTCAATACACATAGCTGCAGCAGCAGCAGCAATCAAGAGATTGTGGAGCCCCCTCTCCTAAATGCATTAACAGTCTAATCCACAGGAACCATTTGCACACCCAATCCTCTGCTCCTCTTCTAATGGGGATCTGGCTGTGAGGGAGGTAGGCTTCTTGTAGGAAAAAAAAAGCAAGGCCTTCCTACACATGCTATTTTACACCCCATCACCCTCCAACCTCCATTTCCATCAGAATACATTACGGGGCATTATCCATGCAGGGGGATAATGAAGGTTGTAGTCAGCCTGCAATCCATGTGTTTCTGTATTTACACTCCTCTGCTCTTCTAATGAAATGTGCAGAGAAATGCTGCCATCCTTGACCCTCTTAGATCTAACTGAGCGGTCAGCAGCGTTTCCCCATCTCTATCAATATTTAATCAGGATTTAAGAGGACAAAAGAAACACACAAAGACTTCGGCTAAGTTACAGCTGAGCAGAGCAAATGAAATTGAAAGTGAAACAATGGGTTTGTTAGCATGAAGCCACATGGATGAAGGGTTCAGTTTTGTCGGATTTTGGGGGGGGGGGGGGGGGGGGGGGGGGGGGCGATCAGGCAGAGATGTGAAGGGCAGGAAAGGCAGTTAAAGACACAGATGCATCTGACCGTATAATAGGAAGCAATAAGTAGGAAATGTTTCTTGAAGATAAAGTCTTGGATCGATGCAGCCTTGCTAATATCGTCCACTATTTTCCTTCTTGTCTCATTTTTACCAGTTTTCCTTGTCTCTAAACACTCCAAATGTTAAAATGTGAGCTAACATGGCATCTCTACTGATCACAGGCTGATGCACGCATGAATTCTCAGAGCCTTTACTAAAAAAGCCTCACATGTCTGCACTCCATAACTCACTTAACTCTGTCTGCCTCCCCTGAATCTCCAGCTACTTGTTCTCCTCCGTTAACTCACTTCTCTTGCTCATTACACTCCATCTCCCAGTCCACTGGGTCAGAAACCAGTGACAGCGCATCCACAGCCCAGCTGGTGTGCGTCAGGCTTGCAGAAAATGCTCCGGGGGCCACCAGAATTGGAGAGCGTGTCCTCAATTCTCCTCGATCGTATGTACAAAGTGGGTTAAATTAGGCTCTAGCAGTACCAAACATAGGGACACAATCACACGGCAATGATATTTTTGTCATGCCCAATTGCTTTGCTTGATGTGTGGTAATTGCTTGACCTGGAGACGCTGGTGTAGGGCTACAGGCAGCAAAGACACCGTCTGCATACCAAACAATGCAAGTACGAATGAAGTATAGATATTTGACCATACAACTCTATACCTTCATTGCAATTTTCTAATATCTCAGTGCTGAAGCCAGTAGTATTTTAACCATGCAGCAATGATGGATTTAAAAACAGCAACACTGAATTTTCATCCAGTTTGTCTTACGATTACAAGGCTGTGGTTAATAGATCCAAAATCTATTGAAGTCCGAACAGAAAACTTCAAAACACACTTATTTAATTCAATATATTTGCATTAACCATGCTTTACATTGCTCCAACACTGTACTGTGATCACAAAATGTGTCCATGCAGACATTTTGACAGCTTGAAATATGTAATGACTAATATTAACGGTGGCTGATTTAGCTTAGATAGCAAGTAAATCTCAACACTGAGCAAGCGTGAATGACAACAAAAACTTTCAATATCAGCAGTATTGTATTACAGCTATGTATTTCTTGCTTTGACATACTTGTTTGTCATGAAAATGTAAGAAGATTGTTATGTCTCATTTCTTCATGCAACTATCAGCCTGCTAATAATTTAACAGTCAATTTAACCTTCATAAGGAATAACACATTTAAATAATTAAAATAAGATTTAAAAAAATATGTTTTCTTTATGCATTCTGAACAAAAACTGCACGTAGAGAATGTGCCACGTTAACAGTGGAAGGTCTGCAACGAGATGTCATTATTAAAATTGTGACAACTCAATCAAATGGTAAAAAAAGAAAAACATTGTAGGAAAATGAGAAACTCTCAGCTTCATCCAGCTGTTTTCAAACAGATGAATGAAAAAAAATTATGACTGAGCCATTAATTCAAATAAATCCAATAACACAAATAATTACCAATTTAAATCTGACAAATACAAATTGTGCCCAGCCAAGTCTATTTATCCTAATACAGATATTGAAATAGAGAGTAAGTGAAATCTTTCCCACAATGTTTAATCCTTTTGAGCCCTATGTCTTTTTTAAGGCATCTGCTCAAAACTATACCAATATCTCTGCAATCACAAGACATTCATCATAGCAAAAGGGAACGCTTGTGAAATCTGATAAGGTATGTAAAAATTCTACTGCCAAATAATAAATGACGTTTAAAAAGAGTGTTATTAAGGTCTGTATGGTTAGCCCCTTTGGAAACCATTAATCTGTTCTACAACTTCATGGCAATCCAAAACTTGCTGATAAACACCAACAAAGCATTACTAAGACCACAAATACTTGCACAAATGCTGACTGGCAATTCATTTAAAATGTGCGCGATACACTGCCGAGTCATTCTACTGATGAATTTAGAGCGTATAAATTATATTTATTACATTTACTTGTTAGTGTAGCTAAAAATCCAACACTGACATAGTGATTAATCCTTTAATGTATCCCTACAGTCCTGGTAAGATCGCCATCTGTATGTAATACAGATGCAGGTATTACATGAATTGTCGCCATTCCTTGAACCTCTTAAGGTCCTGGTCTACCATTTGGTAGAAGTAAATTTGCAGTGGAAATAAACCTGCCTGAGCATCTCTACCAGTTGATTTGGGTATGTAAAACCCAAACTAAGTGTTTGTTACAACACCACTGTTTCAAACAGTAACCATTTCACTGTTGTAACATTTTTAACATCGCGAACATTTGCCAATTAAAAAAAAAGAAAAAAAAACATTTATTCTGTATTTTCTTGTTCAAAACAAATGGAAAAACACAAACATTTTCTAATGGTAGGCAAACTTGTACTAAGACTATACAGTCATGGAAAGCCAACTCAGTATTAGTTATTTATATTAGTATTAGTATATATTATTATATTAGTTAGTTTTTATTTATTACAACCATAAAACAAGACAGAATTGAGGGATTCAAAGGTCCAGTCATGCAAACTATGAATAAAATTAATTTTGAAATATAAGGTGGAGCTGCTATCTGAAATATAAACAGCTAAGCCGATCGAGTTCTTGAGCTGATTTGATATGATCTTCCTCATTGAGACGGGCCGTATCAGAGAATGCCAGCTGAGCTGCAAAGTCGTAGTCGTCATGGTCATAATTTCCTCTACCGTCCACTGCTTTTAGGTTTTCTTGGTGTTATCAAACAAATCAGGATGATAATCACTGAGTAGCATGAGCTTCTCCCTCCAAACCTTCATTGCCTTCTATTAGCCAGGCATCCCACCCTGGTATTAAGAGCAGCTAAACACATGGGGGTAATAGGATTGCCCTGGCAGTCCATCTGTCAGAGGGCTGAAGCAACAGCAAACCCCAGGGAAGCAGCACCCTTGCCTGCTGCTTACACCTTTCTCAGTCTGCCCTTTCTTTACTCTTTCCTCTGGAGATATTTACTCAGTATTAAAACTTAACCTCTGTGGAAGTAAAACACGACCATCCAAGCATGTAAATGCCACAAAGAGTGAGTAAAATGGGACAGAAAATACACACTGTACCGGAGCAGTCTAACCTTCTGGCTTTAAATATCATAAAAAGAGCCGCTTCCATTCCATTAAAAGAGTACAGATGGAGATATATGGCAGTGGGTGAATGAATGGAGAGCGAGACAGGGTGGGGGAGGGATCGAGAGGATAACGGCGGGCCTGGGATGGAAAAAGAAAAAGATAAAAAGATGGATGCATAGTTTTGGTAGAGGGCATTAAATCAAGCCTAGAGGCTGTCCCTAAATCAGCAGGCTTTACTCTTGGTGTCATTCCAATTACATCAGGATGAGACTAATGCTCCATTGCTCCGAGACTTCGGACCAGCAGGATTGGATTTTCTGTTTCCCCTGACTCTCCTCTCCTCTCCCCTCCCCCAAACTCCCCCTCTATCTGCCTCCCTTGATAATAAATTAATTGAAAAGAATGTGTGTACAATGATTAGCTCAGGACAGGGCATTTTGGATGAAAATTAATCAACTGCAACAATTTTGTTATTACATTTGTATACCTCCAGGATAAGCACAAGTGAAATACATGTACGTCTAGATAAAAACACACCTTATCAGAAAACATAAATGCATGAACGTTTGTAAATGTTTCAGCTGTAATGCAAAATTACAAACAATAAAGCAACACTGGCCTGAAGGTGAAGAAGCACACATGCGCTGTAGATTACGATTTGTTTTGTGAATACAACGTGTACTCTTGCTGAGGAGGAAATGATGCCACTTAACAGAAAAATCATTGCACTGTACCTCTCTGGTTGCTAGGAAACTGCAATTGAACTGGCATTGCAATGCAGCACAACAGCTGCCCACGTAATTGGACAATTAAGATCTTAAAATGTCATTATTTTGGTCATATTCATCTCAATAAAGCTTCGAGCACGTCCCAACACATTTTCTACCAGTTGGGTTAATGGGAAGAACACAGAGAGCTCATGTTCAGAGGAAAGCTGGATTTCATTAGTGGAATGATTAGTGGTGCATTAAAAAAGAGATACAGTAATACAGCAAAGCAAACTACAGATTGCGTTGAATGGAAGGCTTGCACTGATGCTGTGTGTTGTTAAGTATTCTATATTTATCCTACAGCACTTTCCTCTCTGTGGACAGATGAAAGACCGGTCAGTAGAAAGTAGGTTAAGCAGGTTAGTGAGTGACTACAAAGCCACCTCCTTATGCATAACCAGGGAGCCGTGCACAGCTTATGTTCAGGACCGTGGACAGCTCTTCAGAGAGCAGAAGCTGAGACGAGCAAAGTGGCACAAAGAATTGGAAGTGTGGAATTTGCACAAGCGAGTATCTTATAATGTATATTATAATGTATATTTCAGACGTTATATGAATGCGTCAGAGAGTAAAAATAATATTTGTTTATTAATAATTGGTTTCTGAAGTGAATAAATACTGTACCTCTCAAATCAATCCATTTAAAAACAATTTAAAAAATGCCTTTTATTATGTATCTTGGTGCCTAAAAGGAAAACTTCATATTGCTTCTTTTGTTTATCCATCACATGTTTTGTTGAATTACCTTACTTTCAGCCTGTCTGTTAACAACAAAAGGTTATGTCAGATTTTAATTAAAATTTTCAGGAACTCTCCTGAATGGAATATGGAACAAGCAATTGATGTGATTTGGATCACCTTCTGAATCCAGGGATTATTATAAAGGATCCTTTGGGAGACAGAGATATTTTGCTTTTAGAGCTTCTAACTCAACATTAATGCCCACACAATCATTGCTCAAAATAAATAAATTAACAAATAATTACAATGATCTGGCAGAGGTCTGGAGTCTCTGAGTGCTTCTAGTAGATAAAACAAAGAAATACAACTAATTAATAACAGCTGCCATGAGAAGTTTTCACCATTTTTCCTTGAATTATCTGATTATTTACCAAATAAATTTCTGGCAGTGGATAGACCAAGTAATCAACTAAATTTTCAGCTCTCAAAGCCTCATATAAAGCGCTGACAATGCTTAGAAAAACATTAACATCAACTTTATGCACAATAAAATCACCTAGGTCCCCCAGCCATATGCATGGGACCATTAAACTGGATTGCAAGTGACTAATCAACAAGAGTCCATGTCACTAATAAAAACAGCAGCGCTGAGGAAAAAGCCTGACCCTGCATATGAACACATTCCCTCCCCTTTTTTTCATTGCAGCTTGCCAGAGAGGGTTCCCTGCAGCCATTCAGTTATGTTCCAACCAGCCCCATGTGACAAAAGAGCATGTTCTCTGTGCACCTCAGCTCAAGAGCGTACCCCCACACCACACACACACACACACACACAGAGAAAAAAAAGCACACTGCTTTATTATAATAGTCCGCACCCACGCTCCTTGAACAACAAAGACAAAACACATGCAAGCGTGTCACACTTAGAGGCTGTAATCTCCAGGAAAATCCCATTTGGCAGAGCAGCTGCCAGCGTGGATCACAGATAGGCTGTAGTTGTGCTGCCCACAGGGTGGCAAGCTGTCCATCCACACTTTTCTATCAACTACATCCACACAAACATGCATGTACACGCAAAAAGACGCGCTTACGGTGGGATCAGCCCTTTCCCACGGAGACCATAAATTCTTGTCAATTGCTACTTTTAATAGAAACATATCAATAAACGCAAACAGTCGGTTTCTCATTCAGAAGAGGCGTAATTTTTATTACTCATTTTATTGATCTGGTATGAGGGGGGTCTCTGTTGCAAAGTGGGATCAGGATTGACCACTTCTGATGTAGCAAGAAGAGAGGAGACATGCTGGCAAAAGTGGTCTATCCATCTGTTGGATAATCTTCTTGGCTGTCTGTCAAAAATACTTTCTTCCCCTCATCGGACACAAGATTTTATGAAAATAAATTATCAAATAAATAAATAAGAAATAAAATATTAAAGTATTATATTTATGACACCACTGTCTGTCTGTCTGTCTGTATATCTATCTATCTATCTATCTATAGTAGTATACAGTACACACATTGACACAGAGATGAAGCAGATCAGGGTGCTGTTTGTGGGTAATGAGTAAAAAGCTTGAGCAATGAAGAAGATAATCTTAGAGCACCACCAACTGGTTAAAAGAAGTATTACTGTTATTACTTATATGAGCATGATAAAACTTGCCAGAACCATCAAATGCAATATAGGTGACACAAAACACTTAGTTCCATCTTTCTGGTGGCTGCTAGCTCACTTTTGCCATCTAGTAAACTTGCAGAGTTTTGTATGAGTCTGGTTGAGCATGTTGACCCTCACAAACAAGATTTGTATTTTCAATGTCAACAAACAACAATACGACTGCAACAACATGAGGTTGGTTTGTTTCACCCTACTTCAAATGTTTGTTAGCAATGTTCCATATAACATTTAACAATTCCATGTAACATGCTAACATGCTTGTAATAAACAAAAATTCACTCATTCATTGGTTCCTGTCTCTTCTGGGGTGATAGACGCAAGGGATTTAAAAGTAATTCAGGGATTGTTTTGGCTGGACGCTGGGGATTAGTCAGGCAATCCTCAGTCAAGGTAAGGCAATGCAAAGCAGAGCATTTACAATATTGGAAATTAGAGGGAGATACTGATATTAATCAGCAAGAATATAAAGTTTGGTTGTGAAAAAATTACTATAAAAAGTAAGCTATGAAGAAACTTCAAAAAGCAGGCAAGGTGAGTTCTGGGTGACAAAAATAGACCTATTAGTTTAAAAATATCTTAATATTGCTCATAAATAAATTACTTGCATACTGAAGCCATGCCCAGAAAGAACTTAATCAATTTGTTATTTTGTGACTCAGTGATGGTCAAATTAATACATTTGCTTGTGTAAAAAGGAGTAAATAAAAATGCAGCATATGAAATTTGATAATTTTCTGAATTGAATCGAATTTAATCCTTTTTTTTGGCAAGGGAATATACATCCAAATTAGTTTTGTGCGTTGAAGTGTCTTCGTATATGTATATTTTGCCTTTTTATGTGGTTTATTTCGATTTCTAATCGAGCACTGAGTATCTCACTCTATTAATCTAAAAACATAGCATTTATTCTATTTTATTTTAGTTTTACATCTTTTTAGATTTTAAGAGTCTCAGTTTTATCTGACTAAAGGTGATCCCCTTGACTGTGAACATAGAGGACATCTGTTCCTTTGTAAATAGAATTCAGACTACTGAATACTTACCCGGACACAAAGGTAGTTCAATAGACATTCAATTTTGACCATTTGCCCACTTTTTGTTTGCTGTAATTGTTTATCTTCAGCTGTGATGAAATCCCTTTGTAATTTGCTCTGTTGCACACACAAGCAAACAACAATATGAAGAGTAATGCCTTCGATATATTACAGCATTATCATTCCTGTCTGCAGTCATATGGAAAATGCTGGTTCATCTGTGTTGTTCACATATCTCAAACTATAATCAAAGTATATTGTAGCCAAAATAACATAATGTTAATGCGTTTGTGTCAGGCTCAGTTCATATTTCAATCAATGCAGGAAAGGATTTTGTTTACATCCTGAGATAGTCTTTAACTATTGTATTATATGTGAAAAATTACAAAAGGAAGATGGAAAAAGGGATCCACACAAACGGAAATAAGGTCTGTTCATGTGTCCGGGGTAAACACTGAAGATGCGCTTTGCCTGCATGCAATGTGACAGCATCAATATGGGATCCATACTTTGTCCATCCATGGTCTCAGAAAGCAAGCAGAACTAATTACTCTGGCAGCACACAGGCTGCAACCTGCCAGCTGAGGGCCTGCAGGAGAGCTCTGAGCTGAACAAGCTGACAGAGGTGGAGATGTGCTGGGAGTAGTACCTTGATTTAGGTATTCAGCAGCAATGTATGAGGTAATAAACACGGGCGTATAAGAATGTAGGTAAACACCCTCACACCCATTACTGAGGGGGAATGGTGCGAAGAGAGCATCCTTCTCAGACAGATGAGTAAGTGAACCAGTCAGAAGAATGAGGGGTGAGACTGGGAGTTGTACTCTACAGACATGCTTCAGTAATCATACTGCCAGGAAGCAGCCAGAGAGGATGTTTTCTTGTGAAACAGCCATTTCCTGGTACAAATCCAGGTCTTGGAGTCTAATAATACTCTTTTCATGTCAGCAGTTTTTCAATCAAACTATAACAAACCAAAAAGCTTTTATTATCTGTTGCCTTTTCATCCAAAGTCAAAACCTCAGCAAGTAGACAAGCTGAATGAAGTCACACACATGCAGATTCACACACTCATCTAAAAGTGAATGGCTTAAGTTTTTTGGTAAACAGTAAACAGCATCTGTGCCAGGATAGCTTGGTCTTGCTGCACACCGTCAATACTAATGACATCAGGATACAAAGTATCTCCATGGAAACCTGGAGGCCCCGGCTCTATCCAACACCCCTCTGTACTACCAGAAGACAGGAAAAGAGTTCCATCGGGGTGGAAAAAGTGGGAGCGAAAGTAAGAAAAATGTTTTTTTAAAAAGTCAAAGGACGGATATAATGAATGAGTCAAGATGAAAACACTGAAGAGAGGTGCGAGGCAACGAGTCAAGAAGAGAGGTGGGGGTGGGGGTATGATGATGGGTTGTGGAGGTTGTAAGAAATGGTATGTTGAATCTGGTTTAGAGCCAAAGCGGAGTGCTTGGTATGAAAACAGGCACACCAGTGTGTCACAGCCAAGCCTGAGTTTCAACTCAGCCGGAAACAAGCTCCCCCCCCCAAAAAAAAATCTGCACACTCATTCCCCTCCCTACATCTATCACCCCATCCATCAACCGTTCTACTACTGACCGCCTCTCTTACACTGAGCAACGCTTTCAAGCAGTCCAGATGAGCTGAGTGAATTACATCTCGCTGTCTGCAGCCATCTACATCACTGCAATGCCACTGCCTTCCTGAGATCCGGGAAGGTCTGCTAGGAAGCAATATGCGGGTCACTGCATACCAAAGAAAGGAGAAAAACATCCATCACAGAATATGTAAGTCTGAGGATGTTTGATCTTGGCCTGAAAATATATTTACTGAAAGCCACTTCAGAGCATTAAATTGGCAGCTTGTGGGAAACCTAATTAAAGCTCAGTATCCTACTTAGTTGCACAGTCCTACAAACACATTTACACTAGGTGGGTCACAGAGCCACTTAGTCTGATCAATATGACCTAATCACTGAGAGCCAAAGCAATAAAAGTGAACACAGATCACTTAAAATGAAGTTAAACTCTTTAAAGGCTGCTTTCAGACAAAATCAAGTAAAAAAACATGAAATCAAATGTTGATTTCTGTCTGAGTGCTAAATGTTTTAACCATCAAGAATCTTTTAGTACGTTGTATCAGGCATTTTTACCTTGCTAATCAACATTTTTAATGACATTATCAACGACTACACATATTTGATTTCTAATATTAATGTATCTTTTGTTTTTACAAATAGTAAACATAAAAAAATGAAAAGCTGATGTGAATAATTAGCATTGTAGCATGAAGTGAAAATAGTCCAATTAGGTTATTCTTTACTCATGAATCCTCTCGACCAGTGGTTCTCAACCTATTTTGCCTTTATGCACCTACTAAAAAAAGGGATGGACAGCTCTTCAGGATGTTCTGAATATGTCAAGCAAATGAGATAACAAGTGCTAATCCAGCTGGCTGTCATTCTGTCACATCTGCATAATCTCAGAGTCATTGTACTGGTGTTTTGAGGTCAAATTTTAAATTTGGTAAAGGTCCAGAGAAACAAACTTGTTACCAGGGGCTGTTTTAATCTATTAATTTATTAATTTATTCAGAGTCACAGAGAAATGGAGTCCGTCCTCATCAGGTGAGAGGTACACTACACCTGGTCAGGCATCATGACACCAGCAGGGCTGAATGAGCTACACAAAACCCTAAATGGACTTGCAGGCAGGGATCCGTAGTTTCCTACATGCCTAATTTATAGAAATACTTATTAGGTTTTGGAGGTTTTTTTTTTTTTTAATCAAAGAAATGACTTACAAATTTATCTCTAAAGTGGTAACATTAATTGTAATGACCTAATGTACAAAAATACTTTTTTTAGGAAAAACAAGAAAGTTTAACTCTTTTTAAAAGGCAAATCTGATTAACAGCATGAAAACATAAACAAAACAGACATTTTATGCCCTTTTTTTCTAACCTGACTTTATTGTTTTGGTGGTCTTGAGGAAATGTCCGTTTACTACTGACAAACACTACAACTCTTACTTTTATGAGCTACTTATTGTCTTCATCACTTTTTTCAGGGCATTAAATGAGCAACTTGACTCCATTCAGCAGGGTGTGTCTTCACTGAAGTCTGTCCTTGGATGCAAAGTACTCTCAATAGGCACTGAAGTACATCGTTACTATATAAGAGAGCATGCGGCAGTCATTAGCGGCTCATGTTCAGAACTGTTGCTTATATACACCACTTATAACTGGAGTTTATTTCTAATTGCAGACAATAGCGCAGCTAGCTAAATAGGAAATTTAAACGTCCTGTGATTAAAAAAATGATAAAAAGAAAAAGAGATCAGGAAAGCCAAGCTTTTTTATTTTTATTTTTCTGCCACAGAAACTTAAGAGTATCTGTTTTTAACAGCAAAGAACTTCCCACTTTTGAGGTACAGTAAGGTGCAGCATGGATGGAACTTGAAGATGCATGGAGAAAAAGATGAGGAGGCTGAACATTGTTACTCCGAATTTACAAATAAGAGCAAAATGCAAAAAGTGTGTTCTTTTAGGCATTTTCTTTTTAGAGTTGGTAATAACTACACATGTGCTTTCTAGCAAAGAAAAACTTAACGAGTGAAAAAAGTCTACATGATTAACATTCATTCATTCATTCATTTTCTGAACTGCTTAATCCAATTCAGGGTTGCGGGGAAGCTGGAGCCTATCCCAGCTGGCTTTGGGCGACAGGCAGGGTACACCCTGGAAAAGCTCGCCAGTCCATCGCAGGGTACATGATGAACAATTTACATTAAATTCATAATTCAGTTAACTTAAATGAAGAATATAGGATTCACCTCTATGCAATCAACTCCTGAGTCATCCTCAGCCTCAAAACATTCCTTTTTAATCTGTTCTTTAAGTTTCAAGTCACTGGCTCTAATGTTGCTACCCCAACGACGACTGTGAAGCACATTATCCTTTCCGTAAAAGACTCATAGATAGTATGTAACACCTTGATGCAGAACCTGAAGGATCCTGGCTTCCTTGAGCTGTGTCTGCTCTCTCTCTCTGCACAACCTCAGAGCTACATTTACAGTTAATCTGTTGTCCAGATGACCTCCCATGTACCTGAACACCTCTTCTCCATGTGAATCAGATGGAAACTACAACAAATGGTGCATATCAGAGGTGAACTAGTGATGTGGAAAATTATAAGAACGACTGAGGCTGAAAGAGACAGAACAGTAATGGCTCATCGTATGACATCACGTGTCATCCATCTGTAAATGTGTATATTTAACATGGAGGGGGGGGTAAAAAGAGACAGTAGGCAGGAGAGACTGGTACTTCATGTACTGCCGTCTCAGACAGTAGCATTAGACTACATTATTTATCCAGTGCCATGTCTCACATGTAGAACAACATTCAGACAGAACAGTAAAAGCTTTCAGTACAGTATGAGGAAAGATGTTGTGCGTTTGCCCCGCTCTCTCTCTCACATAGACATACAATAAATCCTTCTGACCTCATAACCCTTTTTTCCCCCCACAGCCATCTCTGCCCTCAACTTAGATTTGATCCATGCTCCACATCAACAGAATACCTCATGTTGTTTTGAACAAGCAGAGCTGTGATGACTCTGCAACAACTGATGGCTATTTTCAGAGCTCTATTTTCCAAATAGAAACTACTAGGCACAGAAACCTATACCTAACTGGATCGCAGCCATAGCTCCCATTTGTATGTACAGGTTGGATTTCCAGCTGAGGTAAAAACTGTTTATTTCTGTCTCAGACCTTAAAATGGTTTGTCGGCAAACGGGGGTGTTTATAGCCTTTAAGGACGTTCTGGGCTGAGCGCAGACTGCATGTAAAGTCAAAGATGAGCCGAGGGGTTTAGTTTTGTATACAAAACTACAACTCAATCTGTTGGTTTCCTTATATAGGCTATTATGAATTGGCTTTCATTATATATGTTTTTTCACTGTCTGTAAAGTGTCTCGTGATGGCATTGCCGTGATTTGACGCTATATAAATAAAGTTGAACTGAATTTAATTGAATTGAAAAAATGTGTTAAAATATACTATAGACCAGGGCTACACAACTGGGTCCTAAAATCCAGCATGTTTTCAATGTATGCTGCTTCACAACAGCTGAATCAAATTAAAGTAATCCAACTGCCTATAAAGTTAATTAATTGGAGTCAGGTGTGTTGGAGTAGGGATACATGGACAAGCTGATGGATAGCAGATCATGTAGGACTGAATTAAGAAGCCCTGCTTTACACACACATAAAGAGTACCTAAATTAAAATTTAATGTCCAGATGTGCATGCATATTAAAACAATTCAGTGTTTTATCTACTGTATGATGATGTATAATGTTTCATCTGATATTAGATCTAATATGTAATGTCTTGAGTTTTGGAAAATTACATTTGAAGTCAATGGATAAAAAAGAAAAACCATTATCAAGTTCAGTTAATCTCTCTTCACCTAGTCCTGATGTTCTCCCTTCTCTTTTCTTCACCTGACTGTTCCTTCCACCTTCCTCTTCCTTTTCACCTGTTCTGTCTCTCCTTCCACCACAGAAGCTACCGAAAGGATGATAAAATGTTTATCTTTAAATTGCTCAAAAGTGCAAATAAATTTAACATGTTCAACAACACAAACGTTCACCTCCTTCGCTGTCTATAGTAGAGGTTCTCAAATGAGGGTACTATGCTGTACTGCAGGAGGTATTTGAGATAAATAAAATATCAGAGAATTAAAAATAATTATATTTTAATGTTTAATTATAAAATAAACAAAAAAAATTTAAAAAATTTAAAAAAAAACCCACAATGACTGTTTCTAATGTTGTGTTTGGGATGATCATTCATTTCTTCAAAACATTTTGCCCTGATCAGAGAAGACTCATCTGAAAAATACTTAATAGGGGTTCCACTGCTCCAGAGCGAAGTGCAGAGCAGTAATGAGTAGATATAATACATTTTTATCAAACATTTCACATCACTTCTCACCTTAGAATACTGTAAATCAGCCACTGGAGGTGTCATCTTAATGAATAATATTAAAATATAGCAGAGAACAGAAGCAGGTTAGTTCCAGATGAAAATATTATTTATTGTGAGTTGTGTAGCTCTTACTGTAAAAGGGGTTCATCACCAGAATTGACATTTAAACTTTGACTTATAACTCAAGCATAACTCATCAACAAAGTCCAGTTAATCCAGTTTGTTTTTGTTTTCCTATGAAGCTTTGAAACTGGGTTGCACAGCACCAACTTGCAGTACAAAGAGCTCCCTATTCATTTACACCCAAAAGGTGTTTCTGGACAAATCTAATGCAGCCATAGTCTTTTTTTCTACTGATCAGCATTCATCAAATATACATCCTTTGTCAGGTAGGAGGTGCAGTTTGGCAGACTTTATGATGAAAAATGAGTGTGACAAGACAACAGCCACTAACAACCATTTAACTTATAAACAACCAATAAGCGCCTCACAGCTAGAAGGTCACTGGTTCGATCCTTGGCTGGAGAGGGGTTTGGGATCAGTGGCCTTTCTGTGTGGAGTTTGCATGTTCTCCCCGTGTATGCGTGGGTTCTCTCCAGGTACTCCGGCTTCCTCCCACCATCCAAAGACTTGCATGTTAGGCTAATTGGTTACTCTGAATTGCCCCTAGGAATGAGTGTGAGCATGAGTGGTTGTTCGTCTCTCTGTGTGGCCCTGCGATGGACTGGTGAGCTGTCCAGGGTGTAGCCTGCCTGTCGCCCAATGCCAGCTGGGATAGGCTCCAGCTTCCCCGCGACCCTGAATTGGATTAAGCGGTTTAGAAAATGGATGGATGGATGGACAACCAATAAGCAGGAAAATGGTTGATTAATGCCTTTTATTCATTAGTTAGTGAAGGACTAAGGACCAGTCGAAGACCAACATTTACACACAAATAAAACTTAAAATATTTGATTAAATGCTAGTCAGTTCACATTTTTTGGGATATATATTTGCACACATTTACTTCATTAATTATTGCCCAGATATTATCTGGTATCGCATTTGCTCCTATAATCATTTGAATATCTTCTTCTCTGCTGTGGCAAAGTCTCATTAAAGTTTCATTTAAGCTGGTTTAGCTTGCCTAACTTCACACAAAAGACCCCAGTGCAAACAAAAAGCTATCATCAGTGACTGTCACCTCGCCATGTCCAGCATTTGGTTTTGGTTATTTCAGTCGCCTGTATGTTATACTATGTGATAATGGAACAAAATACATCAGGGTTTATGATATTTTACACCCATTTATGATTTTTCTGTTGGTTACTGTAAACTTCAAAGTCATGTGTCTTCAAAAACACTGATTAATTTTCATGATTTAAATAACTGATTTTCTTGTAGCTCTGTGAATTTGTTCACAGTGACCCAGCTCACTCAGGCAAGTCAGGAGCTTTTATAAAACCACAGAAACAGATGGGCAGAGGGGGAGGCTGAGAAAAAGAGGAAGCCCTTCCTGATGTTCTATATTTACCCCAATAGTAGCTGTGTCTCTGCTGCAACCTTGTCAGCTAGAGCAAAAGCCCAGCAGTCTTGCTTGATAAGGAGTCTCTCTGTCTGGCTGTATTGCTCCCAACAGAGGCAAAGTCGATGCTGGTTAGCAGAGGGGGTTCAAAACACTGAGGCCTGCCATTACATTACAGACCAGAAGTGAAAACATTCATTCTAGTTCTACATATTGCAAAACAAAGATAAAGACAGGTGGAGGAAAAAAAAAACTTGCTGCAATGTTTTCATTTCCTGGAATGACGCACCAGCTCCCGTGAGGTTTACTTCTTTCCTTGTTTTCATGTGGAAACTTCGCAGGAAGTGTTTGTGGTAAAGTGAGATTGTTCGCAAGTGCTGTGTGAGAAGGATACTGATATGCTGTGGTGTTTTCTTCTCCCCGTGAAAGACAATGTCACGCAGGGATCCACCTCGGTGGGAGTAAATGTTTGACCCTTCTACCTACACAGAACTTAATCTCATATTTGTGTTCAACTTTTTTCCCAAAGAGAATGAACAGCTTTTATGTCCACTTCTCTTCAGGTATATTTGTTTTCCTTCATTTAATTCACCATGAAGTACTTGAGTCATTGCTGAATGAAGGTGAGAACCTGATAGCGACCCGGCTAATATTTTAACACAAACACAGCAAAGCCTTCACCTGACTCACCGTTTGTATTGGCTAAACATGACATTGAGGTCGCATTCCTTTCCCATCAAGTAAATTTCACTGCTCACTGTCAGACAATCAGTTGAGTAATATTTACTTGTATACACCAAGCACAAAAAGTCAGGGATATCCGGCTTTAGTATGATACCAGAATGTACCGAAAATCCATTAAAGCCTTGACATGTAAACTTAATTTGACCCTCTCAAACCTTTTCAATCACAAACACACATGTTCCATGTTTAAGAAGTTACATGCTGTTGTTTAACAAGGTGAAAAAGTATATAGTAGTGATAAATTTTTACATTTTAAATATACTACTTACAAAAGAAGACAACAAAAAAACTTTATGCTGCAGTGATATTGTTTTATGTGGGACGTTTAAGTAGAATCATGCATCGGTGATTCTTTTACTTCCAACAATTTACTGAAACAAAAGCTAACAACTAACACTAAACGGCATATCACATTAAAATCTTAATAATGCAACAACTTGTCATGTTGAAAGTGTCACCTTGGTCTCTTAACTTAATAACAAATTTGTATTTATTGAGCTGTCATTTTGTGGTTGATTAGTTCAGACGCTAAATATGCATTCAAAAATGCACAATTAGAAAGTCAAATTAAGTTCATCTGTAAAGTTTTTTTTTAGAAACATTCTGGAAGTTTGTTTTCTTCTTTTAATGCATTCATCTTTTTTCCAACCCTGCTTTTAACACTGCTTCCAAATTTACTGGGTCAATAATACTTTCAAAATGTCAAAACAAAACCAAGCACAATGTTTTACAAATATTTCAGCCTGATATTTAAATCTGAAATAGCAGAAGACCCCCTTCTATATGTTAATATAAGCATTACTAACACATACACATGTTCAAGTGCATGCACACACAAACACACACTTTTTAATTCTGGCTTTCATCTCAGCAGTCTATGTTATGTTTTGTTTAATTTTACTTGATATGTCTATTTGATACTGTATTCTCTGTGATTATTTTTCATATAATGTTTAATTTTGTAGCTGTTGTTTCTTAAATGTTAAGGTGAGATATTCTATAACCCTCTAAGTCCTAAAGCAGTTTTTATCTCACCTGCAAAATCTGTTTTCCTGTTCTTATTTTTTTCTTACATCAGTTGTTTTTGATATTGTGCAAAAAACATAATAATAATAATTGTTTTCTGCTTAATTTTATGGGGGGGTGTTATGGAGGTAAATATCGATCCAAGCATTTGTATACAATTTTCAGAGTTGCTGTTCTGTCAGAGGCAAAAAAAATCAAACTAAATATGACCTAACTAATTATGATATGATTGCAATCTAACCATACTCCGCCTCATCTGGCGCAGATATGTGATGTTTGTCTCAAATGAATGATGTAAAAGTTGGATGAAATGCGACATGACTGTTCAGACTGGGTTGGATTTGTGGCGTTTAGACTGTAAGTAAAAAATCCAATTTGAGTCGCATAAATGCAAAAAATCTGAATTAAGTTGCTGTGTGAACGAAGCCAGAGAAACTACATGAAGAGGCACCGCTTGCCAACAGGCTAATGTTTGGCCCCTGAGCCAGAAGGTTTTCTCCGGTGACTGACCAATTGTGAATCACTACAGCATTGTGTCGAATGGAGAGTTTACAATGACAGTAGTCAACCGGAGCAGAACTTCCAAAAACTTCCTTATGTTCACCCGACTGCTGGAAATTTGTTCAATATTGTTCCCCCTGAAGGAAGCGAGCTTCACGCAGCTTTTTAAATTCATCCTGCTGACTTGTTTCCTTTTAGTCGGTAAATCCTAACATTTTTATTCATGTTTGTCATAAATATTTGATTTAATGACATTGACATTTAAGATGAGATTTACAAGAACTGTTTTAATGGCAAAGGTGTGAAGAGAAAACTGCAGCTAAATGCTCTTACTGTTTGAAAACCAAAGGTTTCTGCATTTTCTTAATACAGCAGCACTAAAGTAAAGGAAAAGGACATTTTATATGTTAGAATGATAATAAGAAAATAATAATAAGTTCCTTACTTAGTTTTAAAAATGGGGTATATGCAACCTGAAAAAATATGATGTCACAATTTAACAGAAGTCAAGACAAAATGCAGAAGCAGCATATGACAAAGTACACTTCATGGTTCAGTGTCTTATAGAATCGTCTTTAAAGATGACTTGAAGTTATTGTTTTCTATTTAATGTTATCATTCTTTCACATGACTTTAAGTTTTTGAGGTTAGTGTACATTTGTTCATGCACAATTGGTCCTACCACAACATTTTATTCAGATTTAAGTCTCAACTTCATTACTTATTCTGCTGTATGTTGGGAGATCCTACATCAGCCACATTTTAGCTGCAAGACAATTAGCCTCACATCTGACTCTAGACATCTGCTGTACAGAGATGAGCCTATGTTCATCCAGACGGTAGTCAGGTAGCGTTTGCAGAAAAGTCCATATCATCATCCCTCCCCACCATGCCTGATAGCTGAGGTGTCCATATGCCGGGTTTAGCTCCCACCAAATATGAAACTGCACACTGTGGCCACACATCTTCACTTTGGCCTCATATGTCCAAAGGTTGTCAGGGTATAATTCTTGTGGTTTGTTCAAATGCAATTTATTCACTTAAACTATCTGGTCATGTTCTTATTAGAGAGGTTTTCTCTGGCAATCTTGTTTTGGGTTTTTTTTGTGTCCTAAACTTTGTGTCCTAAGCTATTATTTTCTTTACAATTTGTCTAAGTGTTGCATAGGATGTTAACTTGCTGGGACATCAACTTCTGGGAGGATTGACAACTATCTGCAAATAATCTTCCTCCAATATAGAATAATGGACTCCAATAATAATGGGACATCAACTTCTGGGAGGATTGACAACTATCTGCAAATAATCTTCCTCCAATATAGAATAATGGACTCCAAAGTGTTTGTAAGTGACCTTATAACCCTTCCCAGATTGATGAGTAGCAACAACTGCTTCTGTAAGATCATTGCTGATGTCTGTCATCCTTGTTAACACAAACCTCAACCCTTTATGGGGCAAGTGACTATTTTTGATCACTTTCTTTTCTTTCATATTCAGCATGAAACCTTTTTTTTTTGTTAATGTAACAACAGAATGGAGGCCTTGGTACATACCAGAAGGACAATTTCAAGGGATTTCATTGAGTGCCCTATAAAAGGTTAATAGTCTACACCAGCAAACTGACAATATGGAGGGACTTACACCTGATGATGATAGATTATTCAAGTGCATTCGATTAGCATCCCTTGTCTTCTACCAACCCTCTGCATTTCTTATGGACTCAGCAAGAGAGTGCTTTTTCCACACACTGCTTCTGCATTTTAGCTTTGTTTTTGTTAAATAGAAGACAATATGTTGTAATATGTCATGACTAATTGTTAATCTGAAGCTATAGTTTCCCATTTCTTAAGACCCTATCAACTGATTGTAAACATCAAAACAGTTTGCTTATCTTGGGAGTGTTATTTAGCCTGAGGAAACTAGTTTTGTATTTCATATTTCATCTTCTGCATCAGATAAGCCTGCTAACGTCCCCTGAAATATTTCTGATGATGTTGCACTGATGCCATCACGATTGTGTCAGCTTAGCCTTGGCGCCATAGGTTTTACAAACCAACCATGTTACAAACTGCAAAGAAGTTCAAAGGAGGAGTTGCTTCATGGCGTGTGCAAGACCCCGAGTCCTTGCAAAGCCAAAAACATGCTTCATACAAGTATATCAATTGTTGCTGCATCATTTCCCTTTTCTCTTTCTCCTTTTTAAAAAGCCGACCCAACTCAAACAGAACTGTCACATGTGCAAGTGTGTAAATTACATGAGTTGTGTGTGCAGACTGTTTGTCCCCAGCGGTGCACAAGGACAGGACAATCATGAGGAATGTGTTCTGAGCCGTGAACTGGATGTCTGTCAGGCTAACAACAACACAGCAGGATGTACGATAACAGAACACACGCACACCAATCGTGCAATCTTAACACACTCAGTGTCCCTTTTGTCTAAGTGATGACAGAAGTCCTTCCCCCTGAGTCACTGTTTTTCAGAAGCTCACTGCTTATCTTATAAACACCCATAAATTCACATGCATAAACACAACATAAGAAAAGTTTCATACGGTCATTAATCGCAAAAGTCAAACCTGAAGTAATCACTACATTATTCTTCTTTACCCTACTACACTCAAACAATTTATCAGTTTCCTTTAGACAGTACAACACCTAGAAGGAGGAAGATGAGGGAGCTGATGCAGGAGTGGCTCTGCTGATTGATAGCAGTGTAAAATGTGGTGAGGTGTCACTTGGCGAACCAACATTTTTTCCTGACTCAAACACAAAACAGACGCAGGGAGCAACACACCTATCAGAGAAGTTTAAGTCTTAATCCATCAAAACAGAAGTGACAGGCTGATGTGGAGCAGAAGAAAACAGAACACCAGGGGACAGAAAACAGAAAAAAGAGATGAAAACTTCAGATAAATCTAAGCAAACTTACACAAGGGTCAAAAGAGATAGACAAAAGTTGGCTGTGTGTCCCTTAGGAAGTGGACCCAGGTGAATCCAAGTGATGCTGGCACATAATATCCACAATGGCCCAGATAAACAAAAAGGAACACACACATACCCACACAACCACACACAAGGTCCAGTACAGGGCTTATATAATGCATTTTCCACTAACATGGTTACTGAACACTCATTTTCCCTGGGGTTAACTTTGCTCAGCTGGAGGCAGCAGACATGAAGGAGGAATACCAAGATGCAGTGACCAGCCTCATCGAGACTCGTAGGATGTGCGATACATGGCAACATGGCCGCATCACAATGTTCAAACACACCTCTTTGCAACACACAAATTGGGTTATTAGTGCACAAAACGTGTCATTTGTCTTACTTTCTGAAACATGCATACAAATGGATAGTGTGTGGAGATGGTATGTGATTTCTTTACGCATCACATTTCCAGGGTCATCTGCTGTGTCATCATCCCCACCCCCCACACCCCCCCACCCCCGGCGGGATTCAACATCTCTCAGTCTTGCTTTCTGCCTGCAACTGTTTCATAAAGTCTCCACACAAAGAGCACCATGGGATCGTGTTATGGTGGATGAGCATTGCAGCGCCGTGTTTTATGAACCATCACTTCTTCGATCATACCTTATGTCAAGGAGAAGGACTGAAAACGAAAAAGTGAATTAAGAAATTGGGACAGAGTGAGAAGACAGGGAAAGACTCCTCTGTTTGCCTTACTTTTTAAAATCCAGCTTTAATTTAGCTGTTACACTTGGGTTTGATGTTGATGTTCGAGCAGCGTTAAGATGGAGCTGCTCTTGTTTTGATTACACTAAGTTATCTGAATAATTTGTCAATTATAAATGTACTAAATATGGTTTGAACTTTAAATTACAGAATAGTAACGTTGCAATAGAATTAAAGTAACAAACCCAATTCCAAAAATGTTGGGACACTGTGAAATGTAAATGAAAACAGTGTCATGTCTGGTGGCACTTAAGTCTTATTTTCCAAGCACTTCCTGTTTTATTTTGTATCACTTACCGGTTTCTCGTTTCAGATCCCTACCCTGCTCACTGTGTCTTTGCCTGTGTGATTACCTGCTCCGCCCCTCATGTCCCACCTGTGTCTACTTGTCCTTCCCGCCCTCGTTAGTATTTAGTGTCTGTGTGTTTCCTCTGTCCTTGCCAGATTGTCTTTGTTCATGTTCAGGTAATCACACTCGCTCCGTGTATTTTATGTGTCTTCTTGTCTGTGTGCATTTTGGGGGTTTTTGACTTCTGTCTTTGTTCATGTTCAGGTTCAGCCTGCCTGTGTTTTCTGTGAAGACTATTAAATTGGAGCCACGCATTTGGGTCTCTGTGCTTATTCGTGATAGCCAGAGATTTACAAACGTAATAAACCTGTGTTTAACCATTTTATGAAAAATATTTGTTCTTTTTAATTTGATGACAGCAGCAAAAGTTGGAACAGAGTGATGTTTGCCATTGTTTAGAATCCCCTCTTTTAACCACTTTTTGTAAACATCTTAGAAGTGAGGAGACCCACTGCTGGAGTTTTAGGAGAGGAATGATGACCCATTCTGGTTTGATGCAGAATTTTAGCTGCTCAACAGTCCTGGACCTTCATTGCCAGATATTTTGTTTATTTTGTTTGTTTTCTACTGTCGAAAATTTCATGGAGAGTGCATGTAGGCCAGTTAAGCAAGTAGACGCTTCTCCTAAAATGCAGGGCTGGATTAAAAATGTACAGGCCCCTGGGACCAGAGTGTTCCAAACGGGCCCCCTTCCCCATCACAACATTGTGAAAATTGTGAATGATACTCTGTGAAATGGCATTTCTAACATCTCTCAACCAGTGGTACCAATAGCAACACACCAAGTGGGAGTGGGCCCTGGGCCCGTATGCCCATTGGATAATCCAGCCTTCCTAAAATGCAGTGTTCATCTGTTGGAAGTATGTGGCTCAGCATTGTCACGTTTAAATTAGTGAGGACTTCCCTGAAAGAGATGTTCTCTGGATGTGAACAGATGCTCCAAAACCTCTATGAACTTTTCTGCCATTCATGAAGCGTTTACAGATGTGTAACCTGCCGACTTCACAGAGCATAATGCAACCCTGTACCATCAGAGATGTAGGCTTTTGAATTGTCCATTGAAAGGTACATAGTTCGTCTCCTCTTTAGTCTACATAATGTGTTGACACAGTGTCCGTGCTTTTCAAACGAATCTCAAGTTTTGATTTGTGACCCCTTTTCACACCTCAGGGCCTCAGACCATTGGATCTGAGAAGATGGTGGTGTTTCTACATTGTGTCCAAATATGGCTTCTTCTTTGCATGATAAACTGCATTTGTGAATTACATGGTGAAATATGTTCACAGACAGTAATTTCTGGAAGTGTTCATAAGGCCATGCGATGACTTCCAGTAGAGAATCATCGCTGCTTCTAACACTGTGTCACTGAAGGGCCCAGAGATCAGAAGAGAAAGTTGCTTTTCCAGAAAATTGCACAATTTCTCAATTTATGCATCGAATGTATGTGTTGTTTATGTTTTACTGGGAATAACATGTGGAATTATGAGATTTTGCACATCTTTTTTTGACATTTTGTTGACACTTTGTAACTCATAGTTTTAATTCTTTTTGGAAGAAAGTTTTTATCAATTGGCATAAGTCTGTAAATCCTTGACCAGTTTGATGCCGTTGTATTCCTAGATGCAGGCTCATTTTTATTTGCTTTTGTTTTGTTATTTATTGTTAATAGATGCATTTTTGTTAAATGTTTGTTTCTCTGATATATTAATTGACTATATATATATATATATATATATATATATATTTATATATATATATATTTATATATATATATATTTATATATATTTATATATATATATATTTATATATATATATATGTGCATGTGTATATATATGTGTATATATATGTGCATGTGTATATATATGTGTATATATATATAGTATATATATCTGTGGGCTTTGTGGGGACCTGTCTTTGTCTGCTACACACTAAACTTTTGCCACAGTATCTTCCTACTTGTGCCACAGAGCTGAGGGCAGAGCATGCACAGGAAGCAAGGAGGGCAACCATGCAAAGCTAAATAATGCAATGCCTCAGTCTCTCCACATTATGACCTAGTAAATGGCTGCTTATACAAACACTCAGACTCTCTTGAGCTGTGTCTGACAGCTCAATCAGCAGGATGAATTCACCAGCTAGCATATGAAGTCATTTAGAACTACAGCTATCATTATGGGTGTGTTCAACGTTTTGAACTCTGTGAAACTCCAGGAAAATTACTCTCTACGGACTGGGTGTATCTTCCTGCATGGGAAAGGTTCAGAGGGTGGCATTTTTCAGAGATGCCATCCTCTGAACTGGGCGAATTAAGCTGGGTGTTGTCTCGATTGGTGAAATGAAAGAGAGAACTGGGGGCAAGGGGCAATGGGGGTACTTGTCATGCAACTCCACAAACTGACTTTCTCTCTTGGTATGCTGTAGGCATGAATGTTGATTGCTTTAAAGGAAGCAAAATTAGTGACACTGTTACTGCTCTTTCTAAAAAACAGGCTGACAGTAGCCTATACATAGTGTTGTTTGCATTAGAAACATTTAGCTCTGCCCCATGTCTACGTTTAGGAATTGCTTAGACAACTTCATTTACGATGACAAATCTGCAAATGGAGAATGCAGTCTAACTTCTTCACATGTACAAACGCATGAGCCAAGAACATATACAGCAGTCTTAATGTTCATGTCACACGCATAAAGTAAGCAACTCACAGCCCCGTAAAAGCCCCCCTTCTGCGTCCCGCCCTACCTTCGGTGTGGCAAGTGGAGGACAGGATGGTGCTCGGAGGGCGGAAGAGGTACGGGAGATAACGGGAAAAACATTTCATCTTCTCCGGTGCTTGCCGACAGATGAAGAGCGTTGCGTTGCGAGCTCCACATCCGCACTGCTGCCGCGACAGCCAGCCAAGGATGATCCAGGGAGGTGCGGGAGGGGGAAAGAGGCTCTATGTCCGCGGCGCAGGGGGCTATGACAGCATCACTTTACTCAGACAAGCAGCAGGATCCAGTGCAACTGTGCGCCGCCCGGGGAGCAAACAGCGCACGGTGTCAGCGTGCCTCCGCTCTCCTGTCCGTATAGTTCACTCCGTGTGATGCGTACTCGAGTTGGTTTAAGCAGGGGCAGCAGTTTTGTATCTGTCCAAACAGCTGGGAGGGCAATGCAAGTACCGTCTGCTGCTGATGAAAACACCCTCACGTAGTCTATTTGTCAACTGATAAGAGTGAAAGGAGATATGAGAAACAGTGTGGAAGAGAGGCATGCACAAGAGTAATTATGGGTGAAAACTTGTCTGCAAACCAGTATATTAGTTGATTATGTTTGGCGCCATCTTATGGCAATATTTAACTTAACTAACGGTAGTAACGTTGTACAAATAAAACTATTTGGCTAAATTACCCAATATTTGACTGCCCCGTACAAGTCTCTTTATGTTTTTAGTATTTTCAGTGTACAATAAAAAAATAAAAATGAAAAAGGGGGGGGGGGGGGGTAAGCAAAATCTATATTTAAAAAAATAGGGTTTGTGACTATATGCTTTTGTACCGATTCAATTTGATTCCGATTTTTTTGGGTGCCGATTCGATATAAATTGCGTTTATCACAATTCTTTGATATTGCTATATTTGTAGATTAAAAACAAAAAAAATGTATCAAACTTTTTTTTTTTAGTACGTCATTTTTCTTGATTTCAATCAGAAAAAAAAACAACCCAATAAGCCAGACCATCATTCTGCTGCTACAATGCCCAAGAAAACAAGTAAAAGGGTCAATAAAAACAATAAAAACGACAAACATTTTTAGAATGGATTATATTTATTATTTGAAAAAAAAAACAATTTTTTAAACAAAAAATCGATTTGAAAATTGTGAAGCAAAAAAAATCCTGATTTTTGCTTTTTCGATTTGATTTTCCCACCCCTATTAAAAACCGTATCTAAATAAATAAAAAGTCATTAAAAAAATACCTTATCACTATAACTGAATAACTGGAACCCGCAAACACAGCAGTCTTTAGCATTATTTACCCTTACATTGCCTTGTTTTATGTTTACAGCAAGGGTGCCCAAACTTTTTGCCTGCAAGAGCCAAACTGAAAATGATCCAGTGAGCCATGGGCCAAACACTGCAGTTTTAGGGGTGAAACACAAGTAAATGCATGGAGTTGTTTTAATTATTGTCCAATAACTAATACAGTATATTCTTTCAGATCTGGGCAAATAAAATGTTCAATGTAATAATCAATGTAGCAATGGAACAACAAAGCCATAGTTAAAAGGGCGAGAAACAATAATTAGAGCCACTAAACGGCAACAAAATGCAACATGTCAACAACAAGAAACAGTACATGTTGAACAAGGCAAGTTGCTGATACTTAGTGGGACACATGAAGTTGATCTTTGGACAATACCAGTCTCTCCATGTTAGGTTGCACCTGGCTCACTAACAACGTGAGTATGTCATTGAGGTGTGAGTCAGTCAGGGTCCCTCTGAGTCTGGTCTTATTGAATTTCATGACACTGAAAGTATTTTCTTTTCTTCAAGCTCTATAAGGTACATTAACAATGACTAGCGGGCCAAAAGCAAAATGCTGGGCCCCACTGGTTGTTTATGATTGCTCGTCTGACATCTCGCGAGACTTGAGTGTGCACGTTTGAAGCGGAAGTGCACGGGAAGGCTCTCTCTTTTCGGCCGGCCTTAGAAGAGCGAGCGGCAGGGTAAGATTTCCAAGAATACAATGTCGCTAAAGTATCCCAATCCATCCTCTGTTTTACATCACTGTGTGGCCATATGCAAGCTTGAACGGCACACAAATCCCAGTACAATTAAAAAGCGGATGATATTGAGCCCATTCTCCAGACAGATTAATAAAAATAAAGTGCTAATGTTGTGACTCCCTGGTTAGTGTCCCTGTATCCGCATGTCTGCTACCGCTATCGAAGCTGCTGGATTTTGTGGTACCTGAAGTTAATATTCCATTTCTAACGCTTAAATTGTGTTTTATAATTTAATTCAATTGTCTAATAACTTGACAGTGAACGTCTCGACTAAATAACTGTGTCCACAGTTTGTAAGCTGTACAATGCTAACTTCTTAGCATATTCTGCTAGCTTAGCAGTTAGCTCCGAGCACAGAACTTGCAATATTATGGCACTTTTATGAATTTACACACGTAGTCGGCATTTGGAATTCTAGGTTACTTATTCCTAGTTCTTAAGCAGGGCTTTGTTTGTTGAAAAGTATTAGAAATTAGCTCAAATTATTATTTTTGTTATCAAAAATTGCCGTAGGTGTTTGAAGAACTCAAGATTGTATTGAACATTACAAGCTTGGTACCAGAGTTTATAATCATTTATCTTTAATGGGGACGTTTTTCTTCACAGCATCATGAAGGTGAATCCATTTGTAACATCTTCTCGTCGCAAGAACCGCAAGAGGCACTTCAATGCTCCCTCACACATCAGGAGGAAGATTATGTCTTCCCCACTGTCAAAGGAGCTCCGGCAGAAGTACAATGTGAGGTCCATGCCCATCCGCAAAGATGACGAAGTCCAGGTACTTTACTGTACAGAGAGGCAAACGTGTTGTAGCATGCATAAGGAATATATTTCATTTGCTTGCACCTCTAATTCGGTCATTTTTCAGGTTGTCCGTGGACACTACAAAGGCCAGCAGATTGGCAAAGTAGTGCAGGTCTACAGGAAAAAGTATGTCATCTACATCGAGCGTGTGCAGAGAGAGAAGGCCAATGGAACCACAGTCCATGTCGGCATCCACCCCAGCAAGGTGAGACAAATTTGAGAAGATGCTATGTTTGTATGGTTGTCCCGGCATCTTTTGAAAAAGGACTGGTAGTGGTAAAAAAAAATAAAAAAAAATAAATTGTGGGAATTGCACATAAATGGTCATTGAATGCATATCTGTTAAACTGCCACGCATTTTAGGACTCAACTTAAGCGATGTGGTTTTGTGACTTTCTTGCATCACATTAATGAAAACATAATTTTGACAATGAAAGTTATATCTATATTTTTATCTGTATTTGTAGGTAATATGTCTATATTTCATTGTCCATCTGATGTGTAGCTGCAAGCAGTTGCTAATGTAACTTAAGTACTGTGTGTAGCGTTCAGTTTTGTCTTAATCTAAAACTTGGCCTCATGATGTTTTATGATTTTTATAAGAAGAGGTGATATACAATGAAATTTGTTTTAACAGCTTGAAAGTTGGTGTTGATAAAACCAAGTTCACTGTTGCTGTATTGGATTGTTTTATGTCTCCAGTGGTTTTGTAGTTATCTTTTAGGTTGTTAAAACAATTGTTGAATATATGTTTACAGTTTTAGTCTCCTCAAAATTATAGAGTCCAAATTTGATCCTATTTATCCGTATAGTGTACTGTTATCAGAATGTTAACAAAACTTACACAGTATGTGTAAATTTTGACATACATTAGACTTAATCTTTTAGATAAGTAACCAGATGCTTTTGCAGCTGAAAATATTTCATTCAAGTTAAGACTGTGTTTGATTCAAATGAACTCAATAGAAATTAATGTTCCTAAAAAATGTATTCTAATTGCATCATATACTGTTGACAAAAGTTTTTTTTTTTTAATAGTTTGCCAGAAACTACACTTCACAGCAACCGTTTACTGTCAAAACATGGATGACAACTTATTCAGTCAACCTAAAATATATTCCTACCCTCCCATTAAAAAGGGTATATCATTACTGAAAAAAGTAGTGATAGATTTTTTTTTTTTTTTAATTGCTTAAATATAATGTTGTAAAATAAGTTGTTTAGTTTTCTTTTAATTGACTTGAGTTAAATGTAAAAAAAAAAAAAAAAAATCCTGGACAAATTACAGCACTTTGCTGATGAGCCGTGGGACAAAATATTTAACGGGTGCAGAAGTCTGACAGAGAGTTTAACTTGTTACGTACTCCACTAGGAGCAATAACTTTTATTGCTCTTGAGGTTGCAAGAAAAAATCTAATTTTTTATCTAGTCAATTCATTCGCTGAGAGGCTTTGGCTGCAATGGGGCGACGATCACTACGGGCGGGTGTCTATGTTTTTATGTGCTATGAACATGATTATTTCATATTTAACAAGAAACATGACAGAGTGGATTTTGCACATGGCTGGTTCCACGTGTTTATATGCCAGATGTTGTGAACGTTTTCTGTAATTTCTCACTATTTCAATTAGTTGTATTAATACAACCTCTTTAACCTGCATCAGCAAAAATGCAAAGCAGCAACTGTTCGCTTCACGCTTATCCTTACCAATCTCAAATATCCAATCACGTAAAACTTCTTAGCCCATGAGAAGAGAGTTCTGCCAGCCTGTTTCAAGAATCTTCTACATTTGCAAAGAAAATGTCATTTTCTTCTTTCTATTCTATTCTACAGTCATTTAACAGATGGTTTTATCCAAAGCAGCTTACATGTGATAAGTGATCAATTAGTTAACCTAAAATGCATGTCTTAAGAACAGGAACAAACTTCTCGCTTCTTAAGGAGAATGTAGCAGGCTTTACAGAAAAGATTCGATTGCAGTGAGAATTAATCCAACAAAAAATTTGCTTAAAAGTCATGTAAAATATATTATGTTTGCTTGTTTTAAAGTATTTAAATGAAACCACAATTAAAAAGCAATGACATGATTTTGTTCTTTTTATAAGTAGTTTTGTAAGTTGCAACTTATATCAGTGACTCCTGTTGGGGTTTTTTTTCTCCTTTAATGGGAGGGTAAAAATAAATTTTAGTATAGTTATATGGATTTGGAAATCTAGAGTTGCTGCTTTAGTTCCTGCACGGGGACTTGTTCAGTATTTTAAGTTTAAGATTTAATACTGCCTTAATTTTAATCATGTAAAACTTAAAACTTCTTTCTTTTCAGCGTAGTTTTTAGCAATTTCACTTATTTTACTAATTCCTGCTTACAGACAACAGACCTTGGAGTCAGGCTTGATATGGCTTCAAAGAAACCTTCTGCTATCAGTTCATTCATGTATATTATAGAGTGAGTTTAGTCTATAATTCTGTACAATTCCTTTTGAAAAATAAAGACAAATGTGCTTCTTTATTTGACCAAAACAGATCTTTTCCACTGAGCATCGGACTAATCCTTCGGGTCATATTACCAGTTTTCAGAGTTTTGACACATTAGCAGAAAAGGTGCAGGGCATACTATGACAATATCCTGACAGAAAAACATTGGGGAGAATTGGATTGTAATTCCTCTGTTAACAATGACTTTTTTTCTTTCAGCTTGCTATAGACACATTTTGATGGCAGGTTCTGGTATTTAAATCAGCACCATTATTAAGACTAATAACACTGCTTCTCACTGTGCCTCAACACGTGCAACTATTTACTCTGGTGTAGGGGGGGGGGATTGCTACAGAGCTGCTCTAGAGCTACAGCTACAGTTCACATAAACTTTTTGGCTGGCTTTATTATTTGTCATTACTATTCAAGTTGTGACTTGGCTGACAGCATTGTATGTGTTGAAGTGATTAAAGTATGTGTAACTAATGCTTTTTAGTAGTTTTATAGAAATAAACTTTCAGAGATTACCAGGATCCAAAATTGTATAATTTATAAATATTATACATTGTAAATCTAAGAAGATGCTGCTTTTAAATTGGATTTATTTATTTAATAGTGTTGAGCCTCTACTGCATCATGGTGTCCGATACAGGGTCACTGCTTCAGCCATTTGGTAAGCCAGTGGTTTCCAAACTTTTTCTGCAGGGCCCCCTTGTCAACGACAACAATAATGTCAAGCCCCCCCTCCCGTCACATAAACCGAAGAAACATACTAGAAATGCATCTTTAGTTTTAGTGGCTGTATTGTAGGTAACTATAATTAGAACTGTGTCAGTATTATTATCCACTCTTCTGCTTTAGAGTCAAACACTACTACTACTTTAGGTGAGAGGAGTTTTCTATGAGACTATGCTGCTTTAGTAAAACAACATTGCTATTTATGATAGTTGGATAATTTATTTCTAAAATAACCTGCAGGCTTTTCTTTGTGTTCAGGATGAAAAGTCCACAAGTGGTGGTGTAACTTGTTTGGCTTCGTACTTCATGATATTAAATGATACTATTTTGGTCCATGCAAAAGACTATGGTGTTATTATTACCCACCATTGGTTATTATTATTACTGGTCAAGCTGGGACAGATATACTCCATGATAGTTTTTTTTTTGTTGTTGGGTTTTTTGTTTTTTTTTGTTGGTTTTTTTTTTCTTTTTTTCTTGAGGTCTCTTGTTGATTTATTATCATTTCCAATTATATTTTTACAAATTTATCCAGTGTAAAAACTCCCAAGTTTTATTTAGCCTTGCTGCGCCCCCCTGTGATTACTCTGGGCCCCCCCTGGGAGGCCTGCCCCCCAGTTTGGGAACCACTGCGCTAAGCAATACATTCTGTTTTTCCCTTTTTATTTTTCTTTCTTTTTTTTCTGTCCCTTCTCAGACCAGTCACTGTTCAGCCTTCTAATTATAAGAGCCTTATGTGCCTTATTTGATAATTGTTGATGACAAGCATCCCCAACAAACATGAAGTAAGGCACACCAGCTAATCACAGGCATAGTGAAATGGGACTCAATGGACCAAGTTTGTGGCTTTATTCAATATAAATTCTGTATATTTTAGTTAATGGTATCCTCGTTTTGAAGTTCAAATTAATAGATTGTACATTGGAGAAGTTTTCTTTGCATGTTGGAGAAACCTCAGATTAAAAAAAAGCTGTATTTGAATATTTGATTTCACCCTCTGAATAACCACAAAGATGTATTTGATTTTTTTAATGAAGTTGCTTCTGCAGGTGAGACACGTTATGGTTTGTTCAATAATCCTCCTTTCTTCCATCTATAGGTGGTCATCACCAGGCTAAAGCTGGATAAGGACCGCAAGAAGATCCTAGAACGCAAGGCCAAGTCTCGTGCTGATGGAAAGGAGAAGGGCAAATACAAGGAGGAGACCATTGAGAAGATGCAGGAGTGAAAAGGATCTTTTTGCTATCAATAAACTGTGTAAATGGAGTTCAGTTTGTCTGGAGTTTTATTTTTGAATGGATTGAATTTTCTATATCTACCATAAATGTGCATCAGTTTCTTACAAAGTTTGCTCCAAGAATTGCCACTCAGTTTGTCTAAAGCTTCAAAGGCTGCACTGCATACATTTTATAGTCTTTTGCAAGTGCAAATTTATTAGAAAATACTTAGTGTTACTACAAACTAGCATAAAGTAATTGCTGTTGTTATTTTACATGTTGTGTATATATGTTAGGGTGTTGAACATTCAGTGCTAACTAATCCTGTCCTCAAAAGTATACAAGAACATAGAAATGTTAAAAAGGTGTAGTATTTCTGAGAAACTAGTATTTTAAAAACAGACCAGAGCACAGTCTACAAGGAAAATTTGTTTGATCAGTTCATGTAAAAATCCCTAAGACAAAGTAGTCTAAATTTTAAGGTTTTGAGCCATTAATATTGAACATGGGCAATGATTAATTTAAAAGAAAAAAGGTGAATTTTTGCTGACTGTCAAAATAGGCTATTGTTGCATGAAGTACATTATGTAAGCCAAATAAACAATAGGTGTCAGCAAGAAGTACATTATGTAAGCCAAATAAACAATAGGTGTCAGCAAATAGTTCTATGTGTAGGTATTCAGAGATGTAACAAGTAAAGTAACCAAATGTTGACAGTGCATGATTGGAAAAGCATTTTAAAATATTTTAATCTTCTATTCCCATGTAGGTGTCACTAATATATAAAAGTAGCTCTGAGGTAAGCATACACATGGTCTAAAAAACTTATGTTTTAACTTGGAGATTTTCAAAGAATTTGTTACGATTACTTACAAATCCAGTTGTGACCATTTTTGTAAATAGAAACGGTCTATTACATGCAAAATGTAATTTATTTGTGTTGACAATATTTTGTACATCACTCAAAATTAAAATACTTCATAATAATCTTGACAAGTTTTGGGTTCAACAGCTCAGACATTTTTCTGTGAAATCAGATTGATTATGCAAACTGTTTTTAATCAATATACAGTTGTCCTCAAATTTATTCATACCCTTTCATTAAAGAAAAGGCTTAATTTACAAGTCATCAAAAAACTAAAGATTAAAAAAGGAACAGTAACTAAAAATTTGCTAAATTATATTTTAGCTGCTGCGATGGACTGGCGAGCTGTCCAGGGTGTACCCTGCCTGTCGCCCTAAGCCGGCTGGGATAGGCTCCAGCTTCCCCGCGACCCTGAATGGAATAAGCGGTTCGGAAAATGAATGAATTAATGAATATTTTAGCTGATATACGACAGTTTTAGTTTGTCTGTTTGCTTTCATTTATTTGAGTTGAAGAAAAAAATCGGTCCTGGACTAATTGAAGCACTTTTTTTAAACAGTGGGATAAAATACCTGTCAACAGGTGCAGAAGTCAGAGATACAGAAAACACCTGACTGTAGTGGAAACATTAAAGGATTGTTCAACAAAATATTTGTTTGTGAGTGATGTAACATATATTATTTTATCCTATTTGTTTGCTTAAAAGCTTTTTTATATTGAACCAGAATTTGAAAATAATGTAATGATTTTCTTTTTTTTTATTATTATTAGTACTTCGAACAATTTCAGCTTATTTCACAGGCAGCTGTGTTTTTTCCTTCTTTAATAAGAGGGTATGAATGCATTTGAGAACGATTGTAAAACCTCGTTTTAAAGGAGCACTGGCACAAATCTTGCTTGCTTTGATAAAAATGTTTATTTATCTGTCTGTTTATTGAAGACCTCAGCCCAGCACATAGTCGGTCCAGCACATAGACGGGTCCAGCTCTACTTCCTCCCTCTGCTACAATCATGTGATTCGTGCGTGACGTCAGGCAGCAGTTCATGTCTGACTACTGTCCTGTACCAAAGTTTGGTAAAACTTTGTACCTCTGAATTTTTTTGTGTGTTTTTAGGAATATTCGAAGTCATGGCAGATCAGAGATTTGCGATCGCCATGTCTGTCATGACCCTGTTTTGGGCTTTTGTTGGAGGAGTTGTGCCTTGGTTCATCCCTAAAGGACCAAACAGAGGGTGAGTTTGTTAGCTCCGTAGCTTTTAGTTAGCTCAAATTAGCTCATTTAACGGCATAAATTAGTCGTAAGTAGTTACTTGACCGTGTACGTATGAGCAAACTTGTTAATTGCAAATAATACTTTACTTTAAATATATTCTAAATGTTAAAAGAGGTTTTAAAAAAAAGTTTAAATCTTGTGAACTAGTCTAACTAGTAAAAGTTGGGTTTAGCTAAGTGGAGCTAATTTGTAGGCGAGAAGATTGCATCGTCGCATTTATATTTCGTAAAGAACTCTGTAAATTCTTTTTTGTGTGTCAACATACATATTAGCATTTATATAAAATAATTAAACACGTAAATATATTATTCCAAATCAAGAAAAGTGGACAAAATTATTGCAGCTTCCTTTTTTGCTTGTTCCTCTCGTAAGTCACGGGATCACGTGACTGCATAGTACTTAATAAAAAAAATTTAAAAAAAAAAAAAAAAAAAACATTAAAAACAGCCATTAAATACTACATTTAACCCACAACTCTCTTTTTCTTTCCTCCCACAGCGTGATTGTCACAATGCTGGTACTAACTGCAGTTTGCTGCTATCTGTTGTGAGTATTGCCTTCTTGAATACACTAATATGTTCCCCAGTAGTTAGAACTGCACTAAAAAGCATTGTATTTAGCCAGAATGAATCAGAGTGGCATCTTGAGGGGCTGATGGGGAAAAAAATGGTAAAGACATGTGGAAGTTCTCCAAATATTCCAGTTCCAGATTTGAAGTTGTATTGAGCCAATGAAGTGGTTTTGCAGTAGTTTACATATTGAGAGTTTTATCTTGCTTTGGATGTTTGTGTTCAAGTTTTAAGAATTTGGTAATTTCATTTTTGTTGTTGTTGTTGTTGTTTTTGGCCGATTTGCATCTCTATGTGTATTTGCATAATTTTGTGTGGGTTTGCCATATATGTATCTAAGTCTTATTTTATATATATATATATATATATATATATATATATATATATATATACACATTAAAATAACTGTGTATAACATGATTTATTCTCTATCTTCATTCTTCTAGTCTCAGTTTACTTCTCAGTGCCATCAGTTTTTTGTACTTTCGTATCAGTATCTTTTAATCTGTCATGACCTTGTGGGTCTTTTTTATGATTGTCTGTTTCTTATTTTAATAATTTATTTAGTTTGGCTTTCTGATATGAATGTTTCAACAGTGGGTGTCACATTGGCATGATCACTCTTCTCTGAACACGCTCTACTGCGTATGTTCTGCATGTGACACAATCACTGAGTCGTCTGCAGGTTTATTTACTTACAGAAGCTAGTTTTCTTTCTATATTTCTGATTTAACTTGTTAGTTTCTGGTGCTCCCGACAGTTGATGGCTTTGACCTTCCACGGAGGGACAGTGAATCTATGGTTGGCTTGTGTGTGTATATGAGTGTGTGTATGTGTGGAAATATAGGCGTATGTGTATATGCGCATGTAAATGCACATGTATGTATGTTTTTCTCTCTTTATCTCTCTAAGAGGTGTTTTCTCCGATTTTCTTTTTTCCGTTCTCTCTTTGTCCCTTTTCAATCTTCTCCAGTCTGGTCTGGCAGTATAAACTCTGTAATAAGAACAATTGTGCAAAATAAATAGAAAAATAAAATAAAAATCAAGAATATCAAGGGGATCATTATATCTATAAAGCGCTCTTTGGCAAAGTAAATTTGCTCACCAGAACACAGCATCCAGACCAATATTCGGCTTGCTTAAATGCTGTACAAGACAAAAAAAACAGTGGGTGCTCAAGTGGAAGCATTATTGCGACCACGTAAATCATGCAAGTTCCATTTTCATAATGAATTATGTATACTTATAATTTGGTGCAAGTGTACAGGTGGTGTAATGTTACACAGCTGTAGGCAAAAGAGGGCAGTAGAGACAAAGCAGCCTTGCAGCAGAGTCATTTGACTCCAGCCTGTCTTTATTCATGTAATGTGAAGTTTCAAACTGGAAGAAGAGCTGAGAGAGATACTGGTGTACATTCAGAATGCTGTTTATAAGCATCAACCTCATGTTCTCAAGTATGTTGTGTTGATATTTGATCTCAATATTTTCTGTCCATCAGCTGGTTGATAGCAATACTGGCCCAGTTAAACCCACTGTTTGGACCCTCCTTGTCCACTGACACCATCTGGTACCTGCAATACCACTGGTCTTAATTTGCCCTTTCAGAACTCCTCAGGTAAACTTTTCAGCCTAAACCCACCTGTTTTTCATTAGGCGATAAAGCATTTACTTGTAATTTATAGCTCAATTGCCTCCTTTTTCCTTGGTTTTCATTACAGACATGCCTCGGTATCAAAGCGCCTGACACGGATGTTTGTGACTGCAGAGAACATGCCTCCGGATAGCATGAAAACCCACAGCCTTGTGATTTTTGAGTCTTGTCCACATTGTTGCCTTCTTTAGATTAATAATCAAAGAACTCTCAAAGAGATTCCCATAGAAATCTCACTGGATGTGCTTTCCTTTAAATCAGCGTTCATTTATTGTTCGGTATATATATTGTGTAAATTTGTGATGAGTGTTATTGTCAATATTAATTAAATGTAATAAAATCTTTTGTGTATTTAACATAATCTTGGTTTTGTTTGTTTTTTTATAGAGACTATTTAAAAGCTCACAAATATATTGATAACTTCACTGTTTCATAATTATTGCTCAAAATTACACAGAAATCCTGATTGCTTCATGTGTTTTGCCATTGTATTAAAATTATTTTGTATGTTAGTACTTCAACATTTTTAAGTAAAATGCATTTGTTGTTGCCTGTATTCAACGTATTAGATATATAAAAACTGATTAAATGAATAAATATTAAATGTTAAATTATTCTGTGTTATTTTACATGCAGTCTATTTTTTGAGTTTTGCTTTTTTGTGAGTGTCGAAAGTCGAAGTTCACAGCTAACTTCCTGCTTTCCGTAGTTTTAGCCGGCTACGTTGACAACATGGCGACCGTAGATGTCCACGTACGAGTATGTGAACAAGAAATCCTCAAATATGATTTGGAAATCAAAGCTCTCATCCAGGTGCGAATGTGTATTTGGTAAGACTATGTTGTGTCTCGTTTACATGCGATCAAGTCTGAGCTTGCCATTTAAAGGAGTCGTGTTTCAGACCGCTGGTTTGTTTGTGTGTAACACCGACTATTGGCAGCTTTTATAGCTCCAACTCAGCTGACTGAAACTGTCAGATGTGCCAACAAAAACATAATTATGTTGAATGTGGAAAATGAAACGTGTACGTAAGTAACATTTTCAGATTTATCGGTTATTAGACAGGGCATGTTTGCTATTTTGCCCAAACAATGTATACTTGTTTGGTTTGTGTAAAACAATCCTGCATGAAAAGTTCCTTAGTCCGGTAAAATTACATAAGTTTGAGCAAACTACAGAACAACTTAGTACTACTGTTTTATTCCTTTCGATTTCATATGCATTCACCTGAATCTAACTAATGTAAATTTTTTGCCTAGGACAACTGACTGCTGTAAATATAATAAATGCACAATGTTTTTTGTTTAAAAAAAAATTATATATATATATATATATATATAAATAAAAGCCTGACTTAGAGACACTTTCATACATAGATGTAATCCAGATTTTAAGACCAATCGAGAATATTTAAGATGTGCTGTATTAAACTTTGATCAATAGTCAGATTGTCTTATCAATGCAAAAATAAATGCCTTTTAGGTCATCATTTTGTGACATTAATCAAAGTGATGCCATCAACTGAGCAGTAGCGGGTTAGAACTAGTTTATGAAGAATAAGCATGTGCACATCTGGTCAGCATGAAAAGTAATAGAGTAATAGAGAAAAAAGCAAAGCAAATAACAGATGCGCTCTCACTTTCTTTTACTCTGATTTCTGTAAGACATACTTAATCACTTGAACATTTATAGAACTGAAGTTTATGATAAGTTTAGAGGCAAATATTCCTTTTGATGAATCTGCCAGTTATTACCTTAGGCTTAGCTCAAGCCGTCCAAAAAACACAGAAAATACAAATGTCCCACTGAAATGTATTTGAGTTGAGTTGTAAAGTAGCTTGGCTGTGCTCAAATAGTTTACATTGTACTTGAATACATTTATTTATTTACTTTATTTTTTTCCTAATTCTTAAGCTTCAGATTTAAAAAATAATCATGTTATTGACTTATTTTATTATTCATCAGTATTTTTCACCTCATAAAATGTGTTTTTCCAGGTAATATTTTAGACAGCTGATTAAAAATGAGCAATGATTGTAGAGCTGGTAAATTGGGAACAGTCAAAGAAACATTTACTTATTCCAGTCTTTACAATGTGGGAATCTGTTCTTCCATTCATTACACTATAAAATAAATATGTTTTGCTACTTGGACAATAAAACCGTAATTGTGGGAAATGAAAATTACTTTTTGTATTCTTAAAAAAAAGCAGAATTTGTTTTACCATTCCACTTAATAGCCTAGAGATGAGGTGGTGATTTTCTAAGACCATGTCATCCCTGTTTGTGTAAAGAGACCCTCAGAACCTTCCTCATGTTCAGCTTGCTTTGCATACCATCCACCTAGCAACACGTCACTGAAAGCGCAACCACTTGTCTCAACAGGATATTACAGAGTTCACCGGCCCTCAAAGCAAGTTAACAGAAATAAATGCAAATGTGAAGAAGTGTTTCCACAACCTCAGATTAAGGATTCAGGTGGGAAGTATTACTTTTAAGATAAACAAGTATTTATTGTGTGAAGAACATAAAATGCATGGCTTATTTTACTGCTGTGTCAGGACTTGGAGCAGACGGCAATGGAGCAGGACAAAGAATCGGACAAGCAAGCTTTGGTCAGTCAAGTGGAGGGACACAGAAAGCAGATGCTGAGGTAATGTCCTTTGAACTAATCACACCTGAAAGTGTATAAAAATGAGTTAAGGTGTGTGTGTCTTCATTCGTATGACATTGCTGTTGCAAATACAACCAGTTTTAACTCAATGGACATAGTTTTTATATTTTATTTTGTATATTTTTGCAGTAACCAGACAGCATGGAGGAAAGCCAACCTCGCTAGCAAACTGTCCATCGACAAAATGGAAAAGCAGGCGCTCTTTAACGGAGCCGATGATGCCGTGAGACAGAGGTGAATAGGCAGTGTGGGACTATTTCTCTAAGCAGCGTATCTTATTAAACATTGTGATTAGAAAACCATATTTTCTTCACACTTTACTAAGTCTTTACAAAGCATGTCGTTTGAGGAGCAGTGTCTCATGTTTGTATCAGAAAGATGACCAAAGAGGGCCTGGCTCAAACCACAAGTACCATCACGGAAAATCTGATGAGCATCAGCCGAATGATGGCCCAGCAGGTTCAGCAGAGTGAGGACACCATAACAACACTGGGTAAATAAAGGAAACTCGTTTAACTAAAATAATTCAGTTAATTGAATAATGTTATTAGTGAATCATCTCTTTTTGCATTGTCTCTAAAATCAAAGTCCGGTTTGTGTTAAAAACCCCTTTTCTTCTCTCCTTTTAGCAACCTCATCGAGAACAATCCAGGAAACAAATGAAGAGTTTAAAACCATGACGGGGACCATTCAGCTCGGGAGAAAACTCATCACTAAGTACAACCGCAGGGAGCTCACCGATAAGCTGCTCATATTCCTGGCATTGGCTCTCTTCCTCGCCACTGTACTTTACATCCTCAAGAAGAGACTGTTCCCCTTCCTGTAGACCAGCTAGCTCAGAGGAGCGCTCCCATTTCCATGTACAGTATTTTCTGTTTTAATCCCAAGTAGTTTAAACGGCTCTAAGTGGTGTCTTTCATAGGACCCAAAACATGCCGACTGTCTACTTCTCTTAATTGTGATGCTGCTCAGAGAGAATATTATCCATGATGAGGGGAAAAAAAATCCTGCACATGTAGTTGTTTGTATCTTATTTTAAATTGTACTAAAGGAGAAAATTATTCAGAAAAATATATGTAGGTGTCTTTGGTGCAAAATGTAACAGAGGTTGATCCTTTTCAGATAATACAACTCAAGTATGTTTATGATTCCCAAGTTCTTCTCAAAGGTACAGAAAACATATAAAAAAATAATATTTTTGTTTTTTATTATTATTTCTGTTTAACTAGTTTTTAATGTCTTGTCTGTCATTCATCATTATTAAAACGATTACAGTGCAATTAATTATTACTGTTAAATATCTGTATGAAATGACATCTTACTGAGAACATATTTTAGAGAACAGTGCCAGGTCAGCACATTTCTGTGCAACACACTCAGACCCATTAATCTAGTATTTCATCATTACTTCGCAAAGATTTTTTCACGTGTTTGTGTAAATGCTGTTTGTAGCAACGTACTGCATAATTTATAAAAGCTTAAAATTGCCTTAATGCTGTTTTAAACAAATATAGAATTTAGATTGTCTTTACTGTGTGAAGATTCATCCTGACCGCACCCTCCATGTGAGTTTACCTGCACTTCCAACTGTTGTTTTATTAAGTCTGCATGCAAACCAAGAATGAAAGAACCTTTATTAAGTGTGTGTTGGCGCTCTGCAGCATCCCCGCTGCTGTGGGGCTGCAGCCGAGCAGAAAGGCTCAGCGAAGGAGCAGCACTGTTCCCACTAGCTGAGATAGAGCCCCATGCACCCCTGCCTTTGTTCAGATAAGACCCGGAAAAGCAGATTATTCCGACCAGTTTCCCTTCTCTCCCTCCTGTGTGGGTGGAGGGTGTGGGGGGATATTTTTAGGTTTGTGCAGCGCTGTTATCTGGCGTTGCCTTTTCAACACCACAGAGTAGAGGGTGGCCAGAGAAGCGACATGACCTTGTTACCCTCTCTGCAATTGCCTGCCATTGCCATTTTGTTTGGTATTTGTTAATTTCTCAGTACTGACGAAGAATAAACTCAAATACTTCTGGGCTGATGCTTGCAACGTGTCATATTTGTTCATGTGTGTGCATTATTTTTTAAGGAAAAGATAAAAGTCAACAAAGGATGTGTGGAGAGACCTGAGAGATGCCTAAGCATCTCTTACTCATGTAAAGTGGAGGCAGATGGGCAGAGCCGGTTCCTTGCCTGTTCATATAACTGCTCACTTAGACAAAGTCCTCTGGCTCTCTGTTGAGCAAATTGGACTATTCTTGCATTTAGCACAGAGATATTGTGGATGAAGTACTTTGGTTTGTATCTGGGTAAGTGTGCTGGAGAGCTCGCTGAGGGTGTAACAGGAGGCAGATGACGAAGAAACTGCATTTATGTTGTAACATTCGTATGGGAGAGCTGTGCTGAATATTCTATTATAGGCTACGGGAAACTTTAAATCTTTAGTGAGTTCATGCAAAATTAGTCCATAATTACTTCTTTAAACCAGAATGCTGAAATGTAAATATTTAGTAATAAAATTTTAATTTCAAAAATATCTCAAATAGAACTTTTTGTGCCCTTTTAATGGCAAAGAGGGAGGATTAAACA
This sequence comes from Telmatherina bonti, assembly GCF_933228915.1. Classification (NCBI taxonomy): domain Eukaryota; kingdom Metazoa; phylum Chordata; class Actinopteri; order Atheriniformes; family Telmatherinidae; genus Telmatherina; species Telmatherina bonti. Next base: position 31,665,903 of record NC_136610.1, on the reverse strand, counting down.
AAGTTAGCAGATTCTATGGTTTAAAATGTTGAAGTGAAATCATTTTTTAAATTTTTTTTTTTTTCATTTTTTGCCCATTTTTCCAAAAAGAAAAACAAGTTAGTTATTTAATGTCATCAGTGCCTTGTTTACACATTTCCAGGTCAAGGTCATGGTTAACAGCCATCTCTGTCCAAGCATTATTTAAACATTTGTGTGGAGACATGTGGCTGAAACTGGGTTGTAAAAAAAAAGGTAAACTTTTAACAACTTTGTTTAAGCAAATTGAGGGAAGTTTTCTAATGGGCACTTGAACATTTTAACTAGACACAAACCATGACAGGGATTTACTGATGATATCCTCTATGAAGATCTGTAGATTTGGGCATGGAATAATTTCATATAGTTATTTAATATATTTTAGTTGCATTATTGTTTAGGGAAGTGTGTTAGAATTGCACAATGAAATTACGTTTTTTGATGTCAGAAATACTTGAGGACTTTTCCCCACAAATATAATTAGGTTTTATGTATCTGATTTCAGTGGAGAGAAAAAAATAAAAAGCACCCACCAATGATAACTAAAGAAACTAACTTAATAAATACATAGAAAATGGTATGGCAAATTCACAGAATAAACGGATGCAACTTTTCTTTTATTACATATGGCTACATACACATTTGCATTTGCACTGAAAGGTTTTGTTATGGAGACAAAACAAAAACCTGGTGATTAAACTAATGGAAACTACAAAAGTCATTAAATATTAAGGGAATACACTTAAACTCAGTCACGTTTTGACATATTTAAATCTGCATGCGGTCTTATTCCTGTCAAAGTGAATTAGTGAATCTTTATTTTTATTGATTTATTTTACTACCACGTCCTAATGCCGTGTAATGAAGACACCCCATTCCCAGGAGAGAATGTATTCTGGACATTATTCAGATCTCCGACCCCAAAGTTCATGTAATTCCCGTTGCTGGACGAGCCCTGCACAGTCTGCATGGTGGCTGCGGGGTAACTGCATGCATAGTTTGTGCTGCAGCCGGGGCTGGTGTAGCTGCTGAAGGCTGGGTAGTTGTTATAAGTGAAATGATTGATGGGGCCCACGCTGTAAGGGGTGTTATAGGCTGCCGTGTCCGCGGCCAAGCAAGGCTTTCCGTCCCGCACCAGTACTGGCACCGACACCCTCCTTGGCGGCGGCAGAGACACCATCTCCAGGCTCTGGTCCTGCCTCTGCCTCTTGCACTTATACCTCCTGTTCTGGAACCAGATCTTCACCTGAGTTGGGGTGAGCTTGAGCACTCCCGCCAGGTGGTCTCTCTCCGGGGCAGAAAGGTACCTCTGCTGCTTGAAGCGGCGCTCCAGCTCGTACACCTGCGCCTGGGAGAACAGGACCCTGGGCTTCCTGCGCCTCCGGGGTCTGGGTCGGTCCGGATCGTCGGCCTTTATATCATCCACAGGATCAGCCGGGCCACTGTAGTCCTCTAAATAAAGAAAATTATTTATTAGAGCCAATTATACCAGTTATGTACAAAGGATATTGTATTTACTGCGAGCACAACTCATAACTTGCTAGTGGAAGTAATGCACTTTAACTGTTTTAAAATACACATTAAAACCATGTATTGTATTTATTTATTGTATTGAATGTATTTACTGTTATTTGCAAATCAAGGTAATTAAAAAAAAAAAACTCCCTCCCATATTAGGAGCAGTTTTTTTTTCTTTGTTATCATGCGTTCCGTTTTGAACAAATCAAAGTTCACGATCCTGAAGGCCTCATTTTCAGTAGGCCTCATTTTTTGTTTTTTAAATGATGCACCAGCTCACCTTTTCTTCGTTTCTCCTCAAACACATCTCTACCATCCTTCTCCATGTCCATTTCTATGAGGGATTTGCCATAAAAGGTAGAAGCGAAGTTGAGCGCATTGCCTCTGCCGGCCTTGGAGTCTTGGATGTCTTCCCCAAACAGAGACGCTGCGGTGGAGGAGGAGGACATGTCCCGGAGAGGCTCCTGCTTCAGGCGGGCCAGCATGCAGGAGGACGAGGATGTTGGCACGGTGCAGCAATCCATTCGAGGGGAAACGTCCAAAGAAGATACCATGACGTTGTGATTCTGCTCCAAGTTTAATATATCCTTTACAGAGAAGGGAGTGGACGTGCTGGGGCTGGGAAACATTGCTAAGACCTTTAGGGGGAAAAAAAAAAAAAAAAAGCTATCAACCTGTCATACGGGCAGCAAAAAGATGTCACCAAAGCCACTTTCCTCCCTGGTATTTACTGCATTTAAGTATTAGTTAGGTGTACCAGACTGATCTTGAGTGAAGTGTGCATTTTGAATGTCAACTATGTCTTCAAACTGTTTTTCTTTTTTTTCTGGGCCTCTCCTCTTAATGACGCAGGGAGAAAGAGGAGGAGGGAAAAGAGGACCAGATTTTCCTGGTCCACACTGCTCCAATTGGCCTATAATGGCGTGATGCCTGACACAAGCTCAGTCTTTTAAATTAGCTCATTATTATTATTATTATTATTATTATTATTATTATTATTATTATTATTATTATTATTATTATTATTAGTTTATAAGCATTTTGCATAGTTTTTGTGCTGAACAGCCTTTGCGCACAACGTAAGCGCATTTAAGGTCCAGTCCAGCATTTTTCCAGATGTTTACTGTTCAAAGTCTGAACAGTTATGTGACAACAGAGGCGTCAAAACTGGATCTGAGCCACCAAGGAGCCAAACATGAATTATTTAGGTTTGTGAGGGGAATTAGTAGTAGTTAATGTGTCTCGTGAGTCTGTATTTTGGGTGTCAGTCCTTCCTTCATCCGACGGGAAACAGAGCAGACAAGTGTCATGAAAAAAAAAAAAAAAAAAAAAAAAGTGGGGGATCAAACAACAGATTGGGTCCCCGAACACGGAACCTGAAACCAGCAGTGACACACTCTTGTGTCTGCCTCCAAGAGATTTTGGAGCCGCTGTCTGCCTTATCAGCATGTGATAACAGAAGACAACAAATCCTCGCACACACACACACACACACGCTCCCACCCACGCTGCAGGGCAGGTTATCCTAAATAAGTGTCATGTGTAACACTTTTTGTCTTGGACAAAAAAAAAAAAGTCCCAGTTTTCTGCTTTATAGTTATTGGTTTTTCCATGCAGGTAGTAAAATGCAGGGATTCCTTAAAACTGTCTGTCGAAATCAAACAGATAATTGTCATTAGTTTGTTTGCTCAAACTGAATGTAAATCTAAAATATTATGCGCGCACATTTCCCCAAATGACAAAACAGTGAATATGTGCGTAATGACGCATAACCTCCATGCGTTTCCCCTCACACAGCTGGCGCTAAAGCTGCCATTAATGCCTGTGGAGACGGTCGCAGGAGACAGACAGTGTTATCGCTTGTTTTATCTTCAGCGTTTAGCGCAGCCACGGGGTAAATGGGTCCCCCTGTCTCCGATCCAGCGATTGTGTTTATAGTTTTTAAAGACTATTTGTGTGCCCCGGGAGCTGATGAATGGCTGTAAAATCTTTCTCAGCCGCAGCGAGAGTCAACACTGGCTCAGCTCTTGCTGTAATAATTGGAGAAATAAAGTAAACGCACGTTGAGGGAAAGGCAAAACATGGGAGACATGTTTCCAATACGACTGACCTCCGCAGTTTTATGTGCCTTCCTTAAAAAGTAAAAGTAACGAATACTGATTGAATTAAGTCCAAAACTCGGATTTAGACAATCCTAGATACTAATTTATTGTGTCAACAGAATGTGCATGACAGGTCTGGCATGTGTTTCACATCCCCGATGCTTCGTCCTGCCCTGCGCTCCCCTTTGACCTGTCTTTCTACAGCACATTTCTAACTCAGATAAAGCTTCAGATAAGGTAGCTTAAAAACTTCCGCTGCTCGGACGGCTGGGTATTTTTAAAGGCTGCGTGTTGCAGAAAAGAGCCGCGTGCTGTGAGTCTGTGAGCCCCCCCTCTTTTTGTCCTGCTGGAGACTTGCGATGCTGTCGGCACGTAATCTGTCCTGTATCCTAGAAGCCTTTGCGTTATTTAGATCCATTAACTAGCTGTTTTAACTGATTTAAATACAAGATCATCAAGATATAATCTGGTGAATCAGAGCTTTTCATATTTTTCTTTCTGCCCATTTTGACTTTTGTTCAACATGTCAAAACTTGAAATGTTGAGCAAAAATGTTTTTGCAGGAGGCAGACCTTCAGCAAACATCTGATGCTTTCATACATTATGGGCTATTTATTTCAGTCAGACAACAAGGGAAAGAAATCAGAGAGCTAAGGGTCAAAATTGTCATTTATTTTAGTTTAATTGAAGAAATTGACCTTAATGCGCAGATTATCAAGAACTTTACATCATTATAATAAGCTTAGAACACGTGGCTTGTAATTCAATGTCTAAATAAAAGGTACATATTTAAATTACATCATGCATATCAATACTAATGTAAAAATATTACATGCTTAGAAAAATATGAATATTAATATTTTACATATATAAAAATTTACATAAGTGTTTTTGTTTTCTGGCTGCTTATTAGCAGAAAATATAATTACACAAAATAGTGTTTTGCAAAAGTTTTAGGTGTTTTGTTATCAGGGAATTGTGTAATGAATAAAAGAACAAAAAACCTTGCAACAAATGTTTTGACCCCTAACAGAGGTCTGATCCTAAACAAGTCAGAGAGAAATGATTCAGATTCAGCCTAAATCCACGAAATAACTTAATATTTTCCACAGTGTCCTGTTATAAATCTGTTATAAACTGACTCATTACAAAACTGTCTATTACACAAAACACATTTGAAAACAGAAAGTCAATTAGATTTATTGCATTATTGGTTAAAAATAATCACAAATAAAGGCAACTTTTTATTTGAAAAAAGAGGACTCCTGCTAAAAGAGAAGAGACAAAAGTTAATTTAATATTGTTAATTGAAAAGGCTTAAAAAGAGCAAGATCCCTGTCTATAAAACATTACAACACAACTTATCTCATTGGGGAGAAAAACAGCCATGATGCTTAAACTAAACGTCTCTAAAGAAAAAAAAAAAACTGAAAGTGGTGTGCACTGTTCTTTTGCATATTTTTTTGCAGTTAGTCTGGCTGCTGCCGTTCGGTGCAGTTTTCTTCCAAAGAAGCAAAACTCTTTGTTTTGAGTAGCAGAAAAAGTTAACGAAATAAGTTTTATTAAAAAATGTTGACCAGTTGGTATATTTCCTTGTCATAATGAAAAAAACTTATGTTGTGACTTTAAGGGAAGAAAATAAAAGCCAGAAGAAGTTCTACTTGTTTTTTAATTCCAGTAAAAAAAAAAAAAACAACAACATGTTTTTCCTGCATTGATGTGAAAATGCATTTATTGCGTGTTATGTTAATGAGTCAAATATGAAAAAAAATATTATTTTATTTTATTTTTTTTTCATTCATTCATTCATTCATTCATTCATTCATTCATTCATTTGTTTATTCATTCGTTTATACATTAAATACAAGTAAAGTTTCAAACTGTTTCTTCTGTGAACAGAATAAAATTTTTACTTATCGTTTTCATTACAATGTTTCTTTTCCTGCTGTGAAATTGACATGAAAGTCACGTCTACCAATGAATCCAGCTTGACTCACAACCTCCCTTCAACTAAACCCAAACAGTGACTGGATATAATATCAACTGCAGTTTAACACTCAACTTCATTTCATTTCAGATTTCAGCTAAAACACTACCCCATTCCTGTTCAGGTCACATCACACACAAATCGCTGCTCTTGTGTGGCCCACCACCTGACTCACGGCCTGATGTTGTGGAAGTTCACATAGTTTTTCATCTGTCCTTTCAACAGTTCATCACATATTATATTTCCTAGAGTACTTTATTTCACACGATGTACCGGTGAATGGATGATACAGCTCAGCTTGCTTCCAGTCCAGAGTGCTGTCATATTGTGTCTCCATTTCTGTGGCACCTTTTCTCAAAACATGAAACTGTGTTGAAGAAATCAGAAAGAGATGACGGAGGAGTGTCTGGACCAGTGGGTTAGTACACGGACCTTTGCCCCCACTCCCCAATGAGCTGCAGTACCCCCATGTGGCCTATCAAAGAACTGAGAAGCCCAAAGTTCTAATCTGGTCGGGATCATTCAGAGGTCAGTACAGTCTCATTTATCCAGCGCTGTGAAGCTGCTGTAACTGGAAACTAACTGAAACGGATGTCAAGTGCCGTCTGTCTGTGCATAATTTGTCTTGTCTGTGATGGAGCGAGCAGCAACTCCTTCATCTTTCCTTCGTCCTCTGCCTCCATCTGCCCACTTCCCCCATTCCCTTACACACACACACACTCCTCAGGTCATGTTCATAGGCTTGGCAAGGCTTCACACAGTTTTATGCAGGGTTCAAGGTGATGTGAGGCCTCTCAAGGGACAAAATAGGATGGATCTTACTCTGTGCCTAATATAGTTTAGTCTACAGCCGTTTGCAGCTGATGTTCGAGGTCAACAGTGGGATCTTGTGTGGTAACTTGTAAGATGATAAATGGTTTTTAAGGGTCAGATTGTGCTGTATGGACATATGCAGACAGTAAAGGTACAGTCCGAGAAGTTACATTATAATCATATGGCGGAAGCTTTTTTTTACAAAGCAGCCAAAATGACAAACACGTCAAAAGAGAATGTGGCACTTACCTTTTAAAGATCAACCAGCAGGACCAGCAATCCATCTTCTGAACTACAGTCACTACTTATGTGCTCTTCTGTACAGCGTTGCATCCCTGAAAACACTTCTGCAACCAACTTGAACACCAAAAGTTTCGACAATCTTCTTTTTTTCAGGTCACAAAGAAACATTTGTGTTGTTTTTGTGGCAGACCAGGAGGCTTTTCTGACATCCCTTAAAATATCTGACATGTTATTTCTCCCAGTCTTCATGTGTTTTCTGTTGCTTTAGCTTTAGGGAGCGTAAGAGCACACTGCAGGCAATGATGCTCATTGCATTTATTTAACTTTTTCATGTACAAACTCTGTTTTAGCATGAATTGAATTCAGAGCCCAGACTCAGATAAACTGGAATATTCACACTCCAGAAAGGATTACCATTAAAAAAGAAAGTTAACTTTAAGTGACAAAAATTTCAATCCAAGCAGAATGCAAGGATTTGCAAATGCTATCCAATAAAAGTGTGGAAAGTCAGACCTTTGACTAGTTTATCTTGAATTTGTTGGCAACACAGAGGTTCAGTAATCTGCAGAAAACAGCTTCTACAAATTATGAGGCAACTTCAGGATGGGTTTATTTTGTGCTTTAACATTCCATCATCTATTCAATTCAATTTAATTCAGCTTTATTTATATAGTGCCACTTTACAACAATGTTATCTCAGGGCACTTTATATACACATCATTTCAAGCCAATTCATAAATGGCCTAGCTAAGAAACCAACTGATTGCATCAAATTATTACTTCGATCCAATCCCCCATCCTGAGCATGCATGAGGCGACAGTGGGAAGGAAAAAACTCCCCTTTAACAGGAAGAAAACCTCCGGCAGAACCCGGCTCAGGGAGGGCAGCCATCTGCCTCGACTGGTTGGGGTGGAGAGGACAAGAAAGACAGATCAACAGAGTACAAAATATTATTGAAAAAATAGAATTAGAAGACCTCCATGTAATTAAAGACATGACTGGAAATCAGCTTTGGATGCCAATAATCTTCAGGTCTTACTGGGTTAAAAACAGGCATGATTATGATGGAAATCATTCGTAAGGCTCAGACTTGCATACATCACCTTGAACACAGTTCAATAAATGGAGAATAAAGCTTGATCATGCAAAAAAAAAAAAGAAAACCCAAAAAACACCAGAATAAATAAATAAATAAATAAACAAACAACAGGAAAAAATAATGCAGAAGGCTCTGAAGCGAAGTGCAAAGACTGTTCTGTGGTGAGATGAATCTGAATTTGAAATCTTATTTGTAAATCTGAGATTCTCTGGACTAAGGAGGGAAAAAAAAAACATCTTATCTTGTTGTCTGTGCTCATTTCCAAAGCCTGCATCTTTTTCACCAACTGAAAACCATTTGTCCCAGATGTTTACACTGACTGTAAACACAAACAACTGATTGCTGTTAAAGAAGACAGGATGTTAAACGTTGCCTTGTTCCACCTGTTCTGAGACATGTTGTTGACATCAAGTTTAAGATTATTTGTCACAACATTGTTATAGGCCTTACTTAAAGAATTTTGTATATTACATTCTTCTTTTTTTTTTTATCATGAATAAGATATTGGTTGATAAGAGCTGAAAATAATTACATTCTGATTTTATTTACATGTTTCAACGCTGCCTGTAAAAGGAGTTAGAGTTGTCCATGAAGAAGTTTCACTTTAATAGTTTTTGCTCTGACTGCAAAGCATCTTCAAATTTGTGCAAGTTCAGTTTGTAGCAAGGTACTTAAATATCTTTTTCAGATGCAAGAATCTTTCTGGGTGATGTACATGTGTTTATTATTGAGCTTTTCCCCAATCTAGCACTGAGAAGAACTGTCTGCAGGGATGACTTGTGCTGTGTAATTCTGAAAATAAACCACAGGAGGGCAGCAGTACACCTTCCTTCACCACCCTGCCTCCATTCCATTTAAATATCCTTTACTCGTTTTGTCTGTTTGGGTCAAAGAAACATCAAGATTTTGTTTTTATTACACCCTGAATGTTATATTCTACATGCTAAAACATATTATTTTCCATTTGTAGCACCTTCTGCTGCAAATTTTATGTCCAAATTGAGAATATGTGATGTGTTTTGTACCAAATGATACTTTTGCTGTGGCATTAGGAGCTGTGAAACTTCAGTGTCACTTCATCTGTTTGTCAAAAAAACTTTCTTTTTTCTGATATTAGTTTAAAAGCACTGATCCACAGTCCTCAAGTGACTCTGACTTTGCAGCGTCAAAGTGGGAACCTGCTGGTGCTGTATCAGCTGCCGTTGCTTTATGGTCCTTAATTCACTCAGCCTTTCCTGAGCCCATTTAACATGCTGACTGCCCTCTTTTCCATGCAACAGGAGTTGACCAAGAATGAGGTAAGAGCATTTCTAATAGGCCAAATGACCAACACTGTCATAAGGCTTGCCAGGGCAGCTTAATTTCCACACTTGGCTCGATGAATAATTCATGTGGAGACAAAGGCGGTGTAGAAAGAACCCTGGTCTCTGTGCGTGTCTGTGGTCAAGGATGAGCCACACACACCCATACACACACACACACACACACACACACATTGGCACATATACTGGTGACATACGCATAATGCCATGAGGGCCTCAGTGTCATTGGAATCAAAACTACATCCTGTACAAAACACATAAACGTCCTATTAATTTATTCTGAATCATTTCCATCACCTCTAACTGTGTGGCAGGCAGGTACCGTGGCATTTGAAGCTTCAGTGATGGTGACATCGTCCTAGCCCTGACACCGTGAGTGTGACACTGACCACTCGGACACTGCTGTTTGACTGGACAAGAAATAAGAAGGAATTAAAAGATACTCTTGAAGTATTTTTGTATGGGCAGAGACACCAAGTCACCTTGCTGCCGTATAAGGTTACAGCACAGCAAAGTGTGTGTGAAAGAGTGTACATGTGCTTGTGTGTTTGAAAAAGAGATAGTTATTGTGCGTCCTCTTCCTGTCTGTCCTCACTGCCTGTCTCTCCCTCTTTAATGGGGACAGTATGAGAAGAGAGCTTGTGCTCTGTCTGGACCTTTCTAATTGCCCCTGCCACAGAGGCCTGATACAGCAAGACCCTGTGTTCCCAGCAGGTCAGGCATATGTGTGTGTGTTTGTGTGTGAGACAGAGAGGGCATGAGCAAGAAAGAGGTAGTGAGGGAGACTTGGGCAGACAGAATCATCACTCAGGTGGTGCTCCCTTGGGTTTGCCACACATATTCAGGCCCCACATAGAGAACGCCATTCATTATAAGTATCAGAGCTACAGGAGCAGTGCAGCAGTGGTTGGAAGGGACATTAAAAGGGGAGGAGAAGGTGAAGGAGGAGAGCACAGGACAGAAAGATGAGCAGAGAAAGGGAGTAGTAGAGGAATGCAACACAAGTAGGATTCATAGGTTTCACACACACACACACACACACACACACACGTACAGTATGTAGCAGAGTAATAGCATGCAATATCATTTAATTGTCAAATAATTTGCAATAAAGTGAAATAAAATCTTACCACTGGCGTTGTTTCTAAGTTGACAAGTAAAAACACATGAACAACATGCTTCTGTTCTCTGAGACGTTAAGAGGAGAACCTGTGATTATTAAATGAAGACTGAGACCTTCCAAATAGCCCAAATGTAAAATTAAAGTAATTTCTAGATTATATGGATTATGTCTCTGCACTATTTTTTCACATAAAGAACAGACTAAAAAAATAGTTTAAAGACATCTTGGCCGTCATAAGGATGTGCAACTCAAGCTGTAGTATCACTAATCAGACATACTATGTCTGTTGTGTTCTGAAAAACAGTCATGTGCTTTGGACTTAAAACAAGAGTTGTCAGTGGAAATCAGTAGAAAGAGAGATAAATGCATAGGATGAATAGGAGCAAAGCCTTTGTTCAACACAGATTGAGTCCAGCATGGTTAATGTGAACCAGGTAGGGCAACCAAGAATGTATGCAGAAGTTTCTATTTATTAATACGGAGGTGGGAGTGTGATTATATGGGGTACAAGGAGTTAGAAAAAAAAAAAAAAGGGAGTTGGCATTTACAAATGAATAACTGTTACTACTAAAATATTAGCTGACAACATGACTCTCAGCCTGTGCAACATTGGCAGAAGAAGAAAGATTCAGCATTATAACAATATAACAGTCCAAAGCAGACTGACAAAGTCACACATGTGTTTAAATCAAATCAAATCAAACTTACTTTCTTGAGCACTTTTCATGCCACGGGCAACACAAAGTGCTTTACAAGATAAAAGTAATAAAGATTAAAACAAACAGTTGATAACAAGACACTTACATACAATAAAGACGCAAGTTTTGTCCACACACTCATACACAAACACACACAAATAACATCATTCACTTAATACTGTCTCTTTAACTGAACATAGGTATAATTAATAACACAGATAAAACATTAAATTAACCCTTCATCAGGCAAGTGACTTTTTTTTATTACTTTGTTTTCTTTCATTTTCAACATAACGTGAATTAAAAAAAAAAAAAAAGTAATGATAGAATGGAGGTCTTGGTTCATACCAGAAGGAAATTTTAGGTTAAAATTTCTAATTCCAAGGTTTTTCATTGAGTGCCCTATAAAGGGTTAAGTGATAAACGTCTGACTTGATGCTGATGTGAGGAAACAATATCTAGGGATCCATCCACACCAGGAGCCAGTCCCCGTATGCTCATATGGGGCTGCCGCCACAGCAACCGCCCAACTCCCAGGCAGCCAAGGGCCCACCCTGCAGCCGTGAAGCTGCAGACAAAAAAATAAATAAAAGCTGGGAGCTGACTTAAATCCAATAGATGACTTTTGGGATATTTTACACGTAGAGAAACAGAGCTCCTCTGGGAAAATGCTGAGGAGCTTCAGTTTGTGCAGAATGCCAGAACATTTCCAGCTGTTTATGCAACCTTGCACCTTTTGGTGTCGACAAGGAATTTAAGCTTGTAGAAAATAAAGGTGTACATTATAGAAATGTTTTAATCTGTGTACTGAAAGATGTTCTCACTTCTGTCACATTGATTTCCTTTAGAGTGTTTTAATCGACATCATAGCAGGTAGTGTGCCGTTCGAGTCCAAACTCTCTGCAAGGTGATAGTTTTTAACCGCTTCACATTCAGGTGATACTGCAGGGGAGTGTACTCGCTTCTGCTATAAACTGTAGACTCACAAATGCCTGCAGCTCCATATTATCTGAGCACATAATCTCGATGCAGCCCTCAGGTTCTCAGCTCGGCCAGGTTATGAAATCCACCCAGGGCCAGGTTACAAAAATCCTCTGTGGCATCTGCCAGGGAAGGCAGCTCCATGTTGACAGATGGGCACAGCATTCCTGCGCCTCAGCCTTGCCAATGCTCTGCCAGGAGTTGGACTGAAGGAGCCATGGAGAGGCTGAATGGCATTTCTTCACACCTATGTGCTTAATTTCTGTGGCAACCTTGAGGCACGTAGAACATGAGTTACATTCCCTGAATGCTGCTCCTTCAAACTGACACGTAGGGACGGCAATGGGTGTTACTGGGAAATGAATGACCAGCAGTGGGTGTGAAATTCAGGCATGTGTATGCCTTTATTAAAAGTGTTCTATCTTCCTTTGCTTTGGCCAGTTTCCTCTTGATTTTTGTTTTTACTGTGGTCACCAAACTTGAACTGATCTATAACATTTTGAGATGTTGTCTTCCGCAGGTTCATCTTCACAGCATTAGTCCCATGCATGGCCCAGTTATGTGATCTATGTCTAGGCAAGGAAGAAAAGTTTGACCCCTTCCCCCATGCCTCATGCTGCTTCCACAGGGATAGTGTTTTACATGCTGAAGGTGAGTAGAATGCCAGTGCAGCCCCATAAACTCACTGCTCATTTGCTCAAGGTCCATACCTCTCTGGTGTTTGCACCAATGATAATTTGGTTCAACATGATTCCCAAAGCAAGTCATATAAATTAAACCACACGGCAGCTTCTCATATGTCATACAAATACAATTAAATATAGATTATTATTGGGTCAAGACATGCCTGCATGTGTCCAACTTCTTCTTATGTGGTTCTGTTAAAAAAGCACAATACGTTATATTTTCCCAGTCAGCTATGTATTTTGAATACAACTTTTCTTGTGGCATGAGTGAACTTCATAGGCTGGCATTTCAGCAAAACCATGCCACATTCTTCACAATCATTACTCTTTAACATTTAGCACTGCGTGGACACAATGTTCCGAGATGCAGTGCACAGAGGGTGTCGTGCCAACTCCTCCAACAGTGACAGATTGCAGTGATCACTCCTAAAGCAACCTCAGTATGGACCAATGTATGCATTGGGCATTAGGGAGTGGGTTTGGGGGACCAGGGTGGGTGTGTGTTTGTGAGGGGGTGGACAGGAACATTGGCAAGTTTCACCGTCGAGAACAAAAACGACCAGCAAACGTGAGCAAGTGACCTCAAAATCACTGTTAAAACATGGTGTCCCCATTTGGTAATTATCCTCCTCCAGAGATGAGGTCAGGCTGAAAATCAGCTAAAAACAAAGTGGGATGATAATGGCAGTGGTGACGATGGAAGCGAGAATGAAAAGGAGAGGAGAAGAGGACATGACAGGGTGAAAACGAGTGAGAGAAAGACAGAGGAGTGAGACAGTGAGGTGGAACTCACTGCCCAGTGTGAGTGAGCATGGGAAATGCGTGGGACTTAAGGCCCATCACTGGCTCCAAGTGGGTCTGTTTGGAGCCAGTATTTATATACATATACATGGAGAGACACTTAAACATACTGTTGATTTTCTAGTGCTTCATCAGGCATTACCTTTACTGTTTCTATTTTACTTAAGACTTGCCCCAAAATCTTATCAAAACTACTTGTTGCCTTCATATTATCACCACATGCTTCATGCTAATATTTAACATCTGGATGCTATAGACAGTAATTTCAACAACTTGCATTTCATTCCCTACAGTTTTTATTATAATCCAAAAATTTTTGAACATTTTCATACATGCACTACAGTTACTAGCAATGCCGTCTACTAGTGAGTAGGTTGAAGCAAAAGCAGTGCTGCTTGAACTGCACCACCAGAGGGCAAAATCTGGTCAAAAACTATAGTAAGGAGCCTTTGGAGCTTCTGTGCATGTAAGCACAGAAAATCAGAAAAATAAAAATAAAACAAACAAACTAGAAAAGAAAAAAAAAAAAAAAGGCATGCAAACATGCGCCCATATCATTATGTACTTTCAAGAACAGATGCAAACCTTCAGCTATTCAACACACATACAATCAGTCAGATATCAACCTTCCTTTCATGGTAATATATGCTATACAAGAGGCATATTCAAGACGCACCATAAACCTTTAACATCATACGTTATGTTGAGTGTAGATTTATTATCACTGCCATTACATGATATAGTCCAGACACAGTTTAATAAAAAGTTATGGTTGAGTAAGAACAATGTGATTTATTGAACCCAGAATTTCCACACAGGTAGCTGTAATCTTTGAGTTGTGAGGTCTGAAGGCCGACTCCCCTATGAGCTCAGCTCATAATCGGCTATGTTACAAGGTGCACCGTATGTCTATGTGTATACTGAATTTTGGCGGGTTTCAGCCTGATATGACCTTCCCTAGTGTGTAGGTTGATTTTATGTATCTCTGAGAGTTCTGATTTTCCTCTGAAACAAGCCTGTTAAGTCAAACCATCCTGCAGCACTTGATATGAAATGTTTGGCTTGTGAAAGGAGCTTTGCTGAAGCAAAGCTGCAAAGGCTGGCTTGTTAGAGGTAGCAGCATGTTGTTACACAGCATTGAGCGTGAGACTTTGTCGATGCAAGCCACGCTGCGCTGTGCAGCTTAACTCGTGCCAGGTTTTTATGTTTCCTATATATCTGTACAGGGATGTTAGCTCTAGGTGGTTTAGGTCAGCCGTTGTCAAGCCCATGCTGAGGGCCAAGGGAAACAGAGCCACAGAGGGCCATGACGTGTGCCGTTACTGCAAGCGTGTGCACTTTTATACGGCTTTAATTACAGCCTGTGAACACAGACAGACTTGTTTATTCTGCTGCGTAGTATACACTGAGGCCTGGTTGGCACCACAAACACACGTGCCACACACACTCGCTCGCACACTGTTTTGTAGTAGTAAAAGTATCTATCCTGGACAGCACAAGTTGTACCAGCCAGTTGAATGAGTGACATCTATTTCATGTTCATTAATTCAGGCTTTTATAGCTATCTGAGCATCATCACCAACAGGTAGAGCTGTCTTTTTTCGGTTTTATAATAACTAACTAACATCTTTTTCTGCTTTGCAAGCATTAAATACATCAAAGTTTTCGAGAAATGTAGAAAGCCAGTTGTATTCTAATCCCCATAGCTTAAACAAACAAGCTATTTAAAGGGCATCAGCTTAACATAGACTGCTTTATTTTGAGTAGACGAAGAAGGTATAAATAGACCTTGAGGAGCGCAACAAGCAAATGCTTCATATGAAATGGTTGGCGTTACATCACTGCCTGTGAGAGTGAAGTTCTGGAGGGGCTCTGGGCTCTTTGGGCCAGCCATTATGGTTTGTACTAATGTTCTGGTTTCACAATCCAAACATTCTAAGAGCTGTTATTTGCTCTCTTTTTCCCTTTCACTCAGTAATTCTGCTTCTTTTTTTCAGTTGAACAAAGCTGTCAACAGAGGAGGAGAAGGAGCTTTAAGTGGGAGACAGAGAAGCAATGAGCGAAGAAAAGGAGAAAGACAAGAGGGAGACAGGAACCCAACCAGAGCCACTTTCAGGTTGACAGATTTATTAATTGCTGGGTTAACTTTTAGAGGATAAAATAAATCCATTATGAAAATGAAAGGAAAGGATAAAGTGAGGTTAAAACATGATATCAGTTTAACAGCAAGGTGTATCTCCATGCAGACAGTCTGAGGACTGTGTAGACTGTTGGTGAGGCACCCATGTGGTTTACACTGCAACTCATCATTACTGTTGGCTTCAGTTTGCACCACTAAAATGAGTTGTATAAGTGAATAAGGACTGCTATGAGAGGTTCCAACTGGTAGCTTAATCATAGGACAAACCATCATGCATGTCTCCAGCATTTATTCTCTGTCAGGACCAGATCCTACTCTTTTTTTTTTTTTTTTTTTTTTTTCAAACAGTGCAGTATGAGCTGGATCAGCATTTCACTAACACCAAGCTTGTGTCTTTAATTTGGCTCATACATATGTCATTCCATACAATGTCTGGTATTTGAAAAGCGAGAAAAAAATGTAATTTTGTCTTGAGATGATGAGAACACATTTTGTGGTGAGGACATTTACGATGACTGCCTCTGTGTGCTATATATGAACCAGCACTGGGATGTGTTGCACTTGTGTTCTTTTTTTTTTTTTTTATAGTGACTCTATTATGCAAATTTCAATCTAATTTATTTTTATATACATATCCAAAAGGGCAAGAAATAATCAAGCATTTTTCACAAACCCCTTCATTTATTTTGTATTGATCCTGTCAGATAAGAAATAAAGCAAACAGACAAAGGTCCGCCCCGTGTCCCGCCTGTGGGCTGCGTCTGATTGGTCAGCTGCTAGGAGTAGTTATACTGAGCAGTGAAGGTGGGCGTGGCTTTGTTCTCCTGAACAGCCACAACCTAGAGAAGATGACCAATCACTGATTCCCTCCCCCAGGACGTCATTAAAATTTCGAAGTAGAAAAACGTCTCTAAAACCAATTATTTTTGTCGTCATGGAAACCAAGTGTAAAGAGTGCTGGAAAACTCAAACATGCAGTTAGGTGATAAAAAAAAATGACGCCACTCATATGTCTGATGACTATTCAACACTATAGCACTGTAGAAAGATCAGAAAACCAGAGATAGCATCATAGAGCCGCTTTAATGTCATGCAAAAAATCATGCACTTGAAAAAACAAGAAAATAATATTTAGAAAAAAAAAAACTTTTATGTGTGACACCAGACACCATCAATTCAATTCAATTCAATTCAATTCAATTCAATTCAATTCAATCCAATTCAATTCAATTCAATTCAATTCAATTAATCCATTCATTCATTCATTAATTAATTAATTAATTCATTCATTATCCAAACCGCTTAGTTCAAATAAGGGTTGTGGGAGAGCTGGAGCCTATCCCAGCAATATTTGGGCGAGAGGTGGGGTACACCCTGGACAGGTCTCCAGTCCATTGCAGCAATTCAATTCAATTCAATTCAATTCAATTAAACCTTTAAAATACATTTTTGCCATATGAATGTTGTTGCCATATGAATAATTGTGATAATAATATTTAGTAATTATTATAGAGCCATTATGGCAGCCTTTAGTAGGTAGGAATGACTTTCTGTATTGCCCCTTAAAGCTGGGGAAAGTAATCTTGCTCATAGATATTTTTTTACTGTTGGTGAAGTGGTTCCCCGTCCTGATAAGAGTAAGAAATATAGTTAGACCCTCAGATTACTGTAAATCTGTAAAAACTTTGACCAATTCAAACGTTCGGGCAAAAATGAAGTTGTTCATTTCTTATATTTCGTAAGCTTCTTCTCCCGGCTCACCTCCTCCCCTAGCACGTACCTGATAGCCACACCCTGCATATAAATAGTGTGTTAGGATGATAAGACAAAGTAGTGAAGAAGAAACTCGGAAGGTAAACATGGCTGAGAAAATGCAGGCAGGATTTCCCCGACCTGGCTAGATTTATTTGCCTCCTCCTGCTAAACAACCGAGAAAGAGAAAATTGTTGGTTGAAAAAGCTGCAAACTAGAAAAAGCACTCGAAGAACGAGAACCTCCACCACGGCCTTTAAAAAAAGTTTCTGGATTCAAACGGTGATCCGGATCGCCACCAAAATTAAATTAGTTTCTTCTTTTTCACATTTCCAACAACTCCTACAAATATCAATAAAATCCATCCATAACTTCTCAGAGTTTTTGGATAAACACTGGTAAAAACACAACCTTCTTGGCAGATGTAAGAAAAAAGCCTTGGATCACGCAAAGAGCAAAACCAGAGGGGGAGGAGCCAAGACAGGGTGCTACTATCAAATCCTCCTGGCTCCCCAACATTACCTACCCCAGCTTTAATGCAGTGGACCTGAAGAACACTCTGTCTGAACACACTTGCTGTTTGACCACTGTTATGTAAAGGGTGTGCAGTGTTGTCCACTAGTTTGAGCAGCTATTTGCATAATTTGTCCTGGCATTATCAGTTCTAACAACTCAAGAGTTTGTCTCCAGTACAATCCAGTTTCTTTAAGTTTTTTGAGTCACTGGCTCTGATGTGGCTGCAGAAACAGATGGCTACGATTAGAACTGCACTTTCCAAGTCTTAAATAAGATATGCAACATCTTACTGCAAACATTAAAGGACCTAAGCTTCCCCAAGAAGTATATACTGCTCAATCCTTTCCTGTACACAGCATCATTATTGGATTTCCAGCACAGTCTGTTGTCTCAAACACCCGGGAATCTGAAGTCCTCTCCACCGACTTAATCTCTTCTCCAATGATGGAAACACTGTTTGACTTATTCCTCATCCACCCAAACACAGATGTTGCCTGCAGTGTGATTTCTATTTCTGTGATGTTTATTAGTAAACTTTAAAGATACTTGTAAGCAGATTTTGTTATGTCTAGACTGATCCAAGTAAGCCTCCCCTCTAGTTTTTATTCAACAAAGATAAACTTCAGCTGCATGCATAAAAATGGCGCTGATTACCTGAAAAAAAAAAAAAAAAAAGTTAAGCTATTTCTGTCATATTTTCCTATGCTGGTGATTTACTATCCCATTTCTATATCTGCTACATGATTACAATTAAAGCAACACGTGCAGTGCGCTATTAAGTTGAGGGTCTCATTCATCAAGACATCTCAGCTGGACACCCAGCAATTGCACATACAGACCCGCAGAGCAAACAGAAATGTGATATTTTGATTAATAGTGTCCAAGCTTAAGAGAAGTTAAATCACTTCTGGGTCATTGAAGAAGTTATTGGAACATCATTTGTTTAAGTTTCATACGAATGGCAGGTCCCGAAGAAAAATGTTGGTTCATTACAAAGACAAATGTTGGAAAAAATTAAGCCAGTGTACCAGCTGTGTTCTTTTAAAACTGGCATGCAGTTAAACCTAACAATTGGTCTTTCACCAGGTGTTGGACCGCTAAAGGCATATTTGTCAATGGGCTGCCAATATTTCATTGACTAAAGTCATGTTTTCTTAATCTATAATTACTGCGCAATTGGAAACCAGCTGTAAAATCACAAGCATGGCTCTTCTCTGCGTGCTCTTGCTTGGAGCGCATATAATGTGTAAGTGGTCGTTGACAGTAAAATGTTCAGATGCAGATCCATTCAGCAGTAATAATATGGCGAATATTGCTTTTTAATAATATTCCTGATACCCAACAGTATCTGTAATTTAAAAAATCTGCTTGACAACAATGTTTGTATTGTCTCTATAGAAAAAGCTTTGGCTCGGAGCCTTATTGTGAATGGAGGCTTGTGGAGTTTTCCAGGAGTTTAGCTGCTGTTCCAGTGAAAACAACCCATTGGATAATTGCATGACTATCTCAACGCCACCCCCGTCATCCCATTTTCAGGTGATACAGATGATGGTGAAGACTGAATCTTGGAAAATAAAAGCAGGTGTCAGACTGTCGGAGGTCAAATAAATTAAAAGCTATTTTATAATTTGACAACAAAAATAAATGAGAAGCAGTAACTTAGCATACACAATGTCTTAAAACAAAACTCCTTGTTCCTGGTCGTGCAAATCCAGTATGCTGAGAGCGACTCTGACTGAGTGCCTGGCATGGTTGGCATGGTGCCGTGGCCTGTGCTGTCTGCTGCATGCCACTCATTTCTGTGTTTAGCTGAAGCTGTCGCCACATGGACAGCTGGTTGTGAGCAACAGAATGCAATCTGGCAAATCATTTTACACCACCAGTAAGTCATAAATGCAAAATGCCCCAAAAAAACCTGCATCAGTTTAAATCCCCACCAAAGAAAATTTGTCTGAACAGTATGAAACTGACCCTAGACCAGTGGAAACAAAATGACACCCTCCGGCGTTCAACAGCAGTGCAACAGGACCCTGTCCTGAGTTAGATGAGCCTGCTTCCAATCAGCTCACATCAGGCTATATATCAGGTTTAATTAGAGTATGTGGGCCTGCAGTGCAGAGCTCAGCTTGAGACATGAGCTTTTCGTGCACTGTGAGCTCTCCCACACATGGCGCAGTCGGACGTTGTGTCTATACTGCATGCATTGCGTGGGATGTCATGCACAACTTTTATGGGCTCTCTATTTCTCATCTTAACGGCACATGTGTCATTCTGTATATGATTCCAAAATAAACGGATCAAAAACATAAGGCAGACATCCATTTCTGCACTGCTGTCACACAAACTTTGCAGCATTCATCACATCCGCACTCATCACCGACAAAAGCCTTACAAGTTTTATATAAGTGAATGATCTTGCAGTGCTGGAGGCAAGGAAAAAAATTATTCATACACTTGACATGTGTCATGTGAAATGAAATTCATTAAATTACTAAAATTTACATCAGATTCAGGGACATCTGTGGGGATTAAAAAAAAAAAGGAGAAAAACTCAACTGCATATCTTTTAAATGGTCTTTATTGACAACAAAGGCATAAAAGAATACAATTTTTATGAAGCTATTTGCCAAAATAAAATTGAGATATTTTATATGATCTTTTCAGAAATCATCAATGTTATCTCTCATTTCTGAACCAAAACATCATCATAATACTCTCTCTTTCCACATACTGAATTTTGTGAGAAAGGGGGAAGAATGAAGCTGGTTATATTTTACCTCAAACTATCAAACTGTCCTGAACATAATCAAGATGTTTTTGTTATTAACTAATCCTAGTAGTAGTTGAGGTTTCATGCAGTTTCTAGGATGAAACAAAGGTTTCTCTGAATTTTAATTCAATTTACACAGACATCCTGTTTGCAACTTAAAACAGTTACCTTTCATAATATAGACCTGGTTTTCTTTTCTAAAACAGTGGCAGGATGTATTTGACTTGGCCTATTTTCAAGAAAGTTGAGGAGTTTCCAAAATGTACAAGGAAAACTTGAACCTGTGATTTGTTTATTAACCTGATGCTTTGGGAACCAATTTCATTGTGTGTGGGAAAAAAAGGAAAAACTTGAAGAGAAGCTACAAAAGACAGAAGATTTATAGAGTATACAATTATAGTGTTGTAAAATGTTCTACCGCCAACAAATCATTTGGAGACAGGTGAGGGTGTCAAGATTGGGTATAAAAGCAGCATTCACCAAAAGATTTAGTGAGGCATGACTCTCTACTTTGCATTCAATCCGAACAGAAATCCAGTAACGAAATTCTCTTACAGGAACCACAACAGTGACTGAGTCTGGGGAAATCTGAGGGTAAAGGCCAAGAACTTAAACAACTGCGGGATGTGTTTTGCCACTTGAGCTTTCACTGAACATTAATAACTCTTTCACACCAGCTGGACTCTGTGCCAGTTCTCAGACCTAATTTTGAGACAACTGGGGTGTTCAGACAACAAATAAAAGGGCAAAAAAAGAACCTGAAGATCTCTCAAGTTGTCAGCTGCAACAATAAAAGTAGTTATTGTTCTTCATGAACTTTGATAATAAGCAGATAATAAGCTTAAGAAAGCTAAGAGACAATGCTGCATTTTTAAGAGAAATTTGTGCAAAAGTGAAGCGGGGCACATTGTCACAAGCATATATTTTGGGCTGCTAAACAACATACTGGATCATAGAGCAGTAAAACAGGTGACAGACACATAGCATTTAGCCACAGCAGAAGCCACAAGTGAAGAAAAAGTTGACCAAATACCACCTCCTATCCCCTGATCTTTCATGATTAAAGACAGTAAATTGACTGTAGATGGGACAAATTTTCACTGATCATTTTCTTTATTACTTCCACAGAATGAAGTCCTTGCACTTTAGTTTTGGTTAAACTGATGTTAACACACACCGAATGGCGTCTGTCTAAAAGCAAGCTCCCAACAAGATCAATACAGCCACATGGGCACGGAGTATCGAAACATCATTTTCACAGTTCACTGCTGCATCCAGAACTGTCACTTAAAGCTGCAATTTTCAAACAGGAAGCTACATATGAAGTCTGTGCATCGTTAATGTAGAGTCATAAATAAAAGATACAGAGAAACATGCTATTATCAAGCTGGCATCATCCCTGGACATAAATGTTTGTTTCAGGAGGACGATGCCAAATATTCTGTATGACATGGCCTCATGGACAGTGTGTTTACCTGTTTGCATGAGTGCCGGAGGATCAGTTGTGTGCTGCCCCTCATAGTGTCCATATTTTACCCTGAGCAGATTGTGGTCAAAGATGGCCAGAAATTGGCTGAATTGTGTAACTTTATTGGGAAAATTAGAATAAGTGGTGCGGTGGGAAGCATGCAGGGTTACTGACAGGGGAATTTACTTACTGGTATTTGGGAGACGTTCCTCAGTTACACTGTGGCTGTTGAAAAACTAACCCTTGTAGTAAATCATGACATTATACATCCACACAACTAAAATTATCCTCCAAAGGTCAGACACAAATTGTGACCATGGTTTGGCTGCATTCTGACAAAGTGCTAGCGATCCAGAAGCAGACAAACAACCAGATAAACATAGTTTTATCACTTTGGCAGCTTCACCCAGCTCCCTGACTATGTTCAAACATTGCAATTTCAATTTGCATGCCTTGAATCATTACACAAAATGCAGGTATTTTAGGTGGGCCGAAATTGTTTTATTATTTTTAACACAGTAATTGCAAGGCAAATGGTCTTAGTTGTAACCCCAGCCTCTGAAATAAACAAGGCTGAAAAATGAAAGTGGTGATTATGGTTTCCTTGGCCCTGATGTGGGATTTGTGAAGCTGCTGCCAGCTGCGTTTTCATGTCACTGTTTCGAGTTCCTACCCAATATAGACACACTGAATCACTCATCAGAACACATGCCTTAATGGAGGATAGTTCTGTCCAGCTCAGGAGAGATGCTGAATCTATCTACCCCCATCATTCCCTCCTCAGTGGAATGTTCCGTATGCTGCACCCTCCACAATTACCCCTCGGCTTGTGATGAATGGTGGAAAAACTGGACTTGACAAATTATATCTATCAATGCTTCTTTTTTCCACAAAGTAGTTAAATCATCACAGCGCAACCAGAAGACATGTACAAATGACATTATTAAACAGGAGGAGCTTTAGTGCTTTGGTTGGAGAATTGCTCAGGGAGAGACAAAGACAGAGGCCACAGATCTCTGCTTCCACTAATTTACATCATAACTACCTTTTATAGTTTATCTCTTTATATAGTTTTAACTGGTATTCATTTATCTATTTATTAATATGAGGAATAATCTAGAACCATTAGACATGACCACCTGAATAGAGTGAATAGAGGAGCTCTGATTCATGTAGCGGTGCGTTGATGGCTTCTACACTCGGATGCTTTTCTGTCAGTCAAGTTACGACTATGTTGTGGTT
Organism: Telmatherina bonti; assembly: GCF_933228915.1. NCBI lineage: Eukaryota > Metazoa > Chordata > Actinopteri > Atheriniformes > Telmatherinidae > Telmatherina > Telmatherina bonti. The sequence continues at coordinate 31,642,623 of NC_136610.1, read as the reverse complement.
GTATGGATTGTAGGGCAAAGATTAGAGCGTGACCTTTGTCTGCATAGATTTGATTCTTGCCGTTTCAGCTTGGCACTCTCTAGTCAGAAGGCCCCTGTCCTTGCTACAGTCATTTTGCTGCCACGGCAGCATTATAGTTGATCAGATTTAGAACTGAAGCACTGGCAGCACGCTGTCCTTCGAATGTGCACACACAAACACACAAAATACCCAATGAGTCGCAAGTCTGTAACAAAAAGAAGCAATGATTTAACTTGCTTGTAAGGTTTTAATTTGGTTTGTTTGACTTTTAGATTGTTTGTGGATCATTTGCAGGCTGATTTTGTGCAGTTGTCAGTAGAGGTAACGTCACTTTCTGTGGTTGCACCTGCACCAAGTAATGTGCTGTGGAAAGGTAACTGAAACTTAACTTTTTTTCTGTGAGACCAACCAGGCTAAACCAAGTTTTACTGCAGCCATTTTTGTGAACAAAGTTTGCTTTTATGTGGTTACTCCGAGAATAAGCACAACTCAAGTCCAATTACCAGTGGTAAGCAAACAGTGACGGCAAAAGTGCATCTAAAAAAAGGAAAAGAAAAGACGAAACATTTTTATGTTGATACAAAATGCAGGCCATTGTCATACATTTCTATTTAGACTAGTGGATTTAATTCTTATCTCAAAATGAAACCTGCCAATCAGTCCACCTTCAGTGTCAGTGCAAACAGAAATCAAATAATGTTAAACAAAACAAAAGATGATGTCATCACGATATCATTTGAAGCAGGAGCTCTACAAGATTCAGCTATAAAATGATGAAATTATGGCCCTTGGTTAGTAAAAAACAGAAAATGAGTGAAGAGATTCAAGGACTGTCCTCTGACTGAACTTTATTCTATCAATTAACTCCATTATGTTAATCTGGGATGCACTCCATGTTCCCTGCAGCTTTCAGTCTACCCAGGTTCCTAGGGATGAGCCAAGACACAGAGAATGGGGAGATGAGTTTATTTCCTGCTGACCGGTGAATGAGGTCATGAAATGACGAGCCTGGAGGCCATTTGTCCTCCTGTGAGGTCATTTAAGTATCAATTGCAGCCAGGAAGTACAACATATTTCCTGTGAGTGACCACTAAGTTGCTTTTAAAGTGGAAACTCAAACAAAGGGTTTATCACACTGTCTTATCTTGTTTTTATTTGTGTTGTCATTTGCCAGAGCTAAATGGAGCCCAGGTTTTTATGAGCAAAATATAATTTAAACCTGATGCATTGAGGCACCCAATCTACACATGTAAACGTGCATCCAGACGAGGAACAGTCACAAGGAAGAATTAAAAACACAGATGCATTCTTGTTTCCCCCACATCCAGGTGAGTGGTAACATCTGTGACTTTTAAGAGCAAAGTGAAGCGGTTTTTTGTTTTGCTCCGTTAGGGTTGTAAATGCAGTGAAGCACGCATACCAAAGGTGATTCATGACAGTCAAGGACCAAGAGTCCACTGCTTTAAGCTATCCCACCACATCAAGGCCATATAAATGACCCAGAGAAGTAGCCCTGGCTAAAAATAAAAAGGCAGAAAGGCCAAGAATAGCCTTGGCATCATAGGAGGGAGTGAATTACTGCCGCGATAAGCCATGATTCCTACACATGCAGTTGGATCACAATGTGGCGAGGGAACGTAAATTGGTACCAGCTGTGTGGCCTTGGAGTATGCTGCTGCAGACAGGAGACAGGGTCCAACTATGTGGATTAATTATTTACTCATATAACACAGCCATGCTGGAAACCTCAGGCACTCATTGCATTTATCTCCATTCATGTGTGGTGGCACTCAGGCTTGATGTGTGTGTTCTGTGTGCGCATATGTGTGGGACTCCAAATATAATGCTGGCCTCAGTGCTCACCACCTAGTCCATTAAGAGGGAAAAGGAAGAATGCTAATTCAGTGATTTGGTCATCTTAACGCTCCAAATCTCAAGCAACAGAATCGTTTTTTAACACACCTTCACACCCAACTCTTCCATCCTTGTGCACCAACCAAATCCCATTGCCCACCATGATGCCCTCAAATGAGATAATCCAAAAACATCTCGATGTCAATCTCTTTCCACGTTTGACTTTCGTAGAAACCATTTGGCCCACATCTTGGTTTTACCAGCATTCCAGAGATTTAGCACTAGAGTTTCTAGGAACAACATATTCTGGGAATGCTCCACTATATTGTATTTCAGGGAACTATATTTCACTGGAATTTTTTTGATTTAGGAAAGTGAGATTTTGTCTGTCAAGCCAACAGGAGATGCAGCCAACAACAAAAAAAAAAGGTTTATTGCCATGAGAAATACAGACCTTCAAGGAAAAGTTGAAGTGTCAGTAAAGTTGCCACTTACACCATGCTTAAAAAGACTGTACCCACTCTGAACGCTTTGGATGTGCAGGACATACTGCTATTTCTTATAAACTGCTCACACACCTAATTTTACAGATGAGGGTTAACACTCCACGTCATAATGACAGAATTTTAATGGTTGTACACACACACTCACACACAGACACATACATAAAAATCTCTGCCTTGATGAGATGTTGGTTTAAAGGACAAGACCCCCAAGTACAACTCAGTGAAGCCTCTGTTTATGGTGCTGTTTTTACAGGTCTATAAAATATTAGTCTGCACCACTCTGCTCTTCTGTGTGTTTCTGTGTGTGTGTGTGTGTGTGTGTGTGTGTGTGTGTGTGTGTGTGTGTGTGTGTGTGTGTGTGTGTGTGTGCGTGCAAAAAAGCCACATGTGAAGCCTGCTGGTTTGTCATGAGTGGCTGTGGGGAATAAGAGCTAATGCCGTGGCTTGGGACACTTTCCTATAACAACACAGATTTCTTCAAGGGCCCCACTGCAACAGCCAAGACCACTGCCTGGTGAACATGAAACACACTGCAGGGGACCTCGGTCTTGTTGACCGACACACATTTCTGGTCATTTGCCAAGAGCAGCTTGCAGACATCAGTCATTCCTCTGACATTACGACACATCTCACAGAAGATGGAGCTTCTATAACAAAGAAATAGCACATACATACCTTTAGTCTCTGGTTAGGCAGAGGTGATTGTAGGACAAACAGGGACAGGCTGTGTCCCTGTTTGTCTTCTATTTGCATGAACAGAAACAGAGAACATATCATTCTATGTTTTTCCTTAATTTTGGTTTTAAAAAATGATTAGCAGACTGGATTATAATAATCCCTGAAGCATTGCTTCTACAGCAACTGCTGCTGAAGCTACAGAACAGAAAACATAAATACATGTATCTGTATTCATTTATTCATCATTCTTTGAAGCTTCTGGAGTCAAATCAACTCAAACACAAACTTTTAATAAACCTCTGCCACCTTAAAACAACAACAGTACAAGCTAAATGCCAGTGAATACAATTCCAATTGATGTTTGCTTGGAAAGCAATGAGCTCTGGTAGTTTTGAATCTCTGAAGGGTTAAGCTTGCTCATACCATACCAGGTACACTTAAAACCTCACAGACTACTGTTGAAAACTACAATAATTACTGTCCTGAATAGAATTACTGGGACATAGTTATGGGTTATCTGGGTCCTTTCTGCTTGCATGAGGAGAAGACCAATGGGCATGATTAAAGGTGAAACTGACCATCTTTGCTGGAAAGATATATTGTGACTTTAGATTTAGAGTTATTTTTCTGCTTTTGGCATGCTATCATCCCCAATTTTATTTTCATTGATATCAGAGTAAATTTTACTCAAAGCTCAAAATGCCAAGGTAGATATATGTTACTTTTTGTTTTGTTTAGCAGGAGCTTTAACATGGGGTCAGGAAGAGGGAAGGGGAAGGGGATTCCAACAGAAGTTTACAAAATGTGAAACAAACAACACAGAACAAAACAACCAGCTGACAAGACAGAATGATTTACAGACAAGCAGACAAGACAAACTGACAGGAGAATTCGATAAACATGACAAGACAAAGTTAGCACAAGTTATGTTATTATGAGTTATGCTTGACATCTGGTAGTTGTGGTTGGAAATGCTGAGGTACATTCTATTTATTATGAAGCATATGCTGGATAAATATAGCTATTTTAGGATATCGTATATTGTGATCTGACAATGGATATTTTATTTAAATAATATATTTAATAAAGGTATCCTTAACTATGTTTTCATTCAGGGATGCAAATAATTCTAACCAGTTGTGTGCAAACCAAAGATGCAAAAGGGACTTGTTTTTGTAAAGGAAAGCATCCCCCCCCCCCCACCCTTTATCAGTAGGCACTACTAAAGTAGGCCTACTTAATTATCACCTAAACAGTATTATATTTGTGTAATAAGTGAATAACTGCTCTCAGAAAAATCAGGTCTAACATAAATTAAATCTGTAGATGAGATATATGAACTGTGAGAAAACAAATCAAGGAAAAAAGTAGACAAAAAAATTGGACAATGAGGTACAACAGTGGAAGATGGCCCAAGGCACTGAATTTGGTGCGCACAGCATATGCACCACTTTGTGTAATGGATGCATGCATTTACCTCGTGCACACACATTAAGTACAAAGTGCATCCCATCCGCAAACCCAGCAGGAGGAATGTTAGTCCAGTAAATATCTAGGATAGAGTTGACAGATGGCAGTGTTGAAGACAATAATTACCACATACTTCCCATTACTGTGCATGTCTGCTGCATCACAAGCTCCTCAAGCTGTAACCCCAAAACCGCCAGTGTACATTAAACCAGCAAAAAGATCGCACTTCAATTTCATCCAGGCCAGGTCACAAATACGAATGGAGCTTTAGGGTAGTAGCTCAACCCAAACCACAGCATATTAGTCAACCGAGCTATTAACCAACGGCATTAGCCCAAAGACATATAGGTTTAAGCTAACTCAAATCATGTGGTGCTGCTTCTGGGATCAGCTCTGACCACAAAAGCCTTTAACCACCAGGGCACCAGAAGAGCCATTGTCTGCCATGCTCACCAGCCTACCGTGACAGACTCCACAAAGACCACTTTTAGACCCGGGGCTGCTCCTCACACCATAAATGCTTAGTTCACTAACTGTTTGCATCTCCTACCCAACCCACAGGTATGACTGCACAAGCTGGAACGGCCAAAACAGTATAATCATCAGATTGGGGTTAGAAACTGTAACCATGAAGATGAGTGGCGCCCTCCGTCACAATATATTGAAAGCAAAACGTAGCTCCTTATTGAGATTCCCTGGACTTCACTCTGCTATGTCTTCTCCTTTAATAGTCATAGGAGCCAAAAATGAGACTGAAATAAGACATCAACACGGCAACAACTACTTATGTTTCAAGTTTACAATAAAGTTCTCAACCTTTGGGTCGAAATGCTATTTGTGGTTCCTTATTATGCAAACATGCAAACGGGGTCACAGGAGAAATGTCAAACTAAAAGATAAATAATTCATATATTTAGATGAAAAGTAGGGAGTTTAAAATGTATCCAAAAGAAGAATAAAAACACAGAGACTAAAAAAATAGAGGGAACACTTAATCAACAACTTGACTCCAAGTCAACCACATTTCTGGGAAATCTAACAGTCATTTAGGAAGCAACACTGATAGACAATTAGTTCCACATGCTGTTGTGCAAATGGAATAGAAAACAGGTGGAAATTATCGGCAATTGGCAAGACACACCCAATAATGGAGTGGTTCTGCAGGTGGTGACCACAGACCACTTCTCAGTTCTAATGCTTTCTGGCTGATGTTTTGGTCACTTTTGAATGCTGGCAATGCTTTCACTCTAGTGGTAGCATGAAACAGAGTCTACAACCCACACAAGTGGCTCAGGTAGTGCAGCTCATCCAGGATGACACATCAATGCGAGCCGTGGCAAGAAGGTTTGCTGTATCTGTCTGCATGGTGTCCAGAGCATGGAGGCGCTATCATGCCAGTACATCAGGAGACTTGGAGGAGGCCGTAGGAGAGCAACAACCCAGCAGCAGGACCGCTACCTCCTTCTTTGTGCACGGAGGAACAGGAGGAGCACTGCCAGAGCCCTGCAAAATGAGTTCCAGCAGGTCACAAATAAACATGTGTCTGCTCAAACAGTCAGAAACAGACTCCATGAGGGTGGTATGAGGGCCTGATGTACACAGGTGGGGGTTGTGCTTACAGCCCAACACCGTGCAGGACGTTTGGCATTTGCCAGAGAACACCAAGATTGGCAAATTTGCCACTGGCGCCCTGTGCTCGTCACAGATGGAAGCAGGTCCACACTGAGCACATGTGACAGACGTACGCAGTGGAGAACGTTCTGCTGCCTGCAACATCCTCCAGCAGGACCAGTTTGGCAGTGGGTCAGTAATGATGTGGGGTGGTATTTCTTTGGAGAGCCGCACAGCCCTCCATGTGCCAGAGGTAGCCATTAGGTACCGAGATGAGATCATCAGACTCCTTGTGGGACCATATGCTGGTGCCGTTGGCCCTGAGTTCCTCCTAATGCAAGACAATGCTAGACCTCATGTGGCTGGACTGTGTCAGCAGTTCCTGCAACACAAAGGCATTAATGTTATGGACTGGCCCACCCGTTCCCCAGACCTGAATCCAGTTGAGCACATCTGGGACATCATGTTTCGCTCCATCCACCAACGCCAAGTTGCACCACAGACTGTCCAGGAGTTGGCAGATGCTTTAGTCCAGGTCTGGGAGGAGATCCCTCAGGAGAACATCCGCCGCCTCATCAGGAGCATGCCCAGGTGTTGTAGGGAGGTCATACAGGCACGCGGAGGCCACACACACTACTGAGCCTCATTTTGACTTGTTTAAAGGACATTACATCAAAGTTGGACCAGCCTGTAGTGTGTTTTTCCACTTTCATGTTAAGTATAACTCCAAATCCAGACCTCCATGGGTTGATACATTTGATTTTCATTGTCAATTTTTTTGTGATTTTGTCAGCATGTTCAACTATGGAAAGAACAAAGTTTTTAATAAAATATTTAATTAATTCAGATCTACAACGTGTTACTTTAGAGTTCCCTTTATATATATATATATATATATATATATATATATATATATATATATATATATATATATATATATATATATATATATATATATATATATATATATACTTATTTCTTTTCTGTATATGATTAGATGAAGGTGTTCACTGACAATGTAGAGGCATTTAGGGAATTTATAAGTGTTTGTAAGTTGAGTGAAAATGTATTGTACTTGTGAATAAATAACTAAAAGCTGCCTGCATTTTCTCTTACTTACTGAGAAGGTTATGATGGAGGACAAACAAGTTTTTCAGGGTTCATTGAGTTGGTCTAAAAGCATTGCACTGACCCCCACCCCACTCCCTCCGTGCACTCAGCCCTGATGCTTGCCCATGCTAGGAATGTTCACACATACAATTACAAACACAAACAGTCAAGCATGGCTTGCAAACTGGTTGCAGGTGATCCAGCATTCCTCCCCAGAACAGCAGTGGCTGAAGTTGGAGTTCGGTCCTCACCAGAAAAATTCAGCACTTTCTGTTTTTGTTGTTTTATTTGTTTGTTGTAATGCCTTGAATGGCCTGTGTTTACGATTTTATGCCAGAGACCTTGTGTAGTAGTGTGGATTGTGACTGTTATCTGTCAGAAGTAAAGGTGTAAGGAGCGTGATGTTGAGGAAGTACCACAAAACTGTCAGGGAGGAGGTTTAGGTGGAGTGTTTCTTTTGTTTGTGTTGTATTTATTACCAGCTAAGAACATTGTTTTGTATGTGAACAGTCTTGATCCTCAGCTTTAATATGTATTTATTTTTAATACAGAGCCAAAACCTTTCTTACTTTAATCAAAATGCCACACTGTCCGAGCTGAGTGGCTCTTAAGATGGTACTATTAGTCCATTGGTCTCTCATTAACTAAATTTCTCAACAGCTACTAAAGAAATTGCCAAGATTTTCTTTTTAAACCATCATACTCTCAAGTAGAATGTATAATATAAAGCACAAGTATGCTATATATATATCATTTATGCAATATTTTGCTTTACAGTATGCTATTTATATCATTATTATAGCACTATAATAATGACAGAAAGTATAGTATAGTATATATTGGCTGCATTTTTAGTAATTAGATCATTTGCCGCAGACATTGCTTAAATTACAATGGCATAAACTCATATTGAAATGCTATATTAGCTTAGTAAAGAATGGCAAATAGAAGATTAAACTCTACATTTTAAGCAGTTTATATTTTGATGTGAACCAGTATGACAAAGCATCACTGTACCATATAATCAGAAAATTGTGAAACTTGCTGTAGATTTTTTTTTAATGCAAATGAACATTTTTCACAATATAGCTATTCACGCAGACAGCTGACACAAGGGTGCCCCCCTTTTGTGGCAGATGGAGGAAATTCATTTTAGTAATCTGAGAGGCCTGTGTTAGCATTACATATAGTTACACTAACGCTCAAAAGTTCGGGATCACTTTCCTATAGGATTAACTGGGAAAGTCACTCAAATCAATATATCTTCGCCTGGAAACCCTTAAACATGTCTCAATATGCACCGGAAACGATCTGGATTCTTCCGATATTTAGGGAAATATCCCCTTCGGATACGTCAAGATTCTGTCCCTTTTTATGCAGTGAGTGATCCCAGACTTTTAAGCGGTAGCATGGAACTACTGTGACAGAACACATACAGTACAAGAGAAAAGATAAGGTAAACAAGGTTAATCTGTCTAGTTGTAATATTAAAATATATACAAGCCACTATGCATGCTCTACATTACACAGCTTCTCATTATTTCAGTACTTGTGTTGGTTAAAGACAAAGTTTTCACTTGTATTCAAAATCCAAGGATCAGTTTGAGCATGAAGCTGTAATTTGTTAGCTTGTTTGCAACTTTGTTTATCAAACTTCCTGGCACATATTAGTCTTATGGTAAGTACTGTAAATTTTAAAATACACTACTCACAAAAAGTTAGGGATATTTGGCTTTCAGGTGAAATTTATGGAAAATGCAATATGTTCATGCTACAGTGATATAACATCATAAAAGTAAGACATTTAAGTAGAAGGATGCACTACTGATTTCCTCATCTCAAAAAATTCATTCAACACAAAAGGTAACAACAATGGTAGTTACACCACAACAAAAAATTTGAACGTCTCAATATCTGGTCATGTGCCCTTGAGCATCAATTACAGCTTGACAACGACGTCTCATGCTGTTCACAAGGCAACTTATTGCCTGCTGAGGCATGGCATCCCACTCTTCTTGAAGGGCAGCCCTCAGGTCATTGAGGTTCTGGGGTGCAGGGTCTTGAGCCTCTACACGACGGCTCAGCTGATCCCACAGGTTTTCAATGGGATTCAGGTCTGGAGAGAGTGCAGGCCATTCCATTTGAGGTACACCAGTCTCCAATAGCCGTTCCCTGATGATGCGGCCTCGATGAGCAGGAGCATTGTCGTCCATGAAGATGAAATTAGGCCTGTGCTGTTCATGTAGGGGCACAATCACTGGATTAATTATGTTATTCAGGTAGTATGGGCTTGTCACTGTACCATTCACAAAGTGTAGGGCAGTTCTGTACCAAGTGGACACCCCTGCCCACACTGTAACACCGCCCCCACCAAAAGCTGGCCTGGTGACAACAGTGGCTGATGCATAGCGCTCTCCCTGACGTCTCCAACATCGTTGCCGGCCATCATTTCTGCTCAGTGTGAATCGACTTTCATCAGAGAACAGCACTGAGGCCCACTGGTTCCTCATCCAGCGTAAATGCTCCCTGGCCCATGCAAGACGATGATGCCTGTGCCTGGTGGTGTGGTCAGGTACCCGTGCAGGTCGTCTAGCACGCAGACCACGCTGACGTAAACGGTTTCGAATGGTCTGACGTGACACTTGGGTGCCTCTCACCTCTCTTAAACGTGCCTGGAGTTGAGTGGCATTCATCATCCGGTTTCTCAGGGCAGTGTTCACAATGTAGCAGTCATCAGCACGGGATGTGGCCAAAGGACGTCCACTTCTAGGCCTTTCTGTGACTCTTCCAGTCTCTCCATATCTCTGTTGCAACCTGCTGATGACACTCTGTGACACTCCAAGCTCAGTGGCCACTTCTGTCTGAGAACGTCCTGTTTGAAGCATCGCAATGGCAAGGGACTGTTGTTCCATTGTTAGGTGTCGTCTTGGTCTCATGATGTCAAAATGTGAACAGCATGATGAGGACAACTGTTTAAACACCAGCTCTAATTGAACCAGGACATTTATTGGTCAATTCAAGGATCACACACCTGCCGTGATTTTTGCCGTTAAGCTCCTTGTTAGAGAACAGCAACTTGTGCAAAATTTATTAACATTTAACAGTTGGACATGTGCATTTAAAAGCTTAGAGAAGATCACATTAAGTTCACCTGTACAGGTTTGAATGCATTTTAGGCTTGTTGTGAAATTTCACCCAAAAGCTGAATATCCCTAACTTTTTGTGAATAGTGTATTTCAAAGTACTCTGTAGAGGGGAAATTTGGAATGCAGAGGTTTACACATCTATTGGCGAACACAAGAATGTGAATGGAATACATAGACTTCATGCAGACTTGCAAATATGAGTAAACAAAGACTAAGGCTCAAATATACTGGTTTTATGATTTTGTATTTGCCTAGGCAACTGGCTCCATTGTGAGTGTAATTGTTCATGTATTGGCTTGTTACCAGAGGATTCCACCAGTGGACACGTTAAAGAACTGAGAATTGGTGGAGTTGCTGTATTAATAGAATCCAAAACAATAAAGACAATAAACACAGAGGTGTTTGTTAAATTAGCATCAGTCAATTTAGGGGTCTTATGATGAGCTGTACAATCTTTTGGCACCTCCACCCATATGATTGTCCATCACCTTCGTCTGTGCATGGACATAAAGTTTCAGACATGTTTACACTTAATTTTGCCTGTTTCCATATTAACTTCTCAAGTAGTACTTATTCTTTGTTTGTGATTGTGGCTTAGTTTTAAAAAAAATTTGAAGTTGAGGGATTGATGTGCAGTGAGCTTAATGTTTAGAAATTGAAATTCCACTACTATTGCTGGGAATGACACATGACATTTATTTATAAATGGTTGACAGTGATCTAATAAATAATAGAGGATAAACTTCATGTAGCTTGCTGCAGAAACCTGTGGCTCTTTGATGACAGTCTACCAAGAACTAAATAAAAAAAAGCAACCTGAATAAGCAAAACTGTAGCACTACCAGGTAATGGTAATTTACAAAAATATCTGCCCGTTACAGCAGCATTTGAGCACTAATGTGTTTAAACAGAAGAACTTAGCACTAGCATTGTCTTCCTCGCTGAGTTAGCTTGATCATTGGTTTGGGATATGGGTGACAGAACAAATGTAATCTTTTTAATCTTTAGATAAGGGACTAGTCTTGTTTTATTCGAAGTTACTTAAGAGAAAAGGCTTCTTAAGTTTGCACACACTGGACTTCATGCAATCAGCTGCAGAGACAACTAGTGGATTGTTGCAGACTGACACAGATGGCAAAATTTTGCAGTTCTCATATAAACTTGCATCTTAATTTTTTAGGTGCGCTATAATGTAATAGTCTAGCATTGGAGTTTTTTCTCGTCTGTGAACAATGCATATGACTGCTGCAAAACGTTTTTAAAATGTCTTGCTTGCTTTTCAGTCCAGTTCCATCTTTATAAATTTTTTATTATTAATTTAAAAAGCAAATATATGCAAGAATCTTCTCAAATCACAAGCATTCATTTTTTTCTTATGTTGTTAGTGTGCTTGTGGTGGACAGTCTGTGCAGTCATACATTTTGGGCAGCATGTGGCTGTCAGCAGATGTTTCCATATTAACTTTTGCAGACCTGTGCAGATCAAGGGTAATTTCTGGAGGCCATATTTTTTGGGGATAAAATTTTTTCATTTATTTTGGATATTGTTTACAAAGTATCCCTTCACCCGGAGGGAATTGTTTATAACTGACACGTGAAAAATCTGGTTCCCTCTACCCTCCCATGCCTATCCAACCACACACCCACCAAGATGGATTCAAGGCAAAGTGCTAGACCTGATTATGGAGACTTACAGCAGCATATACATGTAAATAAACACATATAACCTCACATAACACAAAAAAATAAATAAATAATACAAAAAAATTAATAGATTAAAAAGAATTCTACAATTCCTATTCCTATCCAGCATAAACACATCTTCCATTGTACTATATATACAAATTAAAAAGGGTAAAAAAAAAAATCATCTCCTCCATCATGACAATATCCACAGAGATATAGCAATATGTATTATGTATTATTGTATTATGTATTATTTGTAGCCTATATAAAGTGAGAATCCAAAAAAGTAAATAAAGAGGCGTGCATAAACTAGGTACATACAGTGTGCATTCATACAGTGTTCAAAACTCATGTAAATGTTGAAATAAATTAAAAGGCATATCTGAAATAGACCATCGATGTTTACAGTGGCTTAGTAATTCTCTCTGATAGCTTAGACCAGCAGTTGATATTTTAGCATTATATAGATGAGCTGTCGAGAGTTCCAGTTGCACAATATCAAGTTAACTGAATTGCCATTCCTCACTGAAAGTGTATGTAATGGTTTCCACCGACATGCTATCATATTTTTAGCTGCTGTCACTGCAGCCCGCCGCAAACATTTGCCATTTATTGTTAGTTTTAAGGATGGTGTGTCATTAGGTGGAAGCACTGTGAGTGGGGAATGGTCCTTCCGAGTATGTGTGACACTACTGACAACAGTATGACAGTACTTGCAACATTTTTCCAAAATCTATTAACCTATTATGTATTTGAAGCAGAAACTGGCATTTGGTCTTGCTTGTACTCAGTTTTTGATTTGTCAAAAAATTTTAATGGAAATTGATGTTTTAGTTTAGTATAACCTTACCAAACTATAAACAAAGACATATCAGTCGTCAAATTATATATTTTTTATTACTTTCCATCTTGTTAAATAGCGCAGGATTGTTAAACATCTACATATGTCATTTTAGTGTTGCTTTGTATAACAAGTAATATATTTAGCCAGCACTTCTGATGCAGGTTATTGGAGTATTGCTCAACAATAATTAGTAGCTTCTTTCTTTGGTCCAAAAGCCCCCCAAGAACTTTTATATGAAGTTCATGGTGCTTATCCAACTATTCTGTGTGATTTTCTTCCAACATCGCTACATTATCCCCTACCCTTTCTTTCTCCTTTTTCAAATGCTCTGTTTATCCCATCTTTTCTTTTTTCTCACTCTTTTTTTTGTCTTTTTGCATGGCAGCAGAGAGGAAAGAGAAAGTGAATATGCCTTCCAAACTCATAACACTGGACTCTATCAGCCATTCAGCGCCAATGATGGAACCGCAAGCTTTGGTAACCACACTTACAAATGCTTATGTCAGATGTTATAAAGTGCCCACATGGGCCTCATGAAGGACCCCTGTGTGCCATCTCTAATAAAGGTCCCTTTTATTCCCACAGAGACTCATAGAGTGGTCTAGCCAGGGTCTCCTAAAAATAAAGACATGCATAGCATTTTAGGAATCGGTATATTTTTGTCAAAGAGAACTCATGTACATTCCCTGATGCTGCACCAAACATGAAGAGGACAGTTTTTGTTTTTTTTTAAAGGGTGTGATTTATACATTTAAAATTAATTGATAACATTTTTTAAATGTGACAAAAGCAGTCCCATGACCTTTCTTTCAAACTGCACTGGAATGAGGTTGGGAATACATTGGTCAGCTATGCTGTTTACAGAACAGCAAAGCACATAAATTCATCTTCCCTCCTATTGAGTTGACATATTGTCAAAATAGTAGCACTTAATCAGTGAAATTTCCCCAAGGAACAAAATGTACAGAGCAAACAGAAACACCCAGACTCAGTTTATACCTCCCACGACTTACAGCAAAGAATCTGTGTCCAGAAGCACGTCTGACGCATGAAATGAGGAGGCTGTGCATGGAGTTGTGCTTACAATGTAATAAACCAACACAGTAAATGATTTTAAATGAATTAAAATGAATAAATGAATTTAAAGTGAATAAGAAAAAGAATGGGAGAAAAAAACTAACATTTTGGTTTGAATATATCAAATGATAGTTTAAAACAATTGAAATATTCTCAAATTATCTACAGAATGTGAAGAAATAACACCTTTGATAATTCAAGCAAGAAATTCTTATTGTTGAAATTAGCATGCTAGTTAGCTAGAATTAGCTCTGTTGGGCTACTGTATTTACAACTTTATACATCGATAATATTTTTTTTACTTAAAAATGAGCTGCTTGCTAAATAGTACATTTAATCATGCAAAATTATGTGTTGTTAAGCTTTTTCTTGTTTTGTTTGTGGTGGATTTAAATAAAAATGCTCAATTAGAAAACTAAGCTATATGCTAGCGAGCATCTCCACATGAAAAAATGAAGGAACCAGCTTGTAGTGTAATGCAATCAATTTAATCCTTAATGCTAATGTATAACTTTAAACATTTTCAGCAGCTTTATGTGTCCTGACATGCTCTTTATCATAAAACTGCATTATATGATTGTGATAATAATTATAGCCTTGATTTTAGCCAAGCACATTTAGCCTCTTTTCAACATTTGAAAAATTTAAAAGGTCTATCCAACTTACCACCATTAAGCCAAAATCTATGTAACTTCTCCAGTAGCTAATAATGCATGTTACATGTTGTGTGGTGATGTTAGGTTTATATTTCTGCTGGATGTTAGTTGTAGGGCTAAGGCACAAATGGAAAAAAAAAAAAAAAAAAAAACTCAATGCAGACTTTAAGAGAAATAGAAATGTTCCCAATTTTTTTCTCAACTTACTCAAATATCCACTGCAACATTTAAAACTGTTTTTACTCTTAATGGCGAGCTCACATAATTATTCAAATCTGCAGCTGCCATCATCTTCAAAGAGGTTAGCATCCTCCAGCTTTGGGATTTGGTATTGATACTGCAACATACCTATCACCCCTCATGATTGAATAGGCAGAAAAGATGACAAAAGGTTTTCAAAGAAAAACAAAAGTTGCTATCTGGCATTAAAAGTAGTGGTCCAGTAAGCAGCTAAAGGCGTAATATTTCCCCAAAGACAAAAAGAAAGAAACAAAGACTGAATATTAGATTTTTTCATGCTTGACCAAATAGATTTTGAACGATGTGCATACCTGCGCATAGATAAACGAATTGCTGTTTATTTAGCAAAAAAAAAAAGGGGAAAAAGTTAACAATGCTAAGCTGAAAAGATGAACATATCTCAGTTTTGTGTACAGAGCTTGTTTCTGCTACCACCAAGTGGCCAAAACAAAGCCGGCATTTCCCATTTTAATATTGAATAGTGAAAAAAAAAAAGAATTTTTTTCGATTAATATTCGTAACTACAACAAGTATTCACTTCTAAAATGAACAACCATTTAATTAGTCACAAATCTGCTTGCTGCCAAATAAAAACATGGTGAGAATATAAAATCTTTTATGTTAAGAAAAATCAATACAAAGTCTATTAAGCTTTCAATGTTTAGACAATGTTCTTTTAATAAATTGTGCGATTTGAAGAAGCTTGCACTGGCATGCGCACGCTGACAGTGACTACAGAGAAAGAAAGTTAAATAGCAAAGACTTCAAGTTTCTAATACAGATCCCTCTTCTTTCTTTTTTTGTCTTTTTATCTTTTTCTTTCTGTTCTGGGTCTCTTCATACCTTCCTTTCACTCCTGCATCACTTTCCTTCTGTCATCTGTGCTGATGCCAGCAGAGCAGTAACAGGAATGTGTGCACATGCTTGTACGTGCGTGCATGTGTTCACTCAGGGCTGTTTGTAAATGGGTGTTGTAGTGATAGTGGAACTGTTGGGCCTCTGCTCCGCGGATGTCATAATTAAGAACTGGAATTCTGGAAATTCCTGGGAAGTTTAGACAGTCCTAGGAGGCTTTTCATCTGTTGCATCGGCCCGGCCCCCACTAAGCCGCTGGCCTTATGGAAAAATACAACATGTTCCAACACACACCATCACAGCAATCAATTACCTCTAACTGTAGAACACACATCGTAAACAACAAATATCCCAAAACATCCTACAATTGTAACCTCATGGCACTGAGGTTCACAAGCATCTGTGACATGTTGGTTTCATCTGGACCCAACCACTAATTCATGAGCTGGCTAATTAACCTCAACTATTCTAAATATATCGTGCTCTTATTTATACCACTATCAGAAAATAGTTCCTTCCATGGTGTTTTTGTTTTCCAAAAGAGAAAAAGTGCTGAATGCATATGGTACTTCTCAGTAGTACAATAAAATGCTTTCTTTGCAGACAGGTATATAAGCCTTTTATATTGTTACCATTACAGTAAATGCTTTTTTCTGCAAATGCAGGCGCCAGAATTTAAACAATGCTTTGCAATCAAGCCATGTCAAACAACACTTTTCTAATGAGCTACCTACCAGGGTTATTATTGCTTACCAATGCACACTTTTGCAGGGTCCAAGATGTGTCTGAGGAACACTTGGCAAATTAAGACCCAAATAAAAGTTTGGATATTCTGACCATTTATATTTGTCTCAGAAAAAACAGCACCAGACAGATTGTTGTTACTTTGAAGTTTTGAGGCTAAACATCTGCAGTGAGGGGAATTTTCTTGTCTTGTCTCAACAGATGTCTCACTGTTTAAATGGTAACAAGATTAATAACATTTCCAGCAAGATATAATTTACTGTCCAGTTGAGGTCCGAGCCATTTGAGCAGCGGTTAAATATAAAGGAGCAGTGATTTTTATAGAGATAAGGCATTACAGCAGCACTTAAAACAAAGCATTGACATCCACTGTCCCACATCAGGCCCAATCTACAGCCCATTGATGATGCCATGCACTCACCAGTGGTTTGCATATTTCAGACCTCCCCTTACATTTGAACACTGTTTTACAGAACTGAAGAGGAGGCCACTCAGTTCCTTGTGTGACAGAAACTAGAGAACGCTGCCAGCCTTAGTGATCTTCAAGACCAACTGACTGCACATTTAAAGCAAAGGTGGCGCACACCCTTGCATAGGGGAAAAGGGCTCACAATCTCACCTTTTGCTCACTTGTTTCCCACATTTCCAGTGAGTGAATAAATAAATGTATAAATGAATGAATAAAGCCGATGTACGTCCTCCCAAACTCATATGTTGGCCAGAGCCAAGATTAGGGTCCTACAATGGAAAGAGGTATTGTCCCACTACAAGAATACTGTGAGCCAGCTTGTCTTCTAACACAGTCTAATGAGGCAGGAACAAATGACTATCCACTCTAACACTCTTTCTCTACGTGCACTTCTCTGAATATTGTCAATTATCCCCCATGTCTTGGCTGACCTGACTCTGAATATGGGTCACAGGCTACACAATCACCTGGTAATTACCAGAGAGTAAACAAGCCAAGCCAGGGGAGAAGTTTTAATGATTGTCAGGCTGCCACAAAGAACCCTTCATCTTTAATGAGGGGTAAGTGTGTCTTATTTTATTGTACAACTTTTGGACCTGGTCATTCTGATAAATATAGCACCCCTGTATTCAATATTCTGGTATTGGGGAAAATTTGGGGTATCAGTGTGATCAAACAGAAGCATAACCCAGAAAGACCTTTGCTTCAATGATGATGTCCAAACTAACCTTACATAATGGGCACATTGCCCAGTTCTTGAATCAGAAGATTAATTGCTCAGCAGTCTTTTCAGCAGCTATGACACTATGTGCCACCCACGGAGTCTACACTGGCCTCATGTCTCACTCTCATTAAATGGGGCCTTTGTGTCCCAGCTTCTCTCGTTTGTCCCAGCATGCCCACCTATCAGAGGGGTCGACCCCTGTGTCTCTAGCCATGATGACATCACCTCAGCCCTCATCGAGGCTGTCGCAGCCAAGGTGAGGGCTCTCATGGGCAACTACAGCCCATCTCTTTCCCCTTATCATTCAATAACTCCTTTGTCCTGTCGAGGCCTGTGGACTTATATGGACAGTAATGAGACGGGGTACTTTGTAATCTGCCAGCACTGTAGCAATATAACCCATACAGAGCAAACTCTATAATAGCACATTGTTCAAGACAAGTTAAGTCTGCAATGTGGCGCTTTCACACCATTTGGAATCAGAGCCCAGAGCTGGCCTGCTGAGCTGGGCCAGTAAAACCTCTCTTTTCACGAGTCAGGTGAGTTAACACACCAGAGAGTGTATTAATGGTTGAGAAGGAGAAGGACTGTGAACCCCCAAGATTGTATATTTCTCTGTTGCAATATACACACACACACACAATGAAAAATGCAAAGTTTAAACATACTTTGGCTTGACACAGTTTTTCACCTACTTAGACTCATGAATCTGTCTCTAAAAAGGCCAAAATCACACTCTTACTGTCCTAAAAGATAAATTATTTTCTTCGAGACTCTTGATGAGTGAACATTTGGGAGATAAATGGTTCTCATGTGATCATCTGATCACTTACACTTACACACACACACACACACACACACACACACACAGCACATACAGTCCTAAAACTGAGCCAAATTTAGAAACTAAGATATCATCCTCAGGTTCCTCGAAGACTTTGGTATTTGATATTCACAGCTTCTTCCTCTCACAGCCCAACACCACTGCCTTCTCGTGCTCTTTCTCCTCTGCGTGACTTTGTAAGTTACAGTATGTTTACACAGCGAGACCTCAAGCTCAGCTGTGATTTACTACTCAGATTTCTTGTCTAGATTATCCAGATTGTGTTTCGGAAGCTTTTTCCAGCACTGCTCGAAACTGGTCACCCTTTTTATTTTCTTTTAGATGGCTCTCTTGTGCAAATAATAATATGATTGAGAATAAACACCTGGCATTCTTGAGTAGAAATGTGTCAGTGAGATGGAGGACATGTGCTATCACCCAGCTGCAGCGGCTCAACGCACGTTTCATTTGCATGTATTTAAGTTTTAAAGGACCAAGACATGCCTAGTTTATTTGTACAGCACTTTTCATGTACAAGACAATTCAATGTGCTTTACATAAAGCAATACAAGCATTACAGATGGTAAACAGCTGATGTGCTTCTTTCGGAAATGCATTGCTTAGGTGATTTTATTTTGCAGGTGTTTGAAAAGTTATGCAAAGGCCAGTCACTGTAGTTAAATGATAGAAAACTTAATAGGATCTCTCTTGAGTCTGAATGACTTTCTTTAAAAAAGTCAAAATACAGCATTGATCCTCCAGTTAGAGTTGTGCTTATCTGGTTTCTTGCAGGAAGTTATATGAGAAGAGTGATGCTACTCATGCGCATGTCTGTGTTAAGCAGAAAGAAAGAAGAACGGATACCAGCTAACCATGGTGGTTATCATGATCGCATTACTGTGCAGGCTGAACTTGCATAATACACATATCGGAAATGATTCAATATGGCTCAGTTTATACAAAGACTCCAATATCACATTTCATTATAAGTTCCATGTGAAGCAAAAAGATCACCTGCAGTGATATTTCATCCCATCCCCTAAGCCATTTAACTGGATTTGACCACAGTATGAGCTTTTGAATGAAACCTCTGTGGGGTCACCAAAGAGTTTGTTGTCCAGCAACTTTCTACTACAAAGGCTTAACTCGTAACTAAATTAGACCCACATGCTTCCCGTAAAGTGCTATAAGGAGTCTGTAAACTAGTAACATTAATTGCTGTTACAGAAGCCTCCTTACCAGTGAAGCGCACCCCCCCCCACACACACACACACACACACACCACACACACACACATACAACACATACACAGATACACACGCATCTCCTCCTTCCCCCAGTTCACACACAAATGGCCATCACACACACACCCCAGCCTGGCCTCTCTGTTGTGGTTTCATTGGTCGGTCACTTGCCAGGGCCCCAGGGGTCCCAACTCAGAACACATGTCTGCTTTCTGTATGTTTACAGTACAGCAGTCAAAGTGAATGAACGTTATGGCCGCCAAAGCATACTTGTCTATTTTCTGGACAGTGTTACAGCAAGAAGACAATTTCTTTCTTCAGTGTTAACATGACATATAGTCTTAATAACTGTGGAGTTAAACACATTTGGAGAACAAAAAAATGCCTGTTTGTCTGTCTTGTCCTCTTATAGGTCTTCCTCACACACACACACACACACACACACACACACACTTCTTAGCTGTAGCAGTGATCATAATTTAGATGTTTGTCTGTGATGATGTTATTTACTATTTAATTCTGGGTGAAAACTGCGACTCAGCTTTGATGCAAAGTGAGAATGCAAAGTCACTACACTGTTAAAAATTTATAAAACGTAAATGTTCTTTCTACATTTAGATGACAATGTTATGATGTATTTTTTGTAATGTCTCTTTAGTTCCTGGTTTCCTGTTTTAATTTGGAGTTTGTTCCTGTTTTGCCGTTGTCTGTGTTCATTTGTTTCACCTATGTCTTGTTGTGTTCTGTGTATTGATACCCTCAGTTTTTGTCTTGACTTTGCTGGTTCATTGTGCTTTTGTGTACTTCTCAGTGATAGTTTTGCCTTCAGATTGTTTTTGGACATTAAAACAGCTTGATTCTGCATTCCTGCCTTTCGTCCTGCATTTGGGTCCACACCTCCACCACCTACTTGTGACAGACAATCAAGAAAACTGACCTCAAAGGGGTGTTGAGGGGAGTTTTTTCAGAAAAATGTAGTTCTTTGAACCTTTTTTTAAAGATTATACCCTACCGGCTACTGTGTGCGTATTACACAGTACGTTGCTATACCTTAATTATGATATGACATACAAAATTTAGTTAAAATTTTCAGTAGGATCCTCGTTTGTTTGTTTAGTCAAATGCTGAAAAGTTTGCCAGTATTGCACTGCTTTATTGTTTCTTTGTTTCTGCCCTTTCATGCAGCTGTTTCAGTCATAATTGTGATAAATCATTTCAAATATGAGTTTCAAGCCTTAATTGCACTTTGAAGGAAAAGAAAAATGCCCCTACTTTGGATGGTGATCAATAATTGCTGTTCAGATCAGTAACATTTTTAGCTTTTCATTTTTTTTCTTTAACATTCCCTTTTCATACTCTACCACAAGGAGTTGTGTCGCGCTTTAATCTTGCTACATCATGCATGTATAAATACAGTAAAGGCATTTTATTTTACTCTATAAGGATTTGATACTTAGCTAATTGGAACTTAAGGGATATTCTTGTCTAAAAACCACAATTTACAGAAGGAGTGGTGGTCAGTAAATAACCATAATAATTGAATACCTTCTGGATGTAAGGTTTGGATTGAAGATATGTGGCAGTATTTCCCATAAGACCTAAATGCAGCATCAGTAGGCACTGGTGACACATACTATTACAAGCCTGTGGCCCACTGCAGCACGCTGATTGGACCAAATCGAGGGTGTGTGGACAGCGTGGGCAGCATTTAACAGACGTGAATTGAGCAGGAGATTCCAGTTTGTGGTACAGACTCAAATGGAAACCAAGCTCATCTCCAGACGCGTGCCACGGTGTGCTACACCCCCCTATGTGAGCTTGATGAAAATCCAGTAGTTTGCAATCTCCTGCAGGGCTTAACCCTTTTTTGTGACAGAGAAACTAGAACAACTTTCTTTTTCTTTCTTAAGTGATAGCATATTAAATCTAGATTCATAATATAAGCGCAGGAGGCAAAGTAGGATAAGATAATCATAAATTCAGCACAGAAAAGGTCTACCACATCCACCATAACAGCATAATAGGAATATTGAAATTTGAGGTTTTCTGTGCTGCTCCATCTCCTGGCCAAAATACCTCCCATTTCTCAGCCATAGTGACTTTTCCAAAACTCATTCTGCTGACTAAAGAAACCCCAATTAAAACGATAGATACTGCAGTCTCAACATGATAATTATCTATATTTAGAGTCTAAGTGATCATCATTTTGGTTAGGTTAGAACAGGGGTCCAATTCCCGCTAAGGCTTGTTTCATTGATGGTCTAAATATAGCCTTGGTTTTAAAAGTTTTTCCAGCAAACAGAGCCAAAGTCTGCCATGAAAAGGATTTAATGAAAGTAAATTAAATGTTATGATAAACAGATTTCAAAGTCAGAGATCTATGAAATTTGGACAGCCACAATGAGATGCCTGTTTGTCTGTCTTGTCCTCTTATTGGTCTTCCTCACAGACACACACACACACACACACACACACACACACACACACACATACACAACTCCCAATCGTTTCCCCATGTTCTTTCATGGGGTGCCTGAGCAGTGGTGTAATGCATTTGTCTTAGGGTCTGGGTCACACACGGACACTAAACCATCTTCCTGCCCCTCGGTGTCATGCTGCCGAGCGATGGAGGTGCAAGTTTGTTTCACACCTGGGAGTTTTAACAGTAAACCACCAGTTGTGGTTTTGAGAGTTTGCATGTTATGTCAACTTTGGTTTCCTTGAGGGTGCGCATACAATCCAAAGACATTCAGGTTTGATGAGGAAGAAAAACTAGAATGTCTAGAGTTCTAAATATGAACATATTTGCTTGTCTGTATTGAACCTGTGATTGTCTGGAGTTAAGACAGTTAGTTACTGGAAGCATTATGGACAAGGTTGCAGAAATTCTGTGTTGCAATCAACAAAAGGATTAAACAATTAGTATCAGTAGGCCCCCTAGAGGCTTGAGACCGAATTGCAGCTTCTCCACCCTGCACCTTCATGGTCATCTCCTGTTACTGGTACAACAGCACTTTCACAAGGCACCACTAGCTCCTATAGAGGCCTTTACCTTAAAGGGCCATCAGGTCACCGAAAACATTAAGAACACCAACACCTTATGTTCCTTCAGCAGCCTCACATTTATTCCACAAGGCACCCTCAAGTGTTGCTCTTGAAAAAAGTCCTCTCCAAATGAGAAGCTCTGCCAGAGTTTGCCCTCTATTCTTATATCACTCCCTGTAGTAGTGGTTTGCAGACCTCATCGTCACAGACTAAAACCAGGCATTGTGTAACCGAGCTCTTCATGTTTACTTCTTCATAAAAAGTTAGTTAAAGACATTCTATTTATATGAGTTTTCAGCTGCAAGGAAAGACTTATTATGGCATCCTACAATTATTATATCATGAAATTACTATTTAAACTTTTTGTTTGTTTAAGATGATCAGGCTGTGCATGGCAAAGTTCCACCACAGAGTTCATGTTCTTTCTGTGCATTCAAATGTTCTTCAGTGATTTAGCAGGTAATAAGTTCACCTCCATAGTATTTGTTTCCACCTAAGCTACCATACAAGACTGTCTGCAGGGTTTGTTAATTGTCTTGCAATATAGCTCCTGCAAATGATTTGACTCTAAATGTGGATTACAGTGGCTGCAATTTGATTTATAGTATTGACTCTTGCCGATTTTGGTTTGTGAATCCCTGCAGGAATTTTTACATTAAACTTACTCATGAATATTGCTTTATGAGTCCAGTTTTGTTTTTTTTCTGCCCCCCCAAAAAAAAAAAAAAAAAAAAAGGGACTTTCGCTAGACACTCCCCTAAAACCTTGAACGCGGATTTCTGCGTCTCTGATTGGCTGTCAAGCTCCAACCGACAACACCTGCTTAACTCCTTCATCCAAATTGACACCCGGGGTTCTGAGAGATATAGGCAGCATCCCTTCCAGCTCATGCATTCAGTCTCACAGCTGCCCCATAAGACACCAAGCCGCAGCTGCACTGATCACTGATCCAAGGTGATCCCTCGCACATACATACATACACACACATACGCGCGCGCACGCTCACTCCCACGCTCTCACACCGCCGGATCTTTTGCTGGGAATAGAGGCGCACACTTCTCCGAGACGCAATGTTGGTCAAGCTGGCCGTTGCGCTACTGGTTTTATCTGTACTGGAGCAAGTGGTGGGATCGGATAATATTGATATTCACGACAGTCCCCCAGAGAAGCCTGCAAGCCAGAAAGGACGCCTCTCTCTGCAGAATACAGGTACGAGTGTGAATGGAAAATGAAAGGATTTCTTTAGTTGCTCTCAGATGTTAACCTATGTGGGGTTTACCCTGGACACGTGTTTCTGTAGCTGCAAATTAAAGCACGCAGGAGGAAGGGGGTGAGGGGAAGGTGGAGAGGGGGAGAGAGAGAGAGAGAGAGCGAGAGGTTGCACGTTTGGGCGATTTGTGAAATCCACGGTTGTGAGATAAATCCAGACGTTTCACGTGAGTGGCGTTTTCCGATTCCCCGGAAATCTGATATTTAGTAAATAGTCTCAGACAGAAATTCAATCTGTTAGTAAACTATTAATAGAATGGCACAAGGTAATAATAGGTAACGCATACAGCAGCACATCTAGGTGAGCGTGCGCGCTGGTGGATGTGTGAGCGCGCGTTGTAGGTAACTGTTTCAGATGTCATCTCCAGCAATGAAAAAAAAAGGAAGAAAAAAAAGTTTTTTTTTCCTTTGCATTTGCGGTAGCCTGGCTCCTGACAGTAATGATAGGTGATTATGTGCTCCAGCAGGTTAGTTGTGTGGTGAGGTGGTGGTTTGTTGGCGCTGAAAGACAGGCTGGAGGTAATTTATTTGAGCCATCTTTTGAGGAAACTCAGTGAAGTTCTGCTGTCATGTCATAAAGACAACATCATTGTTCTCATTGAGCGGTCGTGCAAACCTGTCTTAGAAATATTTAATCGTAATTGTTATCTGTCCCTCTCACGGTGAAAAATGGGGACAAACTCCAGTGTGGGTTTCGCAGCAGAGACCCCTGGTAACACCACTGTGTAATTCAATGCACGTTGCGGCCGAGCTCGTACGATCCAAGCACATTCCCGTGATGCCAAAACAAGCACGACTGACAGCGGCTCACTTTTCTTGCGCACTGAAGTTCAGCTCCGTGCATACAAACCCCGTAGCTGCTCATGCCCTCCCCTCCCAATCGCAATGCCACCCCAAGCCACCAAACAGAGGCTCTTTGTTGACAAGCTTGATTTCTTATATGTCACATATAATCCTTTATTTTGCTTTGGTCGAGACGGAGGTTCCTTTGCGTAACCGGTGCGCAATGCCGGCTGAAACAGGCACGTTTTCACGCCCATCTGTTATCACAACAGCAAATGAGTTTACTTATAATTTGGATGGGGTTTCATTTACAAATTGTTAATATACCTGTTGGTCCACAACAAAACCTACCATTTAATTTGAAATGAGAGCAGAATCTTACACATGATGCGCTGACAGGTTCTGACAGGTTCTTCTTGGTCCCATATTTTATACTAAGACACTTTGCTTCCGTATCAAATTAAATTAATGCGCATTGAATGTAATTAAAGCCACATACAGAAGATAGTAGTCCTTGAAGGAAAGTCAGTGGAACTGATGCATTGATATTTCCCAAAATTCCTGCCTGCATTGCTGCAAGGACACCTCTCAAAAAGCTACATGGCTTTTCCAGTTTGCAACTTGTGTCAGTGCACATTTAGAATGAAAGACTTGTTGATGCACATTTAGTCAATGGGTATTCACTGAAATGACTGCATTTGTGGTAGTAAAAGGCTGTATCTGCAATGCAGCATCCCCTCTCAATGCTAGACAGTGCAGATGGATTGTGGTGCAGAATGACACAGTAATATCTGTCACCTAGTCTTCCTCTGCAGGAACTCTCAGCCTGGGAAATTAGGCTTCTCCCCACCCTTTACCCCCTTTTGGAGCTTTTTTTTTCTCTTTTACTGTCAGACTCTTAAATCATGAAGACACTAGTGACTGCTCTTGTGAGCGTGCAAATGGTTACATGCCACGTAAGCTTATAGAGATTTGTACTTAAGAGAAGTTGTGCTTTCAAGCCTTACGGTCTTCGCTGCCAGCACCTTTGAAAATTGTTGTCTCTGCTGTAAACGGATGATAAGGTCCCTCCCCTAACCTGTTCTCTATTTCCAGCTGAGATCCAGCACTGCCTGGTGAGTGCAGGGGATGTCGGCTGTGGTGTGTTTGAGTGCTTTGAGAATAACTCCTGCGAGATACGAGGGCTACAGGAAATCTGCATGACGTTCCTGCATAACGCTGGCAAATTTGACTCTCAGGTACTAAGCTAATCCCTCTGTTTGCAGAAATGGAATAACCAGAGGCAACATTCCTTTTCACTGCTCCACTACTCCAACACACATCTTCTACATACCTCACAACAAATCTGTTTCTTTTCTCTTATTTTCTTTCTGTAAGTACTGTCATTAATACACTTTCCTAACAATACCTTTTCCTTTTTGGGAAGTGAATGGATGGATATGTGTAGTGTAAGAACCACAGGTCACGAGCTAGCTGGCCTGAAGCCCAGTTAGCTCTCTTTTCATAGTGGAGATTGAAACTCTCAGGCTAGACTGCCCATGGGGTCATATACTTAGAAATTACATATATTTTTTTTGACTAATTCAGAAGAAATTCTATCCATAATTCACCACAGCACTGCTGAAACAGGTGCATGGCATCTCCAAAGTACAATCTGCTTATCAGAAGCATCAACAGCCACTTGAGGCAAATTCTCTCCTTGTTCTGCAGTGGATGCATCAGTTTAAGGCATTTCCAATGACTTTGTATCTCCAATCACACAGGGGAAGTCCTTCATCAAGGATGCTCTAAGATGCATGGCACACGGTATACGGCACAAGTTTAGCTGCATCAGCAGAAAGTGTGTGTCCATTAAGGAGATGGTGTTCCAGCTCCAGAGAGAGTGCTACATCAAACACAACCTGTGCTCCGCTGCTAAGGAGAATGTGGCTGTGATGGTGGAGATGATCCATTTCCAGGATCTTTTTCCTAAAGGGTAAGCAGCTACTCTTGTTACACATGGTTAAATATGTATCATTAGTTTAAATTATTCCTTAAAATTCCCCAGCTTGTTTTTGGTAGTTTGTTTATTTTTTAATGGTACATTTATTCCTCCCCATTTGCCACAGAATGATGAATAGTACTTCTAGATATTAAATGAAAAGCATTTATGTGAGTAATCTGCCTCTCTCTCTGCACAGTCCATACGTGGAGCTGGTGAACATTCTCCTGAGCTGCGGTGAGGAAGTGAAGGAGGCGTTGACAAGGAGTGTCCGGCTGCAGTGCGAGCAGAACTGGGGTGCTCTGTGTGACAGTCTTAGCCTCTGCTCCTCCCTCGCTCCATCCCCTGCCAGCTCCGCCGTCGAGCACCGCCGCCACCCCTTGCCATCCCACCATGAGCTAGAGCACCCTCGCCCTTCACGGCAAGGTGACAAGGACAAAGCTGGCAAGGTGGGCTTCAGCGCTCACCCACGTAATCGCAGTCAGGGATCCCGCCGCCACAATACAGAAGCTGGAATCGCGGCTGGGCAGGAAGACCCCAAGGCCACCGACATCCGGAGGTGAAAGCTCGAGAGACCTTTGACACCCACCCACCAACCCCCACTCATACCCACAGCCTCCAACATTTCAAAGCCACACTAGCAGACCTATGCACACCACCACGCGGTCACACACACACATACACACATCTCCACGTATGCACAAATTCCCAGACTGAGCAGAAGGAAACGAGCCCTGATCTTTCCTGTTCTTCTTCCGCCTCTCCAGTCATTCCAGCAGTCCCACATGGTAAACGTGCAGGGTAATTGTGGTGCAGCTCCTACTGTTACACCAGACTATAGGCCACATCTTTTTTTTTTTAAAAATTCAATAACAACTGTTATTATCATAATTATTTCAACTGTTGGGACTATTCTGGCTCTAATATAGCATTTTCTCAATTCATGCTTATTGTAAGATTTGACTACATTTGATTATATTTTCATTATTTATTTTATTCTTCATGCAATGTTGAAATATCAAAATGTACATAGAAGAATACTTATCTATATTTATATGAACATGTATAAATATAGTTACAATATACATTTACTGATATACTATGGACATAGTATATGACAAGCTGTTGTTCTTTTCTCAGTATTGCACCCATCACACATTGATCTGTAGATATGTAACATACACCATTTGTTGTTTCAAAGTGGGAATGTGTATTATAACTATAGATACTTGATAATTGAACACAAACGGTACAGGTTTTGTCCAGTTCTGGCACATATGAATCTTAGTGCATGGTGGCAGAAAGCCAACAAACTTGTACTTTCTAAAAGTGAAAGTCCACTCTGAAGAGGATGTATATGTAAGAATATGAACGGTTTGTCACACTCGTGTATATAGATGTGTTTCTTGTAAAAACTAGAATGAAGAGAGACAAGATGGATCTCCGATGCATCTCATTTTAATGCAAAAATCCTAGCATTGCTCTCTTCGTTGTCAGCAGAGCTTCGGAAGCTGCGTTTTGGAGTCGACGCAGATTGTCGTCAGGCTTCAGGAGACGTTACTGTTCATAAAGTGAAAACAAACTGTCAGATGTAGTAATACGTTCTCTTTGAGTTGGTTTTCCACTTGATTGTCAGCGACCATTGAGGTGCAGCCAAGAGAAAAGTGTTTAGTTTGAAATATAAAAAAAAAAGAAAATCATAAAACAAGGTGCCTAAACTTGTTAATGTCCACAGTGACCGCTTCTCTGTGATTTAAGTGAATGGACGATACTTTATCAGGGGAAGATTTAATGTTTAGCTATTTTTATGATGGTGTTGAGCCACAAAAGTCTTAGATTTTTGCACTTTGGATGATTCTTAGTTTGTGTTGGACTGCTGAAGCTTGAAAAAATAAGACCATATTACCAGAGTAGTCACCTTCTAATCCAAGCCTATATTTCATTTGAGCATCCTGGTTTTCCTTATCAAAGACATCACAAAGTACTGCATCCCCACATGGTTCCTTAGGACCAGATTGAGCCACTTTCTACAGTTGAGCCATGCTGCCCATGTCTGGTGTTCTAGTGGGCAGGAAAGAGGCTTGACAGAAACCTTCCAGATCTCTTGCCATGTCTAAATTAGCCCTTTTTTTCCCCTTTCTTGGTCTCTTACCTAGGTCAGACACGAAGGCCTGTTATTCTGCCCGTTAGAGCTGCAGCGAGGACCCAGGAACTGGGTTAAGTCCACACACGGGGGCTCTGGCGCTGTTATTCTAAATGTTATATTTACCGAGGCCACCAGAGAATTCCTCTGGGCCACAGCCAAGAGCTAGCAACACAGGGAGGCAGAAAGGAGTGGAGCAAGAGGGAGAGCTTAATGTCTCTTTTTTAAATGTGATGATTCACTCTGTCTTAACTTCTAGGATTCCTCTTCCTCTATTAGGTCACAGATTCAAGCTTTTGACCATTTCAGGCTAGTCACATGCCTTAGCTATTGAATGGTGGCATGTTACACTTAATGGTGAGGAGTGCTTGGTGCAAACAGCAGCTAAAACTCAGATTTTGTGGTTTAAAGATTTCTCATATTTCAGTTGTCCAGATATACTTAAAGTAAGATAAAAGTTTTTTTTTTTCCCTGGTATTTATAGACTATTGTAAGTAAGGCTTTCAGGTGTTATGTTTTTCCTTTTTCTTTTTTTAATTTTTGTTGTGGAAGTTGGGATTACTGTTATATCTCAACACAAGACATAAGCTAATCCTATTGAGAATGTACTGTATGTGTGTAAAATGACAATCTGTTCTGCTCCGTCATTAGGTTTGATATGGCTTTTTGTAATAATGTGGCTCAAAAATGGCTTTTCTGTACGTGTTCTAAGGAAAGTTAAAAAAAAACAAAAAAAAAAAACTGTTTCCTTCATACTTAGTGCTCCGTTGCCACATCATTTGCTTTCCTCTGTTAAGCAACAAGACTTTGTTTCACTGCTTTAAAACACAGGACATTGTTTAGACGTTTGTAACTCACTTGTAAGGGCACACAGCCCTAACAGTATCTTTGGACTCTTGAAGTTGGATGTATCTTCTTCTCATTAAAGTATTTTGTGTCATAAAACCTTTGGTGTTCTCCAAGATATGTCTTCATAGAAGTGCAAACAGAACCTTAAAGGGCTAATATGCCATCCAGCTCTGACCGAGGCAGTCTGACGTCTCAGGTATACGCACAGGTTAAAAGACACCGTTTTCTTGTTTGACTTGCCACCTCCTTCCTGACAGTGAAATACAGGCTGTGTTTAAAGTTTCAAGGACTGGAAATATCCTCCCTATTGAGAGGCCTAAACAGTTACGTCAGCAGCTCTGGGTTGTGTGCAATGCGGGAGGTGGGTTTTGGGTGTCAGTTTTTATGAGTTGTCCCAACAGTGTACACTGCCTCACCAAACATTTAGACAGTGCTCACATTTGAAAGGTAGCCTTCCAACTGGTGTTTCGGGGCTCACAGTTATTTCCTGAGTTGAATTGAATATACAGAGTGACTCTTGTGAGCCATATACGGAAGCTGGTCACACATTCCTTCCTTTTGTCATCTTGTCTAAAGTCTGACTGGCACGTAGCAACATATCAAGTCATGACATACCATACGGCTTCTGTAACATCAGCAGCTCTGGAGTTACAGTTCTCAGTTGTCTGTGAGCATGTAGAGATACTAAAACACCACTGGATGGCGACATGCCTCTGCAAATTAACACAATCAGATACCGGAAGCAGGAGCAGGTGTTTGACTTTTAATAGGAGTGATTTGAACCGCCTGATTGAAGCCACATAAATTCTTTAAGAGCATAAACCTATAACAGTTAAGCATTTTGCAGCCCACACTTCAATTTCAAATGGTACTTTATGGTGCATTTGCTCCCCAATATCCTGTGTTTCACTGGTTTTATAGAAGGATAACAAAACTAGCTAAAGTTAAATGGAACCACAGATGTGGCATGACGGCAATTTTAGACATGACAGCAAGTTTACTCTTATGAAGGAGTGTTAGAAGCTCTGAGAAAACAATCAAATCTTCCAAAATATCCCTGATTACATGGTTGTCTGTGATATTGTGTTTTAAAGAAGTCTTTATTTAGAGTTAAATGAGATGTAGCCACGCTGTGGGATATGGAATAGTTTCATGTTTGGACTTAAAACAAAAAGTCAGGGTAGCTTCTTTTGTTGTTGCCTTTAAGTAATTTGACAAACATTTTTGCATAATGATTTGAAAATGACAACTCAAGGACCCTGGACTATGGCAAATTCTTCACTACCCTTTTCTCCTAAAAAAACAAAAAAAAAAGGCTGTTTTGTTGTTCTTAAGTCTTAAGAGTTGCAGCAGTTCCACATGAGGCTGTTTCCTTTCTATACATGACAAAGATTTAACTATGTCTTACAGCTTCACTGCTACTTTCAGAAGTGGTTTGTCTTGTTATGCTATCCATTCTCAACCTTTGCATTTATATTAAAATGACATCGAGAAAGGAATGATCTGAACAGAGTACTGGCATCATCTGTTCATTGTAAGTCAGGAAGATAAAAAAGCAAGGTCACAGTGAAATCCAAGAAAATATGCTGTGTCACACTTTGTTTCTTGTAACAATACTTGAGTGTGAGATGGATGACCTTGCCAAACAATAGGCAGTTAGCTGGACCAGAAATCTCCCAGCTTGCGTGGTTGGTATAGCAACAGAGCTCTATCAATATTGGAAACAACCATTTGAGAGAAGGCCGAGCCGCTAAGGGAGGCTGTACATCTGAGCAGAGAAACCTGAGAAAGCTGGCCTCAGGCACTCTGAATGTCTGCCCTGTGCTCCAGAGTGAACTAATGAATTAATGACTGGGTGCCTAAGTTACATAGATGAATCATTTAAGAACTATTTGGGGTGAATACCTGCACCCCGTTTTTGTCTACTGTTAGGCCTCAAATTGTTATAAATCCTGCGGTGTGGATACTAAAAACAATTGTAAATTACTCGTGTTACCACTGGATATTAAATACTCAAGTCAACCTGCTTGGCTTTAAAAAATAAGAGGCACAATTACACTGGGGAAACAGCGTATTGTGCTTTCAGGGGGTAAAATACTGACATAACTCAAAAGGTTTACTGTACACAACAACATAGTCAGTTAAAACAAACTTAAAAAAAAAAAGGAGAAATAAAAAACCTACTTTCTAACACTATTACACCAATGCCAAGCCTCTCTCACTCATTTAGTAGATGCTTGTATGTAAACCTGCAACATCTGCATGAGTT
This sequence comes from Telmatherina bonti, assembly GCF_933228915.1. NCBI lineage: Eukaryota > Metazoa > Chordata > Actinopteri > Atheriniformes > Telmatherinidae > Telmatherina > Telmatherina bonti. The sequence goes on along the minus strand of NC_136610.1, from coordinate 31,610,527 downwards.
GCATGTTATTTATATGAAGAAACCAGGAGCTCAGGGCACATTGTGTTGCTAAACCACCCCAACAGGCCCTGCAGAAAGTGGGGTGGGGTAATGTTCGACAGAGACTACAGGATACTAATGAAGGGTGGGTCTGCCTTGGGGGACTGAAGCAGTGCTTTAACAAGACTGACTGAAAATGTAAACAGTAAATAATGTTCTAACCACTAGAGAAGAAAGTGAATGAAACTTAGTGGCCTTTCAGACACTGTTTCTTTCTCGAGTACTTTCTAAAACCAGTTAGTCTGCTGATTTTATTTTGGTCATTGTTTTTATGACAAACAAGCACCTGGGAGCCTGTAATCTTTAGAGGACAGTTGTAAGATTTGAGCTTGTTTTGAACCTTACTGTCATATTAACAGCAAGCCAGTTTCTGAATTTAGCATTTTCCTATAGGATCTCTGTTACTTATGCAGTTTTAAACATTTCAAGGGGATTACTACATACTATGGGTGACTACTTTTAATCAAGATGACATGTTATCTCCTGACCCAACAAGAGTGCTGATAATAGATCAGCCTCAGAAAACAGAACAGTTTATTTGCCAAAGATGGACAGTGCAAGAGACAGACAACATGGCCACATAAAGATGCCATCTAGGTTCTATTAAATAAAGGCATGATGTCAGTATGATAATGGGATAGCGCAGATCTGACCTAAGTAAAATTAATGTACTCTAAAGCTTGATTATGCTCTGAAAATAGCAGCAGCTTATTTTAATGAGATTGCTATGCAGTATTCCGCTTTGAATCCAGGTTATCCAAGCATCATTTACCCACCCACTCATCTATCTATCTATCTATCTATCTATCTATCTATCTATCTATCTATCTATCTATCTATCTATCTATCTATCTATCTATCTATCTATCTAAGAAGTCAAATGGCATAAAGTACAATCAGATAGTTAGTCCTGAGTTTGCAGAAGAGAACAGAAAAACTCAGGTGAAATCACTAATATACAATGAATATTATCAATATTTAGACCTTCATAATTGTAAGCTAAATTAACCACAACATAATGTCGGACACAACTGACACTCAATGGTGGATATGAACTTCCTGTGATTCAATATCTGATGTTGGTAGAGAGAGAGAGACGATGAAGAATGCAGAAGAAGAATATGTGAATATGGCCATTCACTGGTGTACTGAGCAAGATTATAGCATCATTGTCCCTCAGGTGTGTCTGCTTCTTTTCTTATGTTCTATCTCATTTGACTCAGTGAGCATAAGGCATCAGTGAGCATAAGGCGTCTATCTATCTATCTATCTATCTATCTATCTATCTATCTATCTATCTAGCTAGATATCTGCTTAGTAAAAATTAATCTATCTAAATTCAGAAGGTATGATTGCAAATGGTAAAACGCGACATTGCAAACGCTGAAACACCTAAATTATGGTCTTTTTTTCTATTTTTCTTTAATCGTCAATGTATTTTCCTTACAAATCATCGTATTGATTTCATTTCACCCTTATTTGGAAGCTGTATCTGCCATTCATTGGAAAAGAGTGCCGTGGGCGTCAACCCTGAGCAGTTGTCCAATCAGAAGGTAAAATCTCACACAAGTAGGCGGGACTTCACAGGGGAACCCTTCCACACAGTGGCTGGTGAATTGCAGTGAAGGCGGGGCTTGTAGACGGAAGTGTCTCCCGACTGGCCCAGCTGTCATCTAGAAGAGAGAGGAGACCATTTACACCGGCTGCTCTGGAAATGCAGAAAAAGGGAAAACGTTAAAATATGGCAACATCAAAACGATAAGGTAATGACGCCGAACTGAAGGTAGCTATATACAAAACAGCATCAAACACACATGCTTGACAGTACATCAGAGCAGCTGTTGAGGTCGCGCATCGTAATTTCGAGACGTGGAAAAAAAAAATGATGACAAGGATTTGGTAGGCTGTGTGACATTGAACATACAGGACACGAAACAGCCGAGGTCGTTTAAAAGAGCCGTGCACCATTTCTAACTTGCCATGTCGGGGAAAAAAAACACAAATGACTGACAACGCTGCCGTGTACATTAACAACATTTCGAAGGACGTCACAGCAAATTGTTTGCAAATATGCTGAAAGTGTCTGAGGTTATCGGCTATTCTGCTAGCCTAGCCGCTTGGTGAGGGGAACTACCCAACATACAGAGCAGGCAAGAGGCGTCATCAGCATTTTCCTGTATTTAAATGGTTGCGTATGAAGAGGTCATTGCTGGAGAAGCGAGATTAGTCGGTAGGTGTGTGTTCTGCAAGCCACCGCAGCGCTCGAGCGTTCATGTTTGCACAGTAACACATAAATGTGCTTTTAAAAAAAACTGCGTGATTAATAGGTCGCATGGAAGGTTGCGGAGCAGCTGTTAGCTTGCTGCTAGCTGCGTAACGACCTTTGGAGACGCCAACCTAACCAGCTCAGGCTGTTATAGCTGCTTGTTCTGGTTAGGCTGGGTGTTTTCCGTGGTTGTCTGCATGCTGTAGTGTTATATTTCACCAAGGCCTCCCATGGCCACGCCAGTCAGTGATTTAATCTCATTGATTGCATCACAAGACCAGGCAGGGTGCAGCCCAAGCACGTTCACTGCGTTTGACAATGCTTCTGTCTTTTTTTTTTTTTCTTTTCTTTTTCTTTTAGTGATCAGATCAACATGACAAGTTTAAACCTTTTTTTGCTTTTGTTGTCACCCCCCCCCCATGTTTCCATGTTGTAGGTTAAAGCCAAAAGTGAACTGAAAATTTACTGGGTTTCCTAAATGGGGGACTACGGCTTTGGAGTTCTAGTGAAGAACAGCAGTGGTAGCAAATCTGCTTTCCCTGTAAGGATTCCTCCTCACCTTCAGCCCCAGCACCCTCATCACCCCTCAAATCCCCCCAGCCCCCCTTCCTTCGTAAACAACACCTGCTCCACTAATGGGGGCAGTGCTTGGCTGTTCCCTTCTGTAGCACAGCACAGTAACATGCAAGATGAGATTCTGGAGTCAGACAAGTCCAAGGCCTTGGACCTCCAGGACATGCAGGAGAAGTCTCAGGTCCAGGCCCAGCCTCAGGCCCTGTCTCCAAGCCAGCAGGAGCCTGGAGGAGGCCTAGCAGAGCTTGAGGGAGCTCTTCCTGAAGATGGTTCAATGGAGAAGGGCTCCTTGGAGAGCAGTGGTGGGAAGGAGAAGCTGAGGATGGAGTCCCCTGTGCTAAGTGGTTTTGACTACCAGGACAGTTTGGGGATGGGTACCAGCTGTGCACAGTCCACCTCCTCTTCATCTTCTCTGACCAGCTTCAATAACTGGTCCCCAGCTGTCCCATCTACTCAGTCTCCAGTGGTTGGGGATGATGTCGGAGGGTTCTTTGGACCTGCTGGCTCCAATACCAATGGGCCTCCTTTACTGTTCCAGAACTTCTCCCATCATGCTGGCCCTGGCTTTGGAGTAGGAGGTAGTTTCTCCACACAGATCGGACCAGTCTCCCAACACCACCCTCCTGCACCTCATCCCCAGCACTACCATCCTCATGGTCAAGGGGTTCCACAACAGCACCGACGCTCCCCGGCTAGCCCTCATCAACACCAGCCTTCCTTCCCTCCGCATCCCCATCGCACTGGACCATTCACCCAGCTCCCACACCTTGCTCCTGCTCAGAGCAAACCCCCCTCACCTTGGGGTAGTTACCAGAGTCCTTCCACTCCCACATCCACCTCTTGGAGCCCAGGTGGCTATGGTGGCTGGGGAGGGACACAGCCGGTCCGAGAGTACCGGCGGGGAGTCGGTGGAGGAATGACGGGCCTTAACTCAATCTCCCCCCTGAAGAAGTCCTTCCCCAATAACCAGGTAAATTGTATAACTCTGCTCATCTTTGCACTGATTTAAATGTGTTTGGGAACTTGCATGAAACGTTATTTATATTCTACAGGTTCCTTCGCAGAAGTTCCCTAGAAATACCTCTGGCATCAATCACAAGGGCTGGGTGGAAGACAGCATGAGCCGCAGTGACAATGTTTATCCTTTCCAGGTGGGCACTCAACATAAAATTAACCTGAAGGTACTTAGGTTAGTCTGAAAGAACAAGAACTGACTTCAGCAACTTCTTCTTCTTGTGAAAATGACTACAAACTTGGACTGTGGCTCCTTTTTATGAGTATAAAAATGTCTTGTGTGATTTCTTGGGGCAAATGACGTTAAGGCTTGTTGACATACTCATCTGTGTCAAATGTAATAAAAAAGCCTTTTAGCTAAACAGGATATGTGACAGTGCGGGCGACTAAATGGATGAATTGAAACTTCTTGTGTGTGCGCGCTATGTCTTCAGTTTTATCTAGATCATTTGGTTAAATGGAGCAGTCTTATCATCTGGTGTGATCACATGTCTTTCCTCTTGTCCTGATTTAAAAAGTCTTGTGCTCCCCTGCAGTTTTGCATGCCCTCACTGTTTTTCATGTAGTCAATAATGAAACATAATTTGGTCAGATTTTCGGGATAACTTTTAATTAGCTTCCTAAATCGCATATTTACATTATCTACCACCATCAAATAGGTTTTTTTTTGTGCTATTCATGACATTTTGTCTCCATTTTCAGATTTAAATTCAATCACCCAACAGGGCTGGGTTTTTTTTCTGGTAAAGATATTCGAACTGTTGCAAACTGTGTTAAAGATGTTACAACTTGTACTGCTTTAACAGGTGAGGAGGGAAGTGAGGAGACATAATTGTTGTCTTCCTCCCTTTCAGCAGGAGAGAACACGGCCTTTTGATGGTTTCAGTATGCAATCTCTGGAGAACTCCCTGATTGACATTATGAGGGCTGAACAGGACTCCTTAAAAGGTTGGTTCCCACACTAACAATTGTAAGGAGGGGATTGTTTTTCTCGCTGTGTGCTGCATACAAATTCAGAGAATTTTGTGTGTAATTGACAAGAAGTACAGTTTGGATTAGCAAATTTACATTTATGCATTTGTACTTAAATGCAGTAAATATCATATACTGTTGTGTGTTGTATTGCACCAACAAAAGCCCATTTTGCAGCAATATTCTTGTAGTGCAAGAAGGGCTGGACATCATATTATGCTTAGAGTACAGTAAAACTAACACATGTCTAATTTTTTTTCCCTCAACACATTTACTTTATTTCGATGGATAACACAGAAAATATATATTTGATAATTGATAAGTTCTTCAAAAAATTTACATGGGATCCTAGGAAAATACGACCATACTTAGTAGGATATTTTATCCTTTTCCCCGTATTTCTAAATGTGGATGCGATGTGGTGGATCCAGGGTCTTGGATCTTAATACCATCAACGTTGCAGTGAGCTTACCTTATATTGGTCCCTTTTTATTCCTTTTATTAAGTTTTTAATACCCAAAAGTTACAACTGTATTCATCGGTGCTGCCTTTGTTTTGATTGCATGGGCAGATGTGTTTTTGTTTTGCTAAGTCAGTGCTACCTCTGGGGAAATGACACAAACACAACATGAGAAAATATGAAGATTGTTCACAAGATATAACAGACAGGTCCAAGCCAAGTCTCAAGTCACTGGAAATGCAACTTAAGTGCAACCTGAGTCAGTCCCAGGCTGAAGTCTCTGTCTTTGCTGCATGCCACCATTTTAAGAATCCAGCTGGATTTTATGACACTTTGTGGTTATTTGAGACAAAGAAGTGCTGGAACCGCTGAAATTTTTATTTTAATTTTTGTTAATGTTTTTCATTTGAATGGCTTTGAAGCCTGGGTGGATTTTACGTTTTTGTTGATGTATTTGTGGGTTCTGACTGAAATGTGTCTCCAATGCACCAACAAGTACCAACTAGTGGTATTTTGTGTCAGAAAAGATATTTTGCCTTCAGAAAACATCTTAGAGTACTGTATATATATTTTTTTTTAATAAAAAATAGTTTTTTTTTGTTTCAGTTTAAAAAAAATATTTTCAGCTGATGTTTTGATTATCTTTAAATGAAGGCAAGATTATGTTTCAGTCAATTCAGATCTTTTACTCTGATTAAAACAGTCGCTTTGGGTAATATTTCAAGCTGGCATGCAGTACTTTTCATTACTGGCTTCATTATGAAAATATTCACCTGCAGAATTTATTGTGTGCCAACTGAATTTCAAACGACTGTCATCAATAAATCTTATTGGTTCAGATTTATCCCAGTAGGTGTTTAAAGTACCACTTGATGTCACAATTTTTGTTACTGTAATTTGAACCTGCTCATGCCAACAAGTCTCTGTGTATGCAGACATATTTTTTATTTCTTTACAATTAAGTTCGTGACTCAGTGTTGGGTAGCCCAACTTCAAATTAACTAATAATTTCCATATTGATTAAACAAAAGGAATTGAAGCACACACATTATTATTAATAATAAGGTGACGGCTCTCCCTGAGCCGTCACCTTATCGTGGTGGAGGGGTTTGTGCGTCCCGAAGATCCTAGCAGCTATGTTGTCGGGGGCTTTATGCCCCTGGTAGGGTCACCCATGGCAAACAGGTGTCTAGGGGAGGGACCAGACCAAGCACGGCTCATAGACCCCTATGATGACGACTAACCTGGGCATGAATGTTCCCTTGCCCGGACGCGGGTTACCGGGACCCCCCTCTGGAGCCAGGCCTGGAGGCGGGGTACGAGAGCGAGCGTCTGGTGGCCGGGCCTTCGCCCATGGGGCCCGGTCGGGCTCAGCCCGAAAGGGTTACATGGGCCCCACCTCCCGTGGGCTCACCATCTGCGGGAGGAGCCGTAGGGGTCGGGTGCAATGTGAGCTGGGCGGCAGCAAGGGGCGGGGACTCTGGCGGTCCGATCCCCGGCTGCAGAAGCTGACTCTAGGGACGTGGAACGTCACCTCTCTGGTGGGGAAGGAGCCTGAGCTTGTGCGCGAGGTTGAGCGGTTCCGACTAGATATAGTTGGACTCACCTCGACGCATGGCTTGGGCTCTGGAACCAGTACCCTCGAGAGGGGCTGGACCTTCTTCCACTCTGGAGTTGCTCATGGTGGGAGGCGCCGAGCAGGTGTGGGCATTCTCATCAGCCCCCAGCTTGGTGCCTGCACGTTGGGGTTTACCCCGGTGGATGAAAGGGTAGTTTCCCTCCGCCTCCGGGTGGGGGGACGGGTCCTGACTGTTGTCTGTGCTTATGCACCAAACAGCAGTTCAGAGTACCCACCCTTTCTGGAGTCCTTGGAGGGAGTGCTGGAGGGTGCTCCTTCTGGGGACTCCATTGTTCTGCTGGGGGACTTCAATGCTCACGTGGGCAATGACAGTGAGACCTGGAGGGGAGTGATTGGGAGGCA
>NC_136610.1:31283222-31598222 GCF_933228915.1 Telmatherina bonti | reverse complement strand
ACATTGCAGCCATTAGTGCCCGATTTGTTCAACTGCAACACGGGGAGATTGATAAACGGGTGAGACAATCTGGTACCAGAAGCTCCACATTCAGCCTAAAATATTTGGCATTAAATATTCATTTCCATCTTTTTCCAACACGCTGTAGCTATTGCATTAAAATCTTTCTCAACCTCCATTTTCCCTTCAACCGCATCCTCTGTCTTTTCAGGTGGAAGTGAAGCCATATGTCCTGGACGACCAGCTGTGCGATGAGTGCCAGGGCACCCGCTGTGGGGGGAAGTTTGCTCCTTTTTTCTGCGCCAACGTGACCTGTCTGCAGTACTACTGCGAGTACTGCTGGGCAGCCATCCACTCTCGGGCTGGGCGTGAGTTTCACAAGCCGCTGGTGAAGGAGGGAGGAGACCGACCACGACACATCTCCTTCCGCTGGAACTGAAGCGAGGGGGTCGGGGGGGAGGGTGGGGGAGGGGAAGGGGTGCAGGATCGGGGAGGGGCTGAGATATTAGGGAGGAGTTATGGGCTGTGATATGAAATATAAATGCACTTTTCTTTTAAGTTTAAAAAAAAATATATAATAATTTATTTTTTATTTTTTATTTGGCCTTCTAGAAGAAGCAAATGCTAAGAAGAGTGAAATCCCATTTATGTTTTGACTTTAAGTGTGCATGAGCATATGGATGCATTAGATTTGGATTTAGCCTTTTTTTTTTTTTTTTTAACTTTTTCTTTTTTTCCTGGTTTTGGTATTATTAGCTGGCAAAGCTGCTTACATTTGTTGTCTAAAGTAACATGAAATTTAAGTGGGGGTTCATCATACCTAAATCAGTATACGAACTATGAACGTTTAGTTTAAGAAGGGTGCATTTTCTTATTTTCGCAGGATCAGAGAAGAACTGTACCATTTACCAAAGGTTGAGTGCAAATTGTTGGAACTCTGTTTCTGATGGATTGAGTTTTTTCCAGACGCTCAGTGTATAACATCTGGCCACGTCACAAAACAAAAATCTCCCATCGGTTTGGCACACACGTTTAGAGTGAAGGCATGAGCTTTTAGGACTTGGTATAGAAGTCAACACTTTGTAACCGGAAAGGGCAAACCAAAGATTGGCCTAAATACGTCATCCAAAAAAAGAAAAAAAAAAAAAGGAAAAAAAATAACGTCGATCTGAGGGTTTCAGGTTAACATTGTCCTCTTGTCATATAACAGAGGAAAGGCTGCAGTTTTGGTTCGTGGGTTTCAGCTGGTAGACACAGCCCTCAGGGCTCAGGTATTGGCAGTAGTATTTATTCACTTTATATCGTCAGGGATATTAGCACTGGAAGCTAACATGCTAACGTAGTACTAACTAATGGGAATGCACAGTCCAGTCTCCCTGAGCTGTCCTCATGGTGTACCACTGCACGCTCTGCTGTGACTGGAGCTTCTATCACAAGTGTTGTGGTTGGACATGGTAGTAGCTAGAATTTGCTGTCACAGAGATAAAGATATTATTTTATACATGGCCTGCTGATTTTTGTACAGTGTTTTATAGCTGATTATTTTGTCATGAACATATATACATTTATTATGCACTACTTTTTCTAAATATTTTTTTCAATAGTCATTTTAGGCACATTTTTCACAAATGGGAGAACTCCTTTTGCAATACCTCATTTTTTTCACTTGGTGAAAAATAATTTTGTACCTTTGTTACTAAAAGATCTGCATTTATGGTAAACTTAATTTAAAAAAAATGAATGATATAATTTTCAATTAGCTTTTATATATTTAAGTGCTGGTAAATCTAAAAAACTGTCTGGTGCATTGGTGTGATTCTGTAGATTTAAAAAAAAAAAAAAAGGAAAACAGAATAGACAAAAAAGAGGCTTTCACTAGCCAATCGTATACAGATTCTCCTATCTCCTATTAAACGTAATTACAGAATCCTAAGGCATGACAAGACCTTTCTAAACGGATTTTGATAGTCTTGAATATAATCTGATATTTCGCTCCTAGGTGTAGTAAATAAGATTATTATTATGATTATTATTATTAGGGTAAATGTTTTGGCTTTGGTCAATGTGAAATCTTCCCTTCTACCACCGGAGTGGATATCAGCTGTATGAATATTTAGATCCTCTTCCTGGGACTGCCTGTAAGTTCTACTTATTCTTGGCATGCATAAGAGATAACAAGGCTAGTGATAATGCAGGACCTAATGTAATGCACTAGATCTTTTTTCCTTTTTAACCTTCATTTCTTTTCTCTTTGAGATAGCCTCTCTTGTAGCCTCTCTTTACATGATGGAGTCTGCCTTCCTTACACAGACATGATGTTTATGCAATATACACCGTGACAACACTTTTGGATGTGTTTTTTGTAATGTGGAGGACACTCAGTAGGACATAGTTGAGGAGACTTGATCACTTGACCCCCCTTTGTGATGTGGCATGCTTTGGGACATAACCTGAATGTGATTTAATGTTGCAAGTTATCTTTGAGCCATTATGTGCAATACTTATTCTTTCCAGAAACAGTTCTCCGCAGTGTAAGTCATTTGATCCATATAAATCATGCAGTCTTTTTACAAACTTTTGTTTCCTGATGTTCATGCTGATGTCTGCAAAAGAAAAAAAAAAAAAATTTATAACTGAATTTATTTTTAAACATTAGTTTTGTGCTTATTTACTTATTTTGCTACTACCATGCTACTGTGATTGAAAACATTGTATATACTAGGTCGATAATGTATTAGCATTTGCTATATTTTCAATTTGAAATTGTATATCTATCGTTTGGATCAGATTTTTTTTTTTTTCTTTTTGGGGTGATGTGTTAAATTTGTGTCTAGTTTTTCTAATTGCTGTAACGTGCTCCACATTTTCACATGAAAAGATTATTGATTATGTCTGTTAGTATTACTTGATTGCAAAATTTCAATAGGTTTTAATTGAACGCTGGGAAGGTTATATTTATTAACTTTTTTTTTTACCTGGTATCATTTTGATTTTTATTAAGTCATTTCACATTTCTATGTAAGTTAAAATTTGTCTTTTTTTTTTTTTTTTTTTTTTTTACATTTTCTTCCTGATTTAATTTACGCTACAATACAGACATCAGTTTTTATAGTTGGTTTGTAGTATTGAAGTAAAACGGATTTATTGTCATATATTCATTTGCTGCCAACTGTTTGTAACTGTATGCATACATTTGAAGTATTTGTAATGTGAGAAGTTGAACGAATAAAACAGCTGTGAGGAAGAATGTCTGCGTAATCTTGGCTAATGTTATTGATTTGCTAGTTTGAAGTGTTTTTCAGTGAATTGAAATCGTGGCTCTCGTGTCGACTTGTCCAAGGTGCACCCTGTACTCACCTGATACCAGCTGGGGTAGACGCTCACGCCACTGCAATCCTGCAGTGGAATATGTGGGTATAGAGGATGGATACAAGGAATTGTAGACCTGATAGTTTGGTTGTTATTGAACCTCTTGTAGGTTATATTGGATCAAAATGGTATGTGTGCATCTGCCTGTTCTTTTCCTGTTTTTACAAAGCTTAGGATGGTGCTGATATTGTGGTACACACAATGTCTTCTCTCATTAAAATGTATTCTATTTTTTTCTCATCTCTCTGCTGAAGCTTATAGGAGTGAAAACTGGGCTGTACAGGTAAGAAAAATGGTTTGATTTTGCAGCCTCCTTTGCAATAAAAAGATGTGTGAAACCATCAACAGTTTTAACAGAATTAACAGCTGTTCATCTGGTTTTATTATCACAAGACTATCAAGGTTTTGGTGCAATGTATGCTTGACTGTAAGGCCACCGCAATTTCAACAGGGATGTGATTTTAAGACCATATAGTGGATCTCAAACATGAGCAAAATTAAATTATTGAATTGTGAATTTAAACCGAAACCAGGTGCTGAGCATCACATAACTCTGCTGACAATTAAATGTGATGATAGGGTTATTGCTTTGAGGCATTTTCCCATGAATTTGGAAACATTAAGGGGAGATTTATAAAGTATATTATATTTATTTGATCAATTTTGCAGAGTGCTCATGATCTGTAACTGGTAAGCATGACAACAAACCAAAAGATACACCCATAGTGCAGAAACTCCCACTGACCCAGCAGAGGTGGACGTGAAAGCAGTTGAGCATTTCTGGAAAGACTGGAATATGGCCGTGCACCCTGTTTTCTTGTTTTTTTTTATTGAACAATAATGTACATACATACAGCATATTGGTTGTCGTATACATTTAACAGGTGTTGAGGTAACTTACAACAAGGCAGTCTGATAGGAATGAGAGCCTAAACACACATTAGAAAGAAAGACGGAAAAAAAAAAAAAAAAAAAGAGCGAGAAATTGATTTGGAGTCTGGCTAGAACACGTCCATCAAGGAAAACAGTCTTTTGGAATTTTTTGCTTTCATATTTTCAAGAGATTTTGTGAATTTTCTGAGATCATTTTTTTATCCATTGATGTGGGGCTTAGTTCTGGCATATTTACATTGATGTATAAAATGTAGGGCCAACAGGATCAGGTTGTTTACAAGGAATTCCAAGTTCTTCCTGTGCACCCTGTTGAGCTCTTGTTTCAATACGAATATGTGTAACTTTAAAGTGAATGTTATGACTGGACTGTTGGATCCTTCGCCAGGCATGGGATCACCAAAAGATGCCACCAACACCCCAGTTCCTTTGGTTAAGGACCAAAGAACTGAAAGGTTTAATTAAATACATAATGTGACTTTAGTCTAATGTATTTTCTTTAAATTGTTTTTATGTATCTGCAATATTTCCAAATCCTTCCGAAAAAATCAGCTCTTTTCCCCCCAAAATGACCGTTTTCAGTTAAAAACTGGAATGAATGAAGGTCGTTGACCACACTTTGGGCGCCATTTTTATCATGATAAACAGCGCCACCTGCTGGGCGACTGTAGCTTCAACTGCTTCCTCCTCCATGGTCGTCCGGGAGTTGAAAAGATGCCACCAACTAAGACTGCTTATGTGCCTCGGTTTGGTTCACAGTCTGTCTCCAGTCAAAGAAACGAACCCGGAATGAACCAGACCGAACCGACCGCTGTGTGTCATAAGGACAAGCTTCGGAGAAAACGCAGTAAAACCGCGCAGGAGAAAAGAAGTCGGCCTGGGTTGAAAGTCAAAATACCTAAAATGAACCCCGCTTTGCTCGCAACGTTGACCCAAGATGTCCCAACACCGACAAGATGTACAAAGAAGCCTGCGAAAGACAAAATAAAGACGACTGAAAGTCAAACACGAGAAACTCAGCGTAATTTTTACCATTTTTAAGAAACAGATTCAAGAAGTTTTCAAACCAAAAAGCTGTGGTTTGTGTTTGGCGCAAAGTTAGCTTAGCATTTCCATATACAAAAACAATTTAACAATTTAAAAATAATTTTAGCGGTTAAATATTGGGTCTCATCAATATTACTATTATTGATAGTTTTTGGATAATTAGCTTAGTGACTGATACTCATTGTGTTTCTTGTTTTGCGTAAACAGCTAGAAAAAACTAATATAAAATTAGACTGAATAAATACTATATTTATATCAGATGGAAATTGCATACTTCCATCTGAAATATGCAATTTCAGATGGAAATAAAACTTTTTCCAGAAAACTGTTAAAAAAAAAAAAAGTTTGATATTGCGTATCAGATATTACATAACATTACCAGATTTAGGATTATCACATTTCTTTTGTTTTGATCAGTACTGTGTCTGTAAATAGAGGAAACCTGTTTCACACAAAACCTGTAATGGAAAAGAATAATAAGCGCATCACAGGCCTGGAGCCTTGTACTGAACTACTGTTTCAATGTCGTTGTCAGGTGCTAACCCTGTATCTTCCCTTGCTGATGGAGACGTCTTCTTTTTCTCACAAGGATCCAACACGACAAATGAGAAGGAAAAGGTAGGCTGTATCTAAAGCAGGGGTGTCCAGCTCCGGCCCTCAAGTACCACAATCCAGCAGGTTTTCCACATAGCCCTGCTCCAACACACCTGACTCAAATTAATCAGTTATTGCACAGAACATCAACAGCTGTTGGATCCATTTGATGGAAACCAGGTGTGTTGGAACAGGGAGACATTGAAAACCTGCAGGACAGCGGCCCTTGAGGACCAAATTTGGGCACTTCTGATCTAAAGTATAGTGTGAGTGTGTCTAAAGCACTATAAAATACACTGATAAATCCTAATAACCAATGCAGATGTATTTGCGTTCTTGTTATCCATGAACAACCCAGCTAATACAAAACCTCCTCTTTCTTGGGAACGTGTCATGTCCTGGGTAGGCCCAGCTTTCAGTTCTCAGGACCATCTCCAAGATGCTGGAGGAGAACCAGCTTATCAGAGAGAGACTTGCTGCCTTAAGGCAATAAATCTGAGTCTGGGTGGTTCAGAAAGGCTCGGCTATGGAAGACCACTCACCAGCGTTCATCTTAAGTCATCGGAGAGTTCTAATTAAATTCCAGATCAGAGTTGTGACTGGTGGGTGCATAAGTTCCTCAAGTGTGCATGCATTGATTTATTGTAATAACGATCTGCATGGGAAGGCGTTGGACCAATGAAGAGTTCTTTTCTTAGATTTTGTCCATTGGAAAGTTAATTTTGAATTAATTATTTTAATAGCCTTATGATTTAATTTTATTCAGTCATACTTTAGATGTCAGTAATATGGGCTGTTAAAACAAATTGCCTGTTCATTACACACTAATCCAGTTACTGAGTAGTGCCTGTTCTCTTTGTAAGAAATATTTTGTTTGGTCTTGTTAGACTGTTACAGCATTACATTAAATTGTATTGTTACACCATGTAGTTTGTCTTTGTTACAGTGAGTAGTAAAGGATCTTATAGGGCTATGAAATGAATAACGCACAAACCATTTCATGAGAAAATATAGATTTAGTATTTAACAATATCTTTTCTGCTGAGATACATGCACAGAACATGTCACAGTTGCTGTAAATCCACCAGATGGCGCTCCAGCGTCAAGTATAACTGTTCATTGCCTTCAGTGATGAGTCACACCCCAAATGAGTTTCAATATTAAATAAAATAAATCTTTACATTCCTGCAATTTGCATGAAATAACTCCCTGACATTGTGAACATTGTATTAATTATATATATTGGTAATATACCTTTGTTTTTTTAGATTTTATTTTTGTTATACACTTCAGCAGCTTTTCTTGTAGTCTTGAAAACGAATTCATGTTGTATGTGGTATGCTTTCAAAGATAGATAGGTTCCAGAGTTAACAAAGAGACAAGTATAGTGTGAACAGAGGGGAAAAAAAGACAGAAAGCAACCACAGACAAACCCCTGTAATGAAACAGAAAAAACCTCCAATAGCTTCTGTAAGACAACACAGCAGACAGTCATCGGGCACATGTGGCGAACTGAAAATCCAGAATAACATAAAAACAACCACAGATATATGTGTGCGTTTGTGTGGGTGCATGCACGCCTGTGTGAGTGCCAGATATGAGCAATAATTAGTCGTGTTATTAACTGTAGAAATGTAGCTGCACCTCTTCTGAGGATCGGTAGTCGACAGGCAACCAGCAGCTACCATGAACCAGGCAGCTCTCTGCAGTGAAGGCCACACAGAACCAGGCAGAGCTCAGTCACAGTCAGAGCCCCTTGAGCACGGACTAAAGGCCAGAGGGGACCTGCGACAATGGCCCACCAGCACCGTGAGGCACTGGTTCCCTGAGTGCAAGCAGAGAGCCGAACTTAGTGAGTCTGGGAGCCATCTATCCCCTGTAAGAGGCCGTACCCAGCACCCAGGAAGACCAGGTACTCCAGACATCCACTTGCCCCAATACCCCAGGCCAAGCAGTCCAGAGACCATCCCACTGTACACCCCACCCCCCAAAAGTAGTGGGGTAGGGAGAGGTGTGTGTAAGTATGACCAGAATCAAGGTGAAAAGCATGGGGGCAGAATGACCTGGACACCCCAAGCTGTCAGTAATTTAAAAAAAAACAAAAACCTAAGAGTAGGATTTTTATCTGAAAATTAGAACACTGTGGCTGACTGGTAAAGCTAATCAGTTAGTTATACCGTAACTTGATTCACTAATATTGCTAAACGGTAAATTACATTAAATTGTTGTATTGACCTGAACTTTCAATGAAGTTTAAAGTTTATTTTTTATTAAGATTTATGTTACTCAGCCAATGTGAAAGCAGCATATGGCTGTGATTACTTAAACCGTGAAATAATTTGCTTTTAAACTGTGGAGTCGGACAATTTGCTTTGAATTGTTCAGCTTTTTCTGAATGCTTTGATTGATGAGCCTCATTGCCTGTGTTCACAGGCTTTTCAGTCCAGAACATAACGTGGCAGCCTTTTCAGCCTTCCCAGTAAACCTCTCAAATGTAGTATGTGTCGAAACATACTCTGCTTGTTTTTCTTTTTTACACTGTCATAGTAGTGTATGAATCTGTATATTTTAGTCAAACATGTCAAAAAGACATTTTTGTTTAATACATTAATAGATGTATGCCTGTAGGATTACAGTTAACGGTAATAGTAAACTGACTTTGCTTTTGTGTGTTTTCATGGTATGTCTGCAGTGATTCCTTGAGTTCACCACAACACAGAATAAATGCAGTGAAACAACTTCTTAAACATATCTGATGAAAAATTGGTAAAAAAGTGCAAAGTTGCTTTGAACAGCAAATTGCTTTGTAACATTATTCAGGCCTTTCATGCAGTGAATAAAGTGATCATGCTGCACCGTATCTGGCTTTTGTATATGCAGGACTACTTTATTCCTTGCAATGTACAATAACCTATGATTTGTTTCAGACAGACTTAAAGTATAAAATAAATACTGCTTTGAACCAATAAGTGGGTAGTTTATTGAGGGTGTTGTAATAGCTCTCAGGGTAAATGACTCTGCATGGTGATTGGCTGTTCATGAGGCCATCAGAGCTGTGGTTTGTTAGGAGACTAGCGGACTGGAAGTTGTACCTCCAGACTACACTGCCAAGCCTGTTGATCAGATGTTTGCTGCATTGTTTACATGGCGAGAGGCCTGAGGATGTTGTTCGGTTTAAGACAATCCTTTTTTTTTTGCCTTTATTAAAAGAAGTTCAGGAAATAATTTACAAGCAGCTTTGTTGTAGAAGAGACCTACAATAAGTCCACTGTCTCTGTAAAATATGCTGAACAGTTTAATCTACTGTGACTTCTATGTAACAGCATCTTTTTTTTTCATTCATAAAATGAAAACTAGTGTCTTAGTAAAAACACCTGCATTTCAGCATGCATCCGCTTTTTCTTGATGAATGATTGTGTTTTAACACCCACATAAGGCATCCTGACTGAGATAGTTCATTGTGAGAAAGGAACCTGGTAATGTAAGTAAATTTGAGAGCTGTGTTAGTTGACCCCTGACTTTTGCGGGACAAACAAAAACTGTTAGAGCTCCAGTCACCTGCTGGTTCAGAGGAAATATAATGGATACATTTGCTAACTTTTGACTTTTCTTGTCTTTGTGACACTAGCTTCATCTTTTCAAGGAAATTTGAAGCAGATTTTTATAACGTCTCTAATTGTAAATTTACTAATAGAAAATTGCATTCCTTTAACTTTTAACTGGAGATGTAATTAAATTTAATGTAACGTGCACGGTGACGTAGTGGTTTGCACTGTGGCCTCACAGCAAGAAGGTTGCTGCTTCGAGTCTCAACTGGAGGCGGGCTCGAACGGTGACCTTTCTGTGTGGAGTTTTCATGTTCTCCCCGTGTATGTGTGGGTACACTGTCCAAAGACATGCATGTTAATGGGTTAATTCAAATTCTCTCTAGGAGTGAACCTGAGCTTGAATGGTTTGTCTCACTGGGATGGCCCTGTGATGGACCGGTGACCTGTCCAGGTGGTTTTACCCTTCCTCTTGCCTAGTAATTGCTGGGATAGCCTCCAGCTTCCCCATGGCCCCTAATAGGAACAAACGGTTAAGAAGAAAAATAATGTAACATCCATAGCTATTGTTTATTATTCCTATGCATGTCTAGTGAAGGTAACCCTCCTTACAAATAAGGAAATCCCATTATTTTTGTAATCGAAACATTTTCCTTCAACTCAAAAGAAATTCTTGGATTAAAAGTTATTGTGACTCATGTTTGTGTTTACTTAAGATGCCAATTCTTTAAAATAGCCTTTTATTGTCTTCACGGCAAGGCAGAGTTCAGGGTGTTAAATTTAGCTTGAAAACAAAAGCTGTCACCGAGTTTCGTCAGCCATGACTGAGTCGATAGGGAGCATCTGTTTGCATGTGCGAACAGCTGAAGCATTTCACTAATCTTCCTGTCCTCTCCTCTGGATAGTTTGGCAAAATCCCGCTTTAGCTGTGTGTCACCTGGTTGTGGGGGTGCTATTGTGTAATCATGCTGCCTGGAGGAGGTGATAAAGCGTTGGGACGTGCCTCCCTCTGCTGATGACTCTTTTATTTGTGTGTATGCGTTATATACAGAATGAAAAAGTGAGAAAGAAGTAGAGAAAATAAACACATTGTGTTTTAATGCAATGTTTTCTTGCATGTATTTTTTTGTTTGGTCTTGTCATAAAGACCTTTTGTTTTGGGAAAACAAAGACAAACACATCAAATTTTAACTTTGAAACTAAACCATGAATCTTCATTAATTTTGAATTGGATGTCTATGTTATATTAAAAACTGAGTCAGCGAAGGACTGGAAATATTCTGCTAATGGATTCTGAATAAAAAAAAATCTTCTAATTTCAACTTTTTTTTTTTTATCTGTGAAGTAGTTATGTTTTACTTTGAATTAATTAATACTTTTATAACCACAAAAGAGTTTTATAGGGAGGCAAAAGTAAAAAATGTTTGATTGAAAAAGACAGATATTTACCATAGCAACCTGGCCACAACTGAGTTAAAGAAAATCTTTAGTTTCTAAGGAGACTGTGTTAACAGAAACTGGAAGGTACTGTAACATTGCTCTACTCTTTTACAGTGACATGTACAGGTTTTACTTTGCTCTTTCTGCAGTTTGTCTGTCCATTACTCTGACATTAGTCTATGTGAGTGTTCAGAAAATACAAATGCAACACATTCCTGATATTCCTGCTGCATCCACATCAGCATTTCATGTGTGTTTGTTTAGATTTAGGTGACTGTCTTCTTTGTGGTTTATTGCCCTGCAACAGACATCTCATCTTCCACCCATCTGCAGTTTTGCACGGAACTAAGCATTATTTGGTCTTTCCCATGTGGGATTTACCATCACAACAGATTAAAACACACACACACACACACAGACAAATTAAACTTTGGAAGTCATTAATTGCCACAGCATTCAAACAAATACAGAAAAATGTCCCAAAATTCACCTTTACAACTGAAAAATTTTCAGGATAATGACTCCATAACCAGAATTACTCCAACAGGCTGCTGTGATGTTAATTCACAAATATAATAACAAATAGTTTGACAAGTTGTAGCTATATCCTGCTCTCTTTCAAGGGAACGCTCGCTTAGCTTATTCTATTTAAATGTATACATTTTATCATTTGAATTTCATGTTAAATGTGAGCAAAGTTGAGAGTGTGACTTTCACCTAGACTAGGATTTCCTGCTTTGGACCCTGAGGTGCCGCTGCAGGGTTTAGATGTGTCTCTTCTTAAGCACACCTGAATGAAATAAAATAGATCACTCCAATAAGTTCTGCACAGGCTTGTTAGTGACACATTCATTTAAATCAGGTGTGCTGAAGCAGGAAAGCATCACTTTGCATATGCATGCAGGGTGTCCATAATCTGTTGTGTTGAAATGGGTAATAGATTTTTTTATTTGCATTTTATATCAGTATAATGAATTAACTTATTACAATCTCTAATGTATTCAAACACAGTAATACAATAGTTAGATTTTTCCCTAGTGAAGAAGGTACCAAGCAAAGCAATAATGAGAACATGCATTTAAATCTTTCCAGAGGTTGAATACCTCCGTCAAGAAGGTTATGTTTTTCCCGGTGTTTATTTATTTGTTTCTCTGTCTGTTTGTTAGCAACTTCATGCTAAAACTACTGAATGGACTATTGTTATTTTTTCCTGTAAATGGGTCTTGGTCTAACTTTGATTCCTTTCAAACTTGAGAGTGATTCAGATCGTCATCTGGATCCAGAAACATTGTGAAGGATTTTTGTTAATAATGCGAGATTGAGCCATTTTCAGTATATACACAGATAACTCCTCAATAAATGGTAAAGGTGCTTGGTACCCAATAAATAAGTGAATAAATTAATATTGAAGTTCCCAACAGGTTTTTATAAGACTTCAAAGACAAAAATCCAGGCAAAATTACTCAGAACAGGAAAATACAGGGGCTCTTTGGCATTTTCATCACTGCCAGAGAACAAAGTAAACATGCAATGAAAACCACAATACAACCAAGACACTCTGGATTCTTTATTAATGAATCAAGGGATGTCATAGTGTATACATATAAAATGAAATCAGGCCTAAACAGGTTGGAAATCAAAACAATATTTTGTAAATGAGCTCCTTAACGGAGGTCTGTACTCTGTTTTCTACTTACTCTCTGCAAACTGGTTAGCCTTTTTGCACTTAGTAAATCAAGTAAAAATATACTAAATGAAAAATATGTGATACTTTTGCACTGATGACATTAAAATAAAAAAATCCATTAGAAAAAACAAACACCAACATTTTCTGTGGATCTTGTCTTTTTAACTGTTGACTGCGATCCTTTTAACAGTTGTGATGCTGAAGATTGTTTTTAAACTTGATGTAGTACCTCTAAATGTGCAACAGCACTAAAGTACTGCAGCTTAGTACAGCTGGAGAGCGTGCTTTCTTCTCTCTAGTAGTACTATTTTAGTTTTTGGTAAATAAACAGCTTTGGTAGGGGTGGGTGTCAGCTTTATAGCATAACTAATCTAAAGACATGCAGGCCACCCCAAATATAATCCTTTCTTTAGACTTTGGGGAGGAAAAGCTCATTTTAATTTTAGCTGTAATCTGTGCTACCCTGTACTTATAACAACATTAAGCATAAGTTGTATTGAGCTTGGTGATGATTATGCTTATTTCCCTTCACAGATGTTTATTTTGACTGTCTCCAGATGAAATATTGATTTGGTCTTGATTGTCCCATGATGGTTACAGTGAAATAATCACTGGGTTGTTGTATGTTTGGGTGTTTCATTTTGAAGCCTTTGATGATGATGCCGCATGGCCTGGAAGTGGTGCCACCTAAAGTAGATGCAGATCCCATTAAAACTCAAGTCAGGTCTGAGGCTCGGCAATATGGAGTCACATAATCATAATCACAGCCCTCCTATGACTTTGTTGATTACTCATACGACCACCTGTCTTTGTTCTTTTTTTCATCGTTATAAATTCATTTGGGGAAACTTCTGCTTGTGAGTGCTCCTTTTGTGACTCTAGAAAGTCATTTAATGATACCTCAGGTGTTTGTGAGACAAAGGAAGATGCACATCTCAGCATCACTGGAAGCATTAATCTCCTACACGTTTTGCCATCAGATAGTGGAGGTGGAACAAAATCTTTGCCAGGATGTTTGGCTGGAGAATTTAGCTCTTTTGGTTCGTTGCTGATTAGCTTTCAGAGTTTTCAATCTTGGCTTTGCTTACTGCTGGAAAGACTGCAGAGAAAAATTGCACTGTTGACAGATTACAGGGAGATTTTTGTTTAGAAGCTTCTTGAGGTCCCCCCCCCCCCCCCCCCACTACAGAGCAGATGTATTGTTTTTGTTGTTTATAAATACACTCATTTTCTACAGACTTTTTTGCCTAAATCAACATTTATAGCTTAATGATTGTCAAAGAAAAACAGTCTGACAGAGTTTTAATCAACAAAATAAAGATAAAACTGAAATGTTTGGAAACAAAGATGGGTGCCCAGCTTCAGTCAGCTGTGTTAAAATCAACAGATCAATCCAGAAACTTTGGTGTCATTTTAGACAAAGCTGAATTTTAACATATTGTATCAGAATAGTGACAAAAGTATCCTTTTATTGAGTGAAGACTTCATCTAGAATAAGAGTTTAATGGCTCAGCATGATTATTTAATTTGTTTTTTAGAAGTCTTGACAACTGTAATGAAATGTTACAGGTCTCTAAAAAATCACTGGGACAGCTAACTAATCCAGTTTGCTGCTGTCCTCACGAGATTTTACACTTTGCTGCTGGTGCTCAAGGCTCTGAATGGTTATGGTCCAGGGTGTATAATCTGATCTGCTGACTTCTAACATCATCTGGGTCAAGTTTGCTTTCTATCCTGAGTTACATCTGAAAAGGAGTATCAGCATTTAGCTTCTATGCTCCTAATATCTGAAAGAAACTACCAGAAAAATCTGAAAGCTGTTTCAAACCTAAGTTCTTTTAAATCAGGCTTTAAAACTTTTGTTTTTGTTTCCTTTTTTGATTAAGAAACTAATTTTTTTTTTTTCTATGATGGACAGGCAACATGTCCAGGGTGTACCTGCCTCTCACCCAGTGATTACTGGGACAGGCTCCAGCTCCCCCAAGACCCTTCATTAGTCTAAGCTAGAAAACTTAAACCAGAAGTCTACAAGAAATCAGTCTTCTTAGTCTTTAAAAAACTTGAAAAATGACTGAAGTTATTATTTTGAGAGGGTAACAATATGTTCATTAACACTGGTAATCATGGTGAATGATATGGTTTGTAAATACAGTGATGATAATAATAATGATGTGTTTCCTGTTATCCATTTTAGTTTGTTTTTATTGCTTCTATTTTAATCACTTTTATTATTTTTACTTTGTTGTAATTCTACTATGGCATGTTTTTGTACCCTGCTACAATGCTTTTAATGCTTAATGTAAAGCACTGTGAGTTGCATTGTACATGAAATGTGCTACTAAATGAACCTTCCTGTCCTCGCCTAACACCCACATACACAAGATTTAGGATGAAATACATATTATTGTTCAATTTGAGACCATAATCTGTCATGGTCAAGAGTTTTTGTGCCTTAGTTTCAGGTTTCCTGTTTTATTTTGTAGTTTTTCCTGTTTGGTTCTCTTGTTTGTTGTTTAGCTGTTTTGATTTCCTGTTCATTGAGTTCACCTGGTCTTGTTTAGCTCATTCAGTACACCTGTTTCTTGTTTGGTTCCCAGTGTATTTATACCCCTCAGTTTCAGTTCTTGGTTGCTGGATCATTTTGTTTGTTGTTAGTCCTCTGAGTTCCTTTGGTTGGAATAAATCCCTCCTAAACCTGCATCCCTGGTTGCTCATGTCTGCATCTGGGTCCACACCTTTACCTTCCTCACCACCACCACCTTGACATAATCAATGAATCCAGATAATCTCATGCAAAGTTAACCCTGGAAGGCTTGATTAGAATGAAGTTAAGCAATACTAAAAAGGGTTTTACCCCTTCCTCCCCTCCCCTGGGATATTACTCTTCTGTTTGTAGCATGACTATGATGTCTAAAGAAGGTGGTCCAGTCTCTGTATTGCTTTGTAAACTGTTAAACAACCTTGTCTGCTTGCTTCGGTTTTCCTGCCTACATGTGTGGTCGTTGGGACAGTTCAGTTTCTTCTGGCACAGTTGGTGTCGTTCAATGCTTATAATTGATCAGGTGACAGATTGTTGTAGCCTTTTCTGTGTGATAAATGCTTCACAGTCTGATGCCTACTTGTTTAAAGGTAGAGTATGTAAGATTTTCAATATTTTCAAAATAAATTTACTAAAAGAAATAACTACAATCATAATTAGATAGTTTTTTTTTTAAAACATGTAGATTCCAGTCTGTCCATATTTGATGTTTGCCAACCAGTAAAAAAAAAAAGGTGCTTTTTGTCATTTGTCATTAATTAAACTTGTAATTTAATAACACATCAAATATGGACAGACTGGAACCTACATGTTTTAAAAAAACTAATTATGTTTGCAGTTATTTTTTTAGTAAATTTATTTTGAAAATATTGAAAATCTTACATACTCCACCTTTAAAGGCTGTCTACTATACTCAGTGGCATCCAGATATATGCACACAGGAACAGAGTCAAGTACAGAGAGGTTTGTGTTTGTGTGGGACGTGGCTTAAGCTCAGTTTGGGATGTAAGATGTGTAGCAGTGTTTCAGGCGATCTAAGCCAGGTGAAGCTGAGAATCGGAGTTGCAGTACGCTCTTCAATCAGCAAGCCTGTCTATACTTGCAGCTGTATGCTGGGGCTTTGGACTTGCCATGTTTGTAGCCAATAGTTGTCAGACATGTTTATTCATTAAGTGATTTTCAATGCGTGTTGACTGTGTGACAAATGAAAAATCAGAAAAAAAACATCTTGTTGCTCTGTCAACCTGTGTGTGTGTGTCTTCTGGGTGATCAGAAAAGAACCCAGAGAAATGAAATCTTACCACAGTTTGCACGTGTTTATTATAAGAGAATGAGCACTTGGTTTATTTGGAAACAGCTAAAGTTTAGATGCCGAGGAGTTGAGACTCTGATTCCACTTTTATCCTGCTGATTACAGATTATATTTTCTCTCAGGGATGATCACAGGGCTTTAGACAGAACGCTCCAACTGCTTCATTCACAGGTTGCCTTTGTTTATGGGGACATCTGCCTATGAGATGAACACAGCAGGCACACTCGAGGATTTAGAAGCAAATGAGGCTCTGAGCACATTAATCTTGCATCATCTTCCGGGCATGTCTGGTCTTGGCTGAATGAACACTCCATCTCACCCAGAATGACATTAAACATTGCTCTTATTCATCTTTGTGTTATTAACATCTGCACTCTTTTTTTGGCTGGTTTTCAGAACACCGCATGGCTTCCCCCTTTTGCTGGGTTTTGGTTTTAGGCAGTTGTTAAGAAGGCAAGAGCTGCAGTTTACCCCTCATGATGTTTCTTAAAGCTTGAGAGCCATACTGGTATGAGCTTCAAACACAGCGAGAGACACCTATGTCTCCACTAACAGAGCAGAGAAACTGGGACTAATCACAGCGGGCGCCATAGACTCCGGGAAGGTAGCAATTTTCCATCATTACTGTTAAATCCTGCTTAAAAGAACCGGATTCCATGGGCCTAATTACAAGGTGTTAATAATAACAATGTAATGACAGTGATTTTAAGTCCTTCCCAAAACCCTAATCTGTCCTCTGACTGACTCTCACATTTAACTACCTGTTTTCTACATAGTGATGTCTGAATTTTAAGAGGAGCATGATTCTTATTGATTACCATTGTGATCGCTCCTTCTGGGGTGTCAAACTCTGCAAGTTGGGGCTTGATTGGGGAGCTTTGTCAGGGACTGCTTCTCTCTGGTGCTTCTCATCCTGCACACAGACAGGCCAAGTGCAGGATGGGATAGGATTTACTTTAAAACAAGTAATTACTGCTAAATGAGGCTGATGGGTCGCCGTCTGGGTGAGGGGGGAGGGGGTGTGGCAGTTCGCGCCCCAAATGCGACGTCCAATCACAAGTCTTCTCCCGCATTTGGGATCAGGAAGCATCTGGATGAAGTTCCAGAGTTTTTCCTTACAGCACCAACTTTTGTCAGCTTTGGGGCAACTCAGACAAAGTTACTTTGTCTTTTTTTTTTTTTAAATTTATTTATTTTTGTTTTTGTTTGTTTCTTTTTTACTGACTGAAGGCTGCATGTGTGTACTGAAGGCATGACTTTTCCGCTCTGGAATTAGAAGAGGAGAAAAATAAAGCATGTCTGCAACTGGAGACCTGAGAGGCGACTTTTCCAACAAGGATGTGGAATCAGCGACGCTGAGGAGGCACACAGAGCTGGTGTCCCGTTTTCCCTTCAGCGTTGAGGCCCTCATGTCGGACAGGACGTCCCCGCAGGAAGATGACGGACAGGCGGGACGTGACCACGCGCGCGGGCCCGATCACATTTCCCATCTCTTACTTTCTGTTAAATCGGAGCCACTGGAGCAAAGAAGTCCATCTAGGGTATCTGGCTCTTTAAAGATGTCAACACCAGCTCGTAAGTCAACTTTCCGTCTGATTTTACTGTTAAATCTTGCTTATAAACTATTTTACTGGTTAATTACCCAGTTTCAAGCGTAAAAACTCCAAAAGTATGAGGGAAAAAACACACATATAACATGTGTACCTGCAGCTGAATCAGTAAAAGTCAAGTTACATTTTGGAGTTAATCCTGTATTTCTTCTTTTTTTTTTTTTGTAAGTGTATACTTAAAAAATTGAAAGAAATAAAAAAGAAAAAACAAAAACTATATATATATATATATATATATATATATATATATATATATATATATATATATATATATATATATATATATAGTTTTTGTTTTATATATATATATATATATATATGCCAAAGTTTTTTTTGTGTAAATTTCTATGTATAACCAGTAAATCAAAGCAAAATAATTTAATTAGGAAATTACTTTATTCCATCATAATTCCTTAGAGATGGTGGTGATTAATAAGAAAGTCTTTTCATTACAATATTTTATCTATCATAAAACGAGAAACATGCAGGAAAAGCTTCAGTTAGGATTTGTTTATTAAATGAATAATTAGCATATTTCAGTCTGCAATTAGTTACTTTGGTCATTAGGGTATATAGTAAATACTGTTTTATCAAATCATTAAACTCTGACCTTTATGTCACATTAATCCAACAGTTTGCTCCTTGAGGAAGCACAAAACCAACCGCAAGCCTCGCACTCCCTTCACCACAATACAACTCCTCGCCCTGGAGAGGAAATTTCACCAGAAGCAGTACCTGTCCATCTCCGAGCGGGCCGAGTTCTCCTCCTCCCTTTCACTGTCTGAGACCCAGGTCAAGATCTGGTTTCAAAATCGACGAGCCAAAGCCAAGAGGCTTCAGGAGGCTGAGGTGGAGAAACTCAAGATAGCAGCTGATTCTGGGTCCAAAGCTGTGTTCTATCCGGGCTTTTCGTCTGTTGCCTTTTCACAAAGTGTGAACCTTCAGGCTGGTTCAGCAGGGCTGTACAGACTTGGATGCTCATACAGCCGCACCCCCTTCCTCCCTGCTGCTCACCTGGCCATGTATGCCTCGCAGCTCGGCTATGGTCTGTTTCCTCTGTCCTAAAAGGAAGCAGCAATGCACTGAAGGAATTATTTAGAAAGATTAGAGAAAAGACTATTACTAAGCTGTGCACCATATGAAAAAAACATTTTGTTAGAGATTTGTGGAGTTGAATCTTTTTTGTGCTTTTTTTTTTTTTTAATTTTTTTTTATTAATAAAAGTCATTAATTTTGAAAATACTCCATCCATTGGAGGCCAAAAAGCATCCACACAGTCCTTATTTACTGTTTGTAGATAGTCTCTTATTTTAGAATGTGTGTTTTGAAGCCGTCTGCATAGTTATCACTCCTTTTGTTGTATTTCATGAATAATTTGAGTGTATTTTTCACTTGCTAGCCCTGCTTATACAGGAAAATTAAGGAATTTCAGTTAAAGCTGGTGCGTACCAATAAATACATCCTCAAAAGTAAGAGTATTTCCACATGGTGTATAATGTATTTATTTGTTATAGCTCTTAGTCATATATTTACTGATACGTATTACTCTTTTAAAGGATAATATTTAATACATATTGTATTAACATGAAACATTTAATTAACCCTTATTCTGTTTGTTTGAAGATGCATTAAACATAAAGCCATATAAATTACATGGTAAGCTGAATCTGACTGCAGTAACTTTGATTTGTGTTTCTATAATGAGCTAATCTACAGATGTTCAGCTGGTAACCCATCTGCTTCTCTCATCTTCCTCTTTTTGTTTATCCTACCTTCAGCTGTGTGCTTCTCATCGCTTTCTCCATGTTGTTAATCTTCAGAGCAGCTAGTTGTTTGCAGTTTAGAGCCGATGTTCTCCCAGAAATCCTGTTTGCCAAACCTCTGCTGTGATCAGACCTCTCCTCTCCCTCATCGCGCAGCACAGTCAACCCCACGTAAGGGCTGCCAATAATTAATAAAGTCACTGTTCTGTTCCAGTTTCCCTGTTAGTTATGATTGTGCAGCATTCATTTCATTATTAAATGATGTGCTTTGCCATGCAGTTACGAACAGAGATGTCTTCTGTGAGAAGTACCTCTACAACATCATGGATTTTTAACTCTTGATCATAAATGGTTTAGTTCCATCCTGCACTAGAAGTGACAGCTCTGCTCACTGCATCACAAACTGGCCACTTTATCTGTCACTTCTGGTCAGGAAATTTCTAAACCACCAGTTTAGATTATGCTGAGTCCAACAAATCTTTAAAGAAATCTTTTTTTTTTTTAAAATAAGTGCGAGCTTGTTAGATGGCATCACTGTTTATTTATGTGTAACTTCACAAATCTAGTCTCAAATGACTGATTTAATGCTGAAGGAGGCGTTTATCTTTAACTTATTGACAGAACCCTGTCATAGTAACATGGAGGAAAATAACGACACAGTTGGCTTCATCCTGTTACTGCAGTGGCCGTCCATGGGAAACTTTACATTGGCTTCCCACATGTATAACCCAAGGAGCCTTTGATGAAGCTGTGCGTGACAGAACATTAGTCTAACCACTGAGCTGCTCGCTTACCAATCAGCTTTAGAGCTTTACACTGAAGACTGAGAACATGGTATATTGCTGTATGACTGTTTGCTGCTCTCGTAGTCTGTGGGAAACAAGTTTGGCATTCAGCTAGGTGGCCCAAGTTATGCTTTCAAACATTTATTCTGCCAAATGCGCCTGATTATTTTCACAGATAATTGCAGAATGTTGCTCCTAACATAGTGCAGATTTAGATTTTTGTTAACTTTTCTGAAATTTGGCTCTAAAGATTAATTAAGTCTTGCTCTGTGAAGTTTGCACTGTTGCTATCCTCTCACAGCCGCAGTCACTGCTGCTTTAACAGCGTTTGTCCCAGAATTCTGGCTCCAAAACTCTGTGAAATTATACGTGCAGATTCAGTGATAACAAAAAAATGGTCTTATATGGTTTCTCTCCTCCTGTAAACTTAGAGAAAGCTTGTTACCATGAGCACATATTTTATGGTCCATTTGTTTTCCTCCAATTTGGCAATTAAAACCAGCATTATGACTGAAGTAAGGCCCTTTGTGGCTTTGATCGGCCACTGCTTCAGTTTCAGTGACACATCTAAGAAAGGAAAAGGTTAATAATTCTCAAACATTTAGAGAGAATTGAAAACAAACAAGCAAAAGATCGATACACACAATCGACAAGGAATGAATGTTGTTAAGAAATTATGTCTTGAGAGGCTACACTAATTCTGACTGAGCTAATCTGAGTTTCACAGGCTGAATAGTCAATGAGGGTTTAGCTTTATAATGTCGTTAGCTGAAAGGGCAAAGGAGTCCAACAAAGCTCATAGAGGCTTAAAGGATAAGTTCCCATTTTTCAACTCTATCTTAATCAGTACTCACATGCCTGCAGTGTACACGGAAACAGCTTTTGGCTGCAATCACTCTTGCTCTCCACGCTGACTGATTCCCTTTGAACTGGTTTTCAATCAGGAAGACGGGGGACAAATCTGCTCTTTTCTTTGCATGCAAACTACTTCTGAAGTTAGGTTCATTTAATTTCAGCAGTTTGATTTAAGTTATATCCTTATTATATTTGCCTCAACAGTTTTTCTAAGTATAGTGCCAGTGGCAGGACAGATTGTAGGTGGAGTGCATTATATGAACGAGGACATTTTCTTTACTAATTAGCCTTTTTTTTTTTTATCTGTAGTGCTTTATTTCTTGCATTCTGCTTGTATAAGGAGCCTATTCAGAGTTAATTTACAGCAATAACTTGTCGTGCATTAACTCTTATTATCTAATTAAGAAAGACAAACAGATTTGAAAGCGATCTGTGTGTCGTGATAAGCTCCGTGTGAGCCTGATAAATTCTTGCAGTTGTTACCAAAGTCCACTAGGTGTAGCAGCTTCCTATCTGTTGCTGTTTGAAAGTCAGAAAGGCCATTCGGTGTCTAGTTCTTGAGTATTTCAAGGCATTGATCAGAATACTGTAGTTAATACCATAACATATTAGACAGAGTTTATATGTTGGTTAACTTTAAAGTCTGCATTATTTAGGAAATGTCTGTTAAACTCATTTTGAGTAATCTGGTGAATTAAAGATTACACTTTCAGATGTACTTTGTTGTACCTTGAGTTATGGATTTTTTTTTTAAAGTAAAAGAAACTGAGTTTCTTACACATGTATCATTGCACTGAATAATGCATCAGATTTTCTCTTATTGTAAATGAAACATAATCGGATTGAGACCAAGTGACTCGCCTGTTCTCATTTATATTGAAAAAGATTAAGATATTTACTGAAATAAGCAGCTGTTTAATTCTACCAGGGAGCTGTGTCATTCAACATGACAGGACATGATTTATGAATTAATTTATTCTGTTAAAATCTTTTCAAGGCTGAAGAAAGCAGTCGGAGCCATTGCGTGGAACGAAGAGAAAAGTCACTGTGGGTTTTCTCACTTCCCCATCTCCTCTCCTGTCCCAGCCTGTTAGGCAGAAACTGAGATTCAGATCAACCTTTCAGCATCCAAACGCACGCAGCTTAGCTCAGATACACTTCCTGCTCCATAGCACTCCGGTTAAAAAAAAAGAAAGACAGAGAAACAACATGAAGAACCACTGCACTTCTCACAAAAGGAGGCAGAAATGTGTCATGTGAAACAACAGGGTTAGGAGAAAGTGTCTGGGTTAGATTTTTTATATATATATATATATATATATATATATATATATATATATATATATATATATATATATATATATATATACATATATATATATATATATATATATATATATATATATATATATGTATATATAATTGGAATAAGCGGTTCGGAAAATGAATGACTGAATGAATATATATATATATAAATGTGACATGTGAAACCCTGTTGTTTCACATGTCACATTTCTGCCTATCTATCTATCTATTTTATATGTTATATACATTACATATAGATATATGTAAACATGCCAAAACAAACTCATAGCCGCTTTTTGGCTATGACAACGGAGTTGATGAACATGAAGTCATGTTTGTTGTTGTTGTGAATCATAAAGCTAATTCAGTCTTTGCTCCACTGATCACATGATGATGACACATTTTCTGTATGTGGACCTTTTTCTGTACTACACTCATGACAGATACTTGTTTGTAAATGTTTTATATATATATATATATATATATATATATATATATATATATATATATATATATACATTTTTTTGTCAACTTGAATGTGTGTTCCAAGGTTACAGCATGCTGAAAGCCACTATACATTGACATGTTCAAAGTGCTATAATAAATAAGAGGAAGGGCTTTCATCTTGTCTTCAAAGCTGTAAAACAGGTGTGCTTCCCTGCACAGTCCCTGCCTTGTCCTCCATCTTTGCTGTAAAATTTCAGATTCTGCATCTCTGAACTTCTTTTTTTCTGTCTCAACGTAATTAAAAGGCCTTATATGAAAGGTACAAAAAGGTGTCAGCAGTCTTCATCTAATTATACTTAAAGTCAAACTTCTTCCCTTTGCTGTTATCATTCATCTGTGTGCTCATTATGAAAGCATAAGAGAATGCACAAGTTCACGGATTCCTCACTGGGGGAATTTGATCTTTACTGAAACGTGCATGCTCACATGCACATGCAGACCTTGAGTAATTCCACCTCTAGCAGTTTCTTTCTTTTGTTTAGTTCTTTCAGCTGGTTTTCAAGAGACATTTCCCTCAAGCCGGTTGGCCAAACAACATGACCCATTTAAACATAAAGACACACCTAAAAGCTTTGGCTTTGAGCTTGTGAGATTGAAAGCTTTTCTCTCTGTCTCTTTTTTTTCTTTTTCTTTTTTTAAACAAAGATCTGGGGCACTGAACACAGAGATCATAGCAGAAATTAGAACAACACACTCCAGGATATTTTTCTTTTATGTTAGTTTTGATGTTTAAAAGTTTTAAACTTGGATTTTTCCATCCATTTTTTTCATGGTGTCCCCCCCCATATGTCTTCATCTTTTTGCCTGAACTGCTGTGTATTTACTTTGTCACGGAGTGTTATTGTAGGAAAATTTTTCAAGCCCCCTGCAAAGCAACAGTTTGGTGTTGTTTGCACTGACATGCATGTTTGCCTTCTCTGGAGTCCTGATGTTCCTTTGAAGGACTGACACGAACACATCTGAAGTTAATATTGTTATTAACATGAAAGAGCAGAATAAAGTTGCATATTTTTGACCATTTATAAGACTTTTTTCTTTTAGCACATTTTTCCTCAGTTTGTCCGCATTTAATTCACCACAACACTTCAAAATATCCCATTTTTTCAGAGTCTGTTTTCCTAAGGGACTCTTCAGATTGGACACTTGAATGCAAACTGAATTAGCTTCCAGCAGCGACATCCCATACGTTGCCCTGTGGGAGCTTCACACCCCGTGTCATATCCTTTTCAGAGCAGTGCCATCTGAAGCCTTCACCATTGTCTGTGTTTCCTTACAGATCCGTGTGTCCGCTCCGTCTCCTGAGATCCTGTGACTCATTAATCTTCCCCAAGGCTTCTTTTCTACTGAAAGAGACCTAGTCGCCCAACTCTTTCTGGTATTTTAATAACACACTACTGACATAAGATATGCTCTCAGATACTCTCAAACAGACAGATTGGTTCACTCAGATTTAATAGCACAAATGGAGGAAAGGGTCACTGTGTTGTGATGTGACATTTTGCATTTATCTGCTTTGAAAAAACCCTGCTGCAAAAGTGGGAAAATTCTTAGAAGAAAATTGTAGATAAACAATTTAGTTAAAACAAAAAAAACAAAAAAAAAAAAGAGCACCAAAGTTATATTTTAACAACAAAATAATACAGTTTCAATAAAATTTTGAAAATGAAATAAAAAGAAATGACAAAACTGAAAACTGAAATCAGGTGTTTGGGAAATTCTTTAATAAGCTCATGTTGTCTTTCATGTTAATTAATCTGCAGAGGGCAAACAAGCCCCAAAGAGTACCAAAGTCGGCACGAACAGTTTACAATTCATTCCTCTTCCAAGAGCATTTTTACTCATTTCAAGGCCTTGGCCCACACCCCTCTCTGGCAATCCCTGCTGGAGCTTAGCGTGTAGACGATGTATGCATAAAAACAGTTTGAAACGGTCAAAACTTATTCCCACCTCATTAGGACTGCAGTTAGAATAAGATTATAGCCTAAACTAGCCTTCACTTGAGTCTTCATGAGCTTATTATGTGACTGCTATCTGTCACGACTCCCAGACTACACTTAACCTCATCGTTGATATGAATCATTTTATCAACATGAAGATAAATGATATAAAAATGATCAGAATGTATAACTACCACATGCTGGCCTCTTTAAGATGTGATCTGGAACATGTCATTATGGCATGAAGAAGTTAGCCTGCATGTTTTATCTGTGATGTAATGGGTTTAAGTTGAAGTTAGCAGGCTTAAGATTTTGGCTTAAAGACAGTTTTGCCTCACGACATCCATGATTTGAGCCTCGAGCATCATGAAAGGATTTTGAGAGGCTTGTGTTTATTTTCATTTTTTAGATTCTCGTAAAACGTTGACCTTTACTGGATTTAATACTAGAAAATCTTTCTTCCAGTGGTCTTTTTTTGTGAGCCGTTTAATGCAGCAAAGCATGCCTGCCTGGCGCACCCCTACCGTCACACATTGAATTATTGATCAGCAGTAGGGGGGGGTCGAAGCAAGAGAGCAGACTTCCATTTAAGACAATTAAAGGGGATTAACACGATCCTCAGAAAAACCGGTCAGGTTCACTTCCTCTCCGCCACTTTATCTTTTCAGTGCTTGTATGTCGTAAACCCTTTGTGTCCACACAGAATCTGAATTTACTTAAATACCCTCTCAACCACTTGAAGCTTGGATCCCACATGTTGCTTTGGTGTCTGACCAGTTGATTTTTTTGGTCTTGGCTCAAATGTCTCAGTGCTGTTGGCTGAGATAAGGTCATGAGCACAGGAAAACTGATTGTGCAGCCTGTATAGATAGTTTTTTTAAGAGGAATGTGAAGAATTTTTCAACAAGAGGCAAGATTTTGGGTTTCCGTATTGTAAGTTGTTGAGGTCTGGGTGGTAGAAACCAATCACTTTTTAACAAGCTTTAATTGCAGACAGGCAAACATTGTGTAGGACCAAGGATTCCAGCTGTGTTTACATGGAGCACTTTTAATCTGACTGAGCCTCAAGACATAATAAATTCACATCATGTAAACTCCTCCGCTTATCCAATTGACCTTGATTGGAATTAATTTTCAATTCGATCAAGAGGGGTGTTTTAAACCCTATCATGATCTAATCACAAGGAAAAGAATAACCATGTATCCTCTCATTCTGATCAGATCTGTGGTGTGCGTACTTTTAGCGCAGGCTTTGAACCATGTGATGTTTAGGTGATGTTTCAGGGAAAAAAAAAACCAAGAAAATAGAGACAGCAAAACAGATTGGCGGAGCTGTTGGGAACTCTGGAAGAGTTAAGGGTTAACAAGCTCAAAACAACAACTTGATCAAATCTTTTTTGTTGTCTTCCTCTACTCAGTTACCCCACATTTCACATCATTATATTCGCATTAAATCTCTCCATCATGTAAACACAACTGATGGATCCCTACATCTGGCGTCCATGTAAACATGTCCGCTAGAATATCTGATTGATTATCAATCAGATTATTATCAGATATCAGATTGATTTCCATCTGAAGACGTTTGTCCATGAAAACATAGCTACTGTTGACACCATCTGGTTCCACTTGACAGTGATTTAGCCTTTTATTTGCTTATGTATATTTGAATGTTTTTGCATGTATAACTACTGCACAGAACAGAAACCTTTGTCTGGACGTCATTTATCTGGAAACCTGCCATCTTCACTGGAAGCCCAAAGATATGGGTTGTTGCCCCAGAAACAAAGTCATTACAAAAAAAGCTAACTGGTTTCCAAATTACCATGAAAGTGTCCCTCACAGAGCTGCTGGCAGGACTTATCATTTTTAACTTGAAACTAAAGAACCTTGAGATGGTGCACATTTCAGTATTGCTGAAGCTGAATAAATCATAGGAGGAAGTGGAGGTCTGAAAGGCTGAGTGGTAGCTCAAGCGTGCACCTTTTGGCTTTATGTACAGATTCCTTGAATTATTTGATGTGATAAATTGCAGACTTTGGTTTAGGAGCTTACTTTTTGGACAGTTTAAGGATCTTTTCACACATTTGCAAAGGTTTGCTGGGTTTACACTCTCAGAAATGCAGAGAAAGGAAATGTACTGTTTCTAGTAACATCTAATTTTTTTCCCATTTAGGTTTGCATTGTTAATTGCACATTACAGTATGAACAGATGCCTGTATGGGTTTGTCTCCTGGTTTGTTGATGAATATCTGAAGGTGAGAGAAAGACCTGAGCTTTCAGTTGTATTGAGTGTAATACTCTCTTAAACTCCACTGTGAACGTGATAACAGTTTTGGTTCTCTGACCATGACCTGATGAAGGACTCGAAATGCCACATCTCCCAGCTGTGTCTCTGCTCGTCGCATGTGTGTGTGTGTGTGTGTGCCCATGAGCTCAGTTATGCCTGCTCCTGTGGTCCCATCTGAGCTTTCCAGAGGGTATAAGAGGCTCCTGCTGTGGTTATGTTTGACAAGCTCCTCCTAAAATAGACCAAATTCTGTTTGCTGACTTCTTCCCTATTATGGAGTTTAAAAAAACCAGTATCATGACATTGCACCAGTGAATGCTTCCATATTTCTGTTCCTGGCTTGTCTGAGTGAGGTGATGTTTTTGGTTTTCCTTACTGGTCAGCTTTTATTTTATTTATTTATTTTATTTTATTTTTTTACATTTATCAGCACTGAAATGATGACTAGTTACTTAAATCACATACCAATTGTAAATAATTTTGAATTTCTACAACGCTCACTTTCAGACGACACAAAGAGTTTTATCCACAGCGCTAATGATCCAACATAAATCAAATAGTTAAAGAAACTATGCTGCAGTAGTATTAGAAGTACTCTGTCATGCGTTAAATAACATAATCATTAAGCCTTTGCAGTCTCAGTCCCACTTATCATTATTGTTTTCATTCCCTTTTAAATTTTAAGCTTGACTGATGCTCCGGATAAATCTGGAAAATGTGGCTGAAATTAAACCTAATCTCTTCCCTTTATGTACCTCATGCACCACCATATTAATAAAGATTTGTGGGGAATTTAGCAAAGTTATATCCCTTCTAAAACGTAAACGTGTAAGCAGCATTAAGTCTCAACAGATTCAAATTACAGAATTAAAAGCAAACATCCTATTATCTGTGAAGATTAAGTGTCCTTCCTGCAAAGAGCAAATAAACCACAGCAACTTGGAAGCTTATTTTCTATTGTAACAATCTGCCTTCATTTTGTGAACCAGACTTTTTTTTCCCATCCCATCATCCTTATCTTGCTCCCCTCTCCTCCCTCCTTTTTCTGTCTCTCTGTTGGGGATGTTTATTCAGCTTGTCGCTGTGCCATTGCTTGAGTGGGATGTCTGTTGTTGAGTGCTCTTCTGTACTTTGCTCCAGCTCTGTTAATCCCCTTTTCAAATGTGCAGAGCAGGGTCACAGAAATTTACCAAGCATTTATGCTCTCATGGGCATTGCCACCAATGATTGTTGTTTGTGTCCCCCCGCCCCGACTCTGTATTTTTCTACTTTCTGATCAGTCGATTATATTAATAGTATTACATCATGCTTCCCAGACATTTAAAGTCTGAATAATTCATGTATAAGTATTGAGTATTAAGTAAGTATTGGTTTTTAACTTATCTTTGCTGTGGAAAATGTGCCACTGATCATTCAACCAAACATGAAAGACATAAAGAATCAGGAGTTTATAAGTAGATTTTAAAATAACAAGAAAATGAGGATTAATTTGGGTTGGTTTGTTTCAAACATAAAACTTTTGCAGATTTTCTCAGTGACACATCCGCTATCAAAGGTTAATATGGCATCCATCTTGCATCCTACCTGTACTGTGAGCTCTCTCCAGCAAGTAAAGTCTCACTTCCCATACCATACCATACCATACCATACCATACTATACCATATTTATTTATAAAGCACTTTAAAAACAACATACAGCTGACCAAAGTGCTGTACAGAAACTTAGCTCTTGTGTCATCTTATGCTCTGTCCCTTTCTCCATTTCTTTTTTCTCTTCCTTGTGTCAATTTAATTTTATGTCCTTGTGCTTCTTTGCTAGATCAGCCACGCCGTGTGTTCAAAATGTGTGTTGATATCCACTTGCTAGCATGTGGCGTGGGGCCTAAAGCAACACTTGGCTGGAATGTCACGCAGTATCTTGGAACATAAGGTTGTATAATAAAGTTAATATAAGCTTATCAACATTATGACAACTTGGCAGAACGGAAACTCAAGAGATAGCTGTCCTATCAAGCAGGTTCAGAACACAAAGTTTTAAAGTGAGAAAGTTTTGTAAAGTATCTTTTACTAAAGCATAAGGTTCAGATGTAAAATTACAATCATGCACTGCAAATACAAGATGTTTTGGTACCATTTCAGCTCCATTTATTGTTGTCATCATTATTAAATTGTGCAACATGGATTTCATTAGTATTCTGCTGTGATGCACTCATGGTGTTGGAATGAATGTATTCCTCGATGCAGACTCAGAGTAATGACAAACTGCAGAAGCAATGTGTCCATTAGGGTGAGGATTTCCCACACATGTGTCTGCGTAAAATAAATCTATCAAGTATTCATACCCATAATAATGTGACTTTGGTTATCCTGTTATTCGTGCCATAGTCTTTTAACTATCATGAAATTGGCTCTGCAGTGATTCCACAGTGTGTTTTACACATAGTGTGCGTTAGTCCTGTGTTTGACTTCAATCCACCAAACATTAATCTAATTTTCTGAGCTGGTGTGCAGTCTGGCTCTTCACATTAATCTGTTTTCTTTTTTTTCAGCTCAGCTTGAGCAAACAGCCCGACTTCTGCATTCAGGGTGGATGTATTTCTATAATGAATGCAAAATAGTTATCCAATTAGTTCTCTGATCCGCAACCAGATGCATGGGTTAGTTTAAGAGCAACATGCCTGTGTATAATAACACTATTAGAAGCAGAGTTGGTTTTAACACCTGGCTCTGTGTTCTGATATCAAACCTTCTATAAAAATCCTGAATAAAAAAATCACAGAAAAAGTAATGGCCTTACTGTAGCAACAGTGTCTTTTGAAGTGTTTTTAGAAACACATACAGTATGTTTCTATGCAATAAACTAAAATGATTATTACTCAAACTTTAAATACTTCCCATAAACCATGTTTTTTTTTTTTCTTTTTTCAACCTGTCCTGACCAGCATCATGACTGCAAAATGATGATCTGGCGGCCGTGTTGTGCTATACTAATGTACTGTTTTAAATCTGAGGCTCACCTTGATTCTTAAATGTTACTGTGTATTTTAATATTCATATCATAAATATAAAGGTTTTTGTTTTTGTTATTTCTGCTAATAACTGACTTAAACCATGTTTGAGGTTGTGGTAATGCGACAGCCACTATAAACCCTTGTTTTATGAGATGAGGATCCCAGTTTTAATTCTGTGGAAGACAGAAATATGTTTTCCTAAATAATTTGCTTATGTCCCCAAATGACGTGTTATGTCATTCATTCTGTAATCCTGTCATCAGAGGTACAGGATTGGGTCTGTTTGTTTATGTTTTTTTTTTTTTGCAGGGGGTTAAAAACTTGAGTTCTCACATCTGACTGAATAGCCTTCTTCTACATGCTTGGTGAGTCTCTTAGATGGTTTCTTTGCTTTTATGTTTGATTTTCTTCTTAAGAAATTACTTTTGTTCCTGGTCACTGTACCATAAAGCTCAGATTTGTAAAGAATAAATATGAAAGTGCTTTCATCTGCTGATGCTACAGTCTCCACAGTGGAGTTTTACATCTCCTGCAGGGTTATCTTTAGCCGCTTTCTAACCTCTCTTAATGTCCAGGACTTGTCAGTGAGGTGCAGGGATTTTTCTTTCTGGGCAGACATGTTGTATCATTTCCAATGCTTTTTGTGAGAAAAGATTTAATATGGCTCTGTGGGATATTTGAAACATCCTAATACAAATCAGTAATCCAGCAAATTTGTCCCAGATGCGTTAGGAACACTTGATCTTCATTGTCCTGCTTGCGGTGGTGTTGCTGACTGAGGTCCTTCGCAGCAGGCATTTACGACGCTGACCATGTGACACTTGCACAATAGCAACTTTATTCAAAATAACCTGTATAGTATTAAGTTACACTTTCCAGATTTAACATTTTTCAGAATTTTTAAAATTTAATTTCGGCCTGTTTTGATTAGGAGGATTGCAAATAATTAAAAATTGTGTTTATTTAAATCACAGGTTGCAACAAAAACAAATCAAACAAAGCAAAATATCTAAATATGAATATTAATCTAAATCACAGCAGTTGTGAAGACACTGTGCTAAAACTGTGGCAAGTTAATTTCCTTTGTCACGATACAGCTCCTGACCCGTTTGTGGAACGTGCAGACATTTAACATGTGAAGTTTTCATTTAAAGTAAGTTTTCTAAAAACATATGCAAAACCTTCCCAACTCCCTGGAAACTCCAAACATGACCTGGAAATGATTGTTTTGATCGTTACAAACTAACCTTTATTTATCTTTTTTTTTTTTTTTTTTTTTTTTTTTTACTTTTCACTGATTGCAAAACTTCATTTAAACACACCATGTTCCACCATCATTACAAAAACAAATGAATACTTATTCATATAATTTTCTTTCCAGGACACCATATTCATTTATATTGTCCCTTGAAATTGGCTACATGCCCAAACATACTGCATAGTTAAACAAAAGGATTGAAATTAAGATATGAAGTTGAAATAGGAGACCTTGTGTTATTTTTAAAAAGCAGTAAAATGTTTGCAAAAAAAAAGGACAAATGTGGATAATGAAATTTGATGCTATTATTCTTTGTTCAAAAAGAAAATCCCAATTATAGCTTGAGTGTTTTTAACCAAAGAGTTTTAATTTTGTTCATGAAAACTGCATGGATTACCTTCTCATTTTTGTGTTGCCCTTAAGAAGGAAACTCTATGTAAGAACACATTACCACAAGATGTGCAAGATGCGATGTATAGCGTTTTCCAAACAGCCTTTGGCAAAGGACCACATGTCACATGCTGTCTTATTCAACGTTAACAAATGACTGAGCATTCTTTAGAGAGAATTGAAACATAAATGCAGACAAAACTACAACATGCAATAATTTAGCATTTACAAAGAGCATGATTTCTGCAATAGACGTGTTTCAGTGTGTATAATAACCAGTCCCAGTCCTGTCACAGTCAGGAGTGCTTATAATTGCATGCTCAGGCCAAATAGCATCTATCACCTCTAATAAGTTCATGTGGAAGGAAGCACAACTTCCCACTTTCTTTGTGTTGTTTTAACAGAAATCACTTTGTTTTTCCATTTCTGTCAGTCCCTACTGCTGATTTTGT
The DNA here is from genome assembly GCF_933228915.1 of Telmatherina bonti. Taxonomy (NCBI): domain Eukaryota; kingdom Metazoa; phylum Chordata; class Actinopteri; order Atheriniformes; family Telmatherinidae; genus Telmatherina; species Telmatherina bonti. Next base: position 31,565,635 of record NC_136610.1, on the reverse strand, counting down.
TCTTTTAAAGAAGAGAGACACATCTCTTCTCCCCTACAAGCTAGCTGATAAGCATTAGCAACGTCTGAATTCACCTGTGGGGCATCCTACCAGCATGAACATTAACACTGGCATCATTATAGCATGTTCTCTGCTGAGAGCCGTCTCTGCCAGACAGCACGTCTCTCCAGCTAAGCTGCAGAGCACGGCTGGAATAGACATCACCCCTATTGAGAAGACTATTCATCTGCCAGCCTCATTTGCACCCAGCTTATTATTCATTGTATAATTTGTTCAGTATTCACTGTCGTAGCTTATTACTCATTTGACATGGTTCACTGATGATTTTCTACCTTGTTTCGCTGACAGTTTTTGGTGGACTAGAAATGAGAGAGATACAAACATTTATGTAACCAATAAATCAGTAACAGATTTGATCAGGTCTAATTTAACAAAGGTCAAATTGACTCCATTTTCAGCCCATTTCTAATGAAAGTAAATCTATGACAGCGCAAGAAAGTGTTGGTTGATGAGAAATTATCCTTCATTTGTTATTTTTAAGTTAATTCAGTTGTAGAAATGTAAAATAAAAGGAAAAATAAAGAGATGTCAGAGTGTAGATACATATAAAACTGGTGGATAGCTATACTAATATAACTGTTTGTATCATTGCTCTTCTCTCCTGTTATGTCCCTTTTGTCGTTTTGTTGAGCATTGCTGTTTTAAGTATTTCTGCACAAATTTCTGGGCAGTTTGAAAAACAAACTACAGGTCTTGTGACTTTTTCAAGGTATATAATATATGATATAATGCATATATGACTTAATCACCACAATGACACAGACCCCAGAATAAATACATCAGGATCACAACTTCGAGGTGTTCTCAGTAGGGCAGATATTGGCGCCCTCTACTGTGCCCACTTTGTGCCCAAGCACTCACCTACAGCACTGGAGGTCAGAATATTTTCCCAAACTGAATAAAACAACTTGATAAGATCAAACATCATTGATAAAAGTGTGTGCATCCTCCCAGCTACAGAAATTTAAGGTTTATATATATATATAGGCTCATGTCACCTTAAAATGTGTGCCACCCTTTTGTTGTAGCAGCTTTTTTACAAAGCTGAGCTTTGTAATGTGGATTTTCACCAAGTCACAGGAGCAGAGGCTTATTTTCCTTCTTTGCTGAAAGAAAGTAGGCCAGCTTCAGCTGTCAACAACTGTCAACAACACTGTGACCGTAGTGGTTGTTTGATAACCCCTGCAGTTGGCCTAACCACACTGCAGTGTTACAGCTTTGCAGTCATTGCAACAGGCAGTCTAGCCTTGTTGATGATGCTATGCCAATATCATAGACTCTCTGTTTGCACATGCAACAGCTGCACTGGGTGATTTCACTCTGCCATGAAGATTTGTCTTTCCCACAGCAGTACTACTCAACGCATCAAAATGTTCCTCATGCTTTTGCGACATTCCCCAAGTGGCAGCAACATGCTAAAACGTGTGTTTGTGAGGATGAGAGATCCATGCTGGACCCTGAGGGGAAATGCAAGAATATTGGGTCAGGAAATGAGTTGCAAAGCACTTTGGAAAACCTAAAGATGCTCTTGAGGCACAGATGAAAAGTTAAGGTTTCTAGTACATCTTTACTTTCTTTCAAAGTGCTTTTACATACAGCATGTGAGTTCTGATGTGTCAGGACATTTGAGGTTCCACCGTCTACAGCAGTAGATGTATCCAAATTATTCAAAATAGCAATCCCATAGTCACCCCCATGTTTCTGGAGTCTAACTGGGGTTATAACAGGACCATAAACCGACCTTGATTTGTATTTTCTAAGCATGAATCTTATTAAATTAAGTTTGGTTCATAAAAACAAACAAACAAGCAAAAAACCTCCTGTAGATTTACTTAAGTATAATGAACAGTTGCAGTAACAATGGCATTGTGCTTAATTAATTCATTTTCTATACTGCTGATTCCAGACTACAGCTAGCAATGAACAAGTTAACATGTTACCTATCCACTGCAGGATCAACACAGAGACAAACAACTACTCACACCCACTTCATTCATTATCCCAACCACATACTACAACAAAGGGTCCAGGGAAGCTGGAGCTTATCCCAGCAGTCTTTGGGCAAAAGGCAGGGTACACCCTGGACAGTTCGCCAGTCCATCGCAGCACCACTCACACCTACAATTTAGAGTAACCAATGAACCTAACATGCATGTCTGGGGGGGGGGGGGGGGGGGGGGGTATTCTGGTCCTCGAGAGCTTCGGTCTTTTATGTGCTGGGAATTTTAACTCAGGTGTGACACTTCCAAACACTTTCCCACCGGAGTTGGCCATCCCTATGTTAGTAAGTGGACTACTGGCTATTCAAAGACCAAACAGGACAATCATACAGTCGAATCCCCAGGTGACTGCTGCAGGTCTTAAAGAAGTACACACACACCTACACACGTACACACACAAATAACAGCAGGATTATCTGTACTTTTACTTAAACTATCATATTTCTTTTGTCTCTGCGAACATAAAGAACAAACATTGTGCTGTCCTCACAACACGTGCCTATGTGAAGTTAGACAGCCAGCGAACAAAGCAGCAAATATTTTTAAAAAAGTTCTCCACACAAGGCTTGCTTTTCTTGTTTCTTATTGAAGATTTTTTATGAATTATATTTGCATTTCCATTTTTTCTTTTGTAGCTGAAACATACAGAAAAGAAAAACAAATTACTGGCTGACACACACATCTCAATGCTACAGTGGAAGTTGGTGGCCTAGCTCAAACCTCATGTGCATATCACATTACCAACATATTTCTAGCAACAAGAATAATACCAACACATATGCCAGTGTTTTCTTAACATTAATACTTACAAAGACGAAGGTTTCCCAAGGTACAAGCGTATGAGGGTACATTTAGCGTGTATATGAGCTGCTGCTTTACTTTACCAGGCAAAATACGTCAAAGACCTTTTCTATGTTAAGAGCGCTCACTCGCTCAGGTAAAGGTATGATCGATATCACAAAGATTGTTTGCAATACAGATGTTTTACGCTGTCTAATTTTCGATTTTAACATATTTAACCCTTTTAAGCATGGACTCATTCTTAATATTTATTAACTATGAACTCTTGTGTTTTAACCTTATTTATGTACATCATGAACAAAATAGAATTAGTACGGTCCTTGGCCAAAAGGCACGACACTCCCCGCTTGATACAATGATATTCTATCACCATTAAACATCACAACAACTTCCTTAAACAGATTAAACAGATATAGTTATTTGGCATCAAGGAATGTTCATTCAGTCTCTGAAAGCAAAACAATGATCTCTGAAACTGGTCTGAGGAGTACATTAACAGTCCCTCCACGTGCAATTCGTACTTCCACCTTGCGGACCTTCTTGTCACCACTGGGAAAGGTTTTTACTACTCGTCCCATGGGCCATTCGTTCCTGCTGACTTGGGAGTCCTTAAGCAGCACAACATCTCCTTCTGTGACATTAGGTCTAGTGTCTGTCCATTTTGCACGGCTTTGTAAGGTGGACAAATATTCTCTTTTCCACCTTTTCCAAAAGGTGTCTGCAAGATGTTGAACATGTTTCCACTGTTTCCCAAACAACTGCCCCGAAGAGAAGTTCCCAGATGGAGCATAAACTGCACTTGCCTTTTGTGTTAATAACGTCGCTGGGGTGAGTATTGCAGGACAGTCTGGGTCTGTGGATATGGGAATGAGAGGCCTTGCATTCATAATTGCCATCACCTCAGCCATAAAGGTGCTTAGGACTTCATGAGTGAGGCGTGATTGTTCAGTTTGTGACAGCATTGCGTCTAGAATGCGCCTGGCAATCCCTATGAGACGCTCCCATGAGCCTCCCATGTGAGATGCATGAGGGGGGTTGAATGTCCAAATGCATCTTCTTTCTTGCAGGAACTTCCCTACTGCCGCGTTTTCTGTATCTAAGCCTAGTTCCTTACAAGCTCCTACAAAATTTGTGCCTCTGTCTGAACGCAGAAGCTTGGCTGGGCCACGAATAGAGAAGAACCTTCTTAATGCATTGATAAAACTATCAGTAGACATACTCTCGATGAGTTCAATGTGTACAGCCCTGGTAGCCATGCATGTGAATAAGACAGCCCATCGTTTGCTCTGGGCAGAACCACCTCTAGTTCGACGTGTTACAATTGTCCATGGCCCGAACACATCTAGGCCTACTGTTGTGAAAGGTGGTTCAGGGGTGACTCGGTCTGCAGGCAAGTCTGCCATTTTCTGGGTCTGCATTTTACCTCGCAATTTGCGACACATGAGACACTTATGAATGACAGCAGATACGAGGCGCTTACCACCAACTATCCAGTATCCAGCACCACGGATAGCGCCTTCCGTTATGAGACGTCCTTGATGAGCCACTTGTTCATGAAAGTGTCTTACTAGTAATGTTGCGATGTGACTGGTCGATGGGACAATCAGAGGGTGCTTTTCGTTCTCCGTGAGGTCGGCACAGGAGAGACGCCCACCAACTCGTAAGAGGTTGTCCTTGTCCACTACAGGATTGAACTGTTTTAGTGTGTCAAGTTTTGAGATTATCCGTTTTCCTTCTTTAAGGCTTTTGAACGTCTCTTTGTAAGAATCTTGTTGGACAGCTTGAATGATAACTACTCTGGCTTGAATGAGTTCTTGCATGCTTGGTATTTTGCTGAAACTTTTCCATCCCTTTTCTTCTTTTGTCATTTGTTTGAAGGATTTTACAACATGAATAAGTCTGGCTACGACTCTGCAGTGTGGTCCTACTAGAATATCTCCCAAAACGCTCAGAGCCCAGCTGTGGCTCTGATGTCGTAGTTTTCAATACTTTCACTTCTTGACGTATCTCTTTGTCATTTTCAGGTTCGACAAGCCCAAAAGGACTGGTGTTGTTTGATTCTCTGTGTGTGTCAGAATACAAAAAGTGTGGACCTGAGAACCAGGTACTGTTCTGCAGGTCAGCTGCTGCCATAGACCTAGTGGCTTGATCAGCTGGATTCTGGTCAGTTGGTACATAATGCCATTGGCTAGGGTGCGTGGTTGTTCTAATGCGTGTAACCCTGTTGGCAACATACATGTAGAATCGTTTGGAGTTGTTGTTTATGTACCCTAAAACAATTCTACTGTCGGTGTAAAACATCACATTGTTTACTTTAAAGTCTAGCTCATCTCTGATGAGCTCAAACATTTCTACTGCAAGCACGGCCGCGCAGAGTTCTAGGCGTGGTATTGTGTGCAGGGCGGGGTGCAAGTTTAGACTTCCCCATGACAAATCCAACATGACACTTTCCTTCACTGTCAACTGTACGCAGATAAGCTACTGCTCCTATAGCCACTGTAGAGGCATCAGAGAAAATGCATAGTTCTTTCACTTTCAATGTGCTTAACGTACCTGGCCTGTAGCACCTTGGTATTTGAAGGTTTTCAAGAGCTTGTAAAGAGTCTTTCCATAAGACCCACATCTCGTGCCTTTCAGGGGGTAGGGGGGCATCCCAGTCTCTCTGATCAGATGACAGCTCTCTAAGTAGCGCTTTTCCCTGCATTGTTATGGGGGTAGCAAAACCTAGCGGGTCATAGAGACTATTAACTGTTGACAATACTCCCCTTCGTGTGAATGGTTTGGTCTCGTTTGATACTTTGAACATAAAGCTGTCGGATTGCAGGTTCCAACAGAGTCCTAAGCTTCTCTGTACAGGGAGAGGATCCACTCCTAGATCCAAGTCTTTCACATCCTTTGCACGATCTTCGGCAGGGAAAGCTTCCATAACTTGACTGCAGTTCGATGTCACTTTGTGAAGGCGTAGATTAGATTCTGCCAACATGTTTTGAGTCCTCGTAAGTAGGTCGATTGCTTCCTCTGGCGTGGCGAGTGATGTGAGCCCGTCATCAACATAAAACTGCCGTTCAACAAACTGTCTTGCATCAGAGCCATGTTCTCGTTCACCCTGCTGTGCTGCCCGTCTCATGCAGTAGATGGCAACAGCGGGAGATGGACTGTTTCCAAACACATGAACTTTCATTCTGAACTCAGCTATGTTTTTTGTCATGTCATTGTCTTCATACCATAGGTAGCGCAAATAGTCCCTGTGGTCTTCACGCACTACAAAGCAGTAAAACATTTGCTGCACATCAGCTGTCAGGGCAATGGGCTCTTTACGAAAGCGCAACAGCACTCCTAACGAGTTGTTTAAATCTGGTCCACTAAGAAGCGCTTGGTTTAAGGATATCCCATCACAATCTGCACTAGAATCAAACACGACTCGTAATTGTTCTCGCTTCTGTGGGTGGTATACACCGAATGTGGGCAGATACCAATGCTCTTTACCTTCAGGCAGGGGAGGGGCAGGTTCAGCTTGATCATAATCTAACATTTTCTGCATAAACTGGATGTAATGATCCTTCATTTCTGGTTTCTTTTCTAGAGTCTTTCGGAGACAGTGTAGGCGTTTTAGGGCTTGCTCTTTGTTGTTTGGAAGTGTTCTCCTTGGAGAGCGAAAAGGTAACGGTGCCACCCAGCTATTTTCTTGATTTTGACTAACTTCATTGTCCATTATATTCAGGAATGCTTTGTCATCAATAGACAGTGCTTTTTTGCAATCACATTCCGATCTAACAAAAACAGAGTGTCCCAGGTTGTCTGTGTTAAGCGTAGTGTTTACAGCGACACCATAATTCTCTTTGACATGAATTATGTTTGGACAGGGTTCGAAGTAGGACGCTCGGCCGTTGTCCAAGGTGTGCGTTTTGTACACATTGACTTCTGACTGACCATGTGTTTTTCCTAAACACACTTCCCCCATGATAACCCAACCTAAGTCTAGCCTTTGGGCATAGGGTGCGTTATTGGGCCCATTGATTTGGTCGCGTACCTTATGTACCCTGAGGATGTCTCGACCCAGGAGTAAGAGGATTGGAGCATGTTGATCAACAGGTTGGATTTTATCTGCCACTGGAAGCAGATGTGAATGATGCTGTGCAATCTCCAGAGAGGGTATCTCAGATCTATCATCCGGAACAGAATCACATTCGATTAAAGGGGGTAGCTGGATGTTGACTGTTACGACCCAGACTCTGCTAGGGCAATTGAGCCGCACAAAAGAAAAACCTGTGGCCAGGTGTACATGTGGACCAAGACAGATTTATTGTCCAAGGAGGAAGACAAGGCAAGAATAGGCCAGGAATGGCCTCAAAATAGCCAAACCAAAAGCAAAACAAGCCCGTAAAGTGGTTATCCAACAAAATACAGCATTGGTTTAACTATTCCAAAACAAAAACTAACAGACATAACAGGACTGGATTTTATACAAAGTCAAAAAGTCCTTCCAGAACTACAACACGTTAGAGTCACAACACAGGGTGAGGGCAGACCACGACTGAGCCAGTGGTAGCCGTTGAATGAAAGACTCCTGGTGTCTTTTAAGTCCTGGTGATTAGTGGAGTCAGCTGAGTCCGGAGTTCCAATTATCCAATGGGCAGGGTGGAGATGAGCAGGTGACATGAAGGACCAATCCCAGCCAGGAGGCAGCAATCAGAGTTGTGTTTGAGCAGGAATACCAGCTGAAGGTTCAGAATTAGTAAACTGAAAAACAATACAGGCAGCCGTAACATTGACCTTTCCATCTATGGACTCAAGAAAGAAGTTAACAGCTCTCCTTCCAAATGTTTGAGCTTTTCCAGAACAAGTCTTTAAGGTGTATGGAGTTGGTTTAGCTTCTATGTCAAAGAGACTAAAGAATTCTGACTTAGCTAGTGACCTATTAGACTGTTCATCTATTACAGCATACATTTTTATTGCTTTCTCTTTTTGACCTGCAGGGTATGCTTTAACTAAACTGATCTTAGAACAAGAACGTGGGCTATTGCTTTGGCTACATACCTCTGTACACTTTGAGATGACTGAGGGTGAGCTCTCAGTTTGCTCTTTGCTGTCATTGCATGCTGGTGTGGTGCTCTTTGGAGCTGGAGCTGGAGCAGGACCAGGATGCATCGCTGATAAGTGTTTAGGGCTGTCACACTCGATGCATTTTATCACTGTTTTACAGTCTTTTGCAATATGTTGGACAGACCCACAGCACCTGTAGCAGATGTGATGCTCTTTCAGGTAGGCCTGTCTTTCTTCAACTGGTTTGTCTCTGAAGAGCTTACACTTCTTAAACGGGTGAGGTTTTTTGTGCAAAGGGCACTGGCGATCTGGTTCTTCCATTTTCTTCGGATTGAGACTATTCTGGTTTGGTTCTGCTACAATGTCCGTTTTGTGTGCTGACACAGTAGTTTTGCGGCTGTAGGGCCTCAGTTTTTCTGAGTGAGATGCAACATAACTGGTGGCATTGGACACAGTAAAGCTTGGGTCGTTCCTCATTTTTGCTTTTTGCTGCACAAACTGCGTAAAAACTTAAAAAGGAGGGAATGACACATTATGAGCCTCTTTGTACTGTATCCCCACTGCTGACCATCTTTCTTGTAAGTTAAAAGGAAGTTTGTCAACTATTTGTCTGACTCCTCGAACAGTGTCCAGGTAAGCAAGCCCCGGTAGAGCACCATCTTCTATGGCACAATTCAGCTCCAGTAAGATGTCGCTAAGCTCTTGTAACTTAACATTGTCTTTATTTGTAAGTTTTGGAAAGTCCTCTACCTTTTTTAAGAGTGCATCCTCAATGGCCTCAGGTGAGCCGTAGCACTCTTCAAGATGTTGCCAGACCATCTTGGCACCCGCAGCAGGATTCAGGATGTGTACAGCACGAATGTGTTTAGCTTGTTCAGATGACTTTGGACCTAACCACCTTGTTAACAAATCCAATTCCTCTCTGGGAGACAAGTTCAGGTCATTAGTTGCACTAAGAAATGAAGTTTTCCATGCCCAATAGTTTTCAGGTTTATCATCAAATTGCAGGAGGCCTGTGCTCACCAGTTCTTTACGAATGAGATATTTTGCAAATTCTTGTGCATTGTTAGTTGTAGGCATGTAGCTGTTAGAAGGATCAGTAGTTTGTTTTGGAGGGTTAAGCAGGTGGGTGTTACCTGAGTATGGGTTCACTGTTGGCTCCAGTTTCATTTCCCTGCTTCCCAGTAGTGGGTTTGTTTGAACATTGGCTGTAACAGGATGGGTCATTTGCGTACTGTCTTGAACATCAACCTTCCCATTTCTCTCGAAAGGCTGTACTGCATCATCTTGAATATCTGAATAAAGTAACTCACTTTGTTGTTGAACATATTCACTAGTGCGCTGTGCAGCACTGATAGGCTCGAACTCTACATACTGGGGTCTGTTGGGCTCCCCGCTTTGGAGTTCTGCCTCTTCATATGCTGTGGCTTCAGCTTCAGCTGCAGCTGCAGCCTTCTGGCACTGTAGAAGATGGAGGCTTGCATCTAAATCAGCTTTTTGCTTTAGCATACTTGCTTCCAATTCTGCTTTCTGTTTCATCACATCTGCCTCTTTCTCCGCGAAAGCTAATTGAGCTCGTGCAGCCTTAGCTTTAGCATAGGCTTTTGTGGCTGGTAGTTGATGATGACTGTTGAGACAGCTTACTTGATCTTCTGGATGACAGTGAATTGGTGTCCCCTGGTTGTGACTGTTGCTGTGTTGTAGCTGGTTGAGGTGAAACGTCTGGCTGTTGCTCACCACCGGTTGCTTCACTTAGCTGTTCAGCAGCAAAGTCTTTGAGATAACTCTTTCCTGAGCGTAGACTCATAGTTGCTTAATGTAGCTCTGTATGCTTGAACCCGCCGAGTGAACGTCTTTTTACTGTGCTGTCCTCACAACACGTGCCTATGTGAAGTTAGACAGCCAGCGAACAAAGCAGCAAATATTTTTAAAGAAGTTCTTCACACAAGGCTTGCTTTTCTTGTTTCTTATTGAAGATTTTTTATGAATTATATTTGCATTTCCATTTTTTCTTTTGTAACTGAAACATACAGAAAAGAAAAGCAAATTACTGGCTGACACACATCTCAATGCTACAGTGGAAGTTGGTGGCCTAGCTCAAACCTCATGTGCATATCACATTACCAACATATTTCTAGCAACAAGAATAATACCAACACATATGCCAGTGTTTTCTTAACATTAATACTTACAAAGAAGAAGGTTTCCCAAGGTACAAGCGTATGAGGGTACATTTAGCGTGTATATGAGCTGCTGCTTTACTTTACCAGGCAAACTACGTCAAAGACCTTTTCTATGTTAAGAGCGCTCACTCGCTCAGGTAAAGGTATGATCGATATCACAAAGATTGTTTGCAATACAGATGTTTTACGCTGTCTAATTTTCGATTTTAACATATTTAACCCTTTTAAGCATGGACTCATTCTTAATATTTATTAACTATGAACTCTTGTTTTTTAACCTTATTTATGTACATCATGAACAAAATAGAATTAGTACGGTCCTTGGCCAAAAGGCATGACAAACATTATCACTGTAAAATGACACAAGCCATCTTTTAAAAAAAGAAAAAAATCAAACAAAACAAAACATTTCTTTCCATTTTTATTATAAGTGGAATTCTTGTTAGGATAGGTGTGAAACCTTCAGTTTGTGCACAGGCTCAGAGAGAAATAAATTGCAACAAAACACCTCAAAAACAGCAAAATTCAGTAGAAAAATATTCAACTAGCAATAGACTCTGCAACCTGATTGCTCAATTTGCAGCAGTCAATGCTTATAAAGTGAACCAAAGTAGGCAGCATACAACACTACGAAAGCTCACGTTTATCTCCATGAATCCCATTTGAATAGTTAGAAATGTGATCACATTTTTGCTAGAAAGCAAATACATGTATTTAGAACTAGAATCACCCAAAGAGCATATTAGAAACTCTTATGGAAAATTATTATTTTATTGTTTGTATTCCTCAATTTGATCATTACTTTCCTCTCCTCTTATCCCCCTCATTGAGGAGTCCTCTGTGATGCTTCCTTCCCCCCGTTTCCCTCGTCTCTTTCCCAGTGGTGAGGTCAGAGGGCCTGTCCTTTCCACTGGAGGCACTTGCAGTGACGAATGGCAGCACAGCACTGCCAGCGGCCCACAGCACTAACAGTAAACAGAGAGAGGGCGAAGGAAGAGTGCAAGAGGGCTGAGATAAAAATAAATAAAAAATAAAGACCAATGCAGTGCAAGAGAAAATGAGGAAAGGGAGCTTGCTGAGAAGGACAGACATGAAGGGTCAAAATATTTGCAGGGTGCTTTCCAGCAATGACTTTAACTACTGTTTAACTACTGTGTTCATTGTTTTCTAATTTGCACTGCAGTTTCTAAAGATAAGCTTCCAAGAGTTAGTTACTGTGTTTAATTTTCTATTTTATTTTTATTCTATGTAAATATATGTGTCTCTACATATAGGATCTATAGATATACTGTATGTACAGTATTTATATTTCTGATATTGAGGCTGCTACTATAATTCACTTTCCCTACGGAGATAAATAAATAAATCTTTTCTTATCTTATCTTACTTGCACCATTGCTCCAATGTGTTGATATACTTAAGTTGTTTTTGGGTTTTTTTCAAATGAGTTCACATGTCTACAAAATAAGAAAATAAAAATCAAAAGCAGCATCGTTTCATGCAGCGTTCACAGTGTATTCATGTCCATCACCATTGAACTGTGACTCATTTCATCTGGAGTCACTACCACGCTCACTCATTTAAGCCTGCCAGTGTGTTGTGTCAGACATTTAAAAATGTATTAGGCTCTTGTGTAATTGTGGGGACCAGTGCCGGAGTGACTAATTTGAAGATTCAGGGGTATTTTGGGTGGGCCACGTGACTGTTGGATCCAATGAATAAATAAATAAGTGTGTTTTAACAGACCCAAGCTATGCTAGAACTGATTATCTATTTAGTAGTGAAGTGATGATAGGCTACTGAAATATCTATTCCACCTCTACCAACATCTATATAATTAAACTTTCAGGATGGACAAGAGCTACTTCTCCCTCCACCTGCTGTAGGCATATGTGAAACAAGGCAGAGCTTAGCGTGCAACAGCGCACAGCACTCATTGCTCAGTGAGGAGTCTGACATGCAGTGATCATGAGTGGAAATATTTCAGATTCACAAACAGCAACGATGTGCAGCTTGACGTATGTGTGTGTGTGTGCTTGAAGACCACAAACTACCTCAAACATCTGAGAATCAGTTGTAACAGAGAAGCAGAAGTGATGAGGTTATGATGAAGTGAGCTGAATAGGAGTGAGGTCCTGCCAGCTACTGTCCAGGTACAAAGAGAGAAAACGTGGAGCTGATGGCTATTTCTAGAGCGTTCACTGAGATTAACGTCTGTCTGTGGCTAAATATTTGTGCTGAACACAACAGAAGTTTCTTGCAACATTCAAAGTGAAGCATCTTGTTTAGTTAAAAGGCACAGTAATAAGTATGGTTACATAAAGTAAATATTGAATTACTGCAGGCATGCAGTAATTCATTGCATGCATATGCAGTAATATGTCCCAGATATCACCTCACCTGAATTCCACAGACCCAGATTTGGTCAGATAAGATGACCTGGAGAGTGGATCACTATTTAGACCAGGAGTCATTCAACTGTTTAATAAAAATAAAAAAAAATGTCACTGAGATTTCGAATGAAAAGAAAAAAAAAAAAAATGCATCAGATGGAGAATAACATCAATAAAACTAATCTGACTGTTTTGACTGAGGGTTAAACTGAATATTTTCAGTTGTAGATACAACAAATTAAACAGAACTGGTCTAATTTTCCTCAGTGTAACCACCAACCACAGAGAGATGTGTTTAGTCAACTCAGAGGAATCTACAGGATTTAACATCAGTCATATGTGTGTATCACTGAAAAAATTATGTTTTCTGAATATCTGTGTACTAGATGAAAAAGAAATCAGCAGGTCAAATCTCAGTCAGGGAGACAAACTAAGGACAGGAAGTAATAATGGAGGAAGAAAGCAAAAAAGATGAGGACACAGTAGATGGAGGACAAAGGCAAAAGAACATGGGAGAGGAAATGATTTGCGTGAAACATAAGGTGCTTCCACTTTAGGTTTTTACTATGGTCTCATGTGATGTGTGAGTACTAACAGATGTGTTTAGCTTTTGCACCTGCTGCAAGTGACGACCTTTCCACAATGAAAGCATGAAAACAAATTAGTTTTATTCAATGTTTTTCTAATCTGGTGCATGAGCTTTTAATGCCTATTTTTTACTGTAAAAACAACTACAGCTGTATTCATGCTAGTAATAAAAAAAAAAAAACAACAACAACAAAAAAAAACTGGATTATAAGTGGTAAACAGATGTTTCATTTATTCAGTTTACATCAAGAAGCAGTGGGCTGGTCTTAATTGTGAAACTTAAAACTGGTTTCATTCCTGCCTTGGCAAAGTCTTTACCAGCTATGAATTATACATACTCAATGGAGAGCAAAGCAGATCACTGCAGACTGTTTAATTACTGTTTAATTTCCCACAATCTCGTCTGAAGGCAACAAAGAAATCTGAATACATGAATTATCTGTTTCCATGTGGCCAGGCGTGCCCGGCATAGAAGTGAGCAGCATTTGACTGTGCCTTCGTAGCAGCAGTCTCGCTGTGGAGGCTCTCCTGCTCGGTTATGATATTTACAGAGCATCATTTGTGGTTCTTTTTTTAAAGCAGTCATTGCTTGTTTCTTACATAAGACCACGCTTGTGTCCTTGCCCCTTTTATACCCTCCCTCTTTCAATAAATCCTTTCCTCAGGGCCCTTCATTAGCATCATCTGAAGTTGCCACATCTAATGTCCCGTCTTTGATGTGCCAATCTAAAAATCACTCTGAAAACCTTTTTATAATAATAATAATAAAACAAAAACAACAACAAAATGAAATCTTCCCGTCACATTGTTAACACTCTGGACTGGGTTTGTGGAGCAGGTGATAGCGGCGTTGCGCTACAAACATATAAACACACACATTTACCCACACATGCGCATACGCCTTGTCTTGTCACCACCACGGCCATCACTCTGAGTGATGTCAGTCAAATTAATTGCTGTTCCTTTCCCGTGGCACGCTTGAGGAGCTTTTACAGAGGCAAGGACAGTCCAGGGCCCACAGTAAGTGGACTTTAAAGGACAACACAGCGTGTGTGTTTGCGAGACAGAGAAAGAAATCAGCTTTTCAAATTTCTAATAAACTTAAATTTGATTAAAAGGTGTATTTTGAAACTTGTTTTTTTTATAAGTTGTTTCTGTAATAAGGTTCAAACACTCTTGAAATGAACAGATCAAAACGCCAAATCATCTTAAATTTAGATTTGTCCTCATGGTTTGGCTCCAGACTCTCCCAGGCTAATAACAAAAGCTGTATCGGTGGGTCTCGTGAAATAAAAACCCATCACACGTCCTTGTCACTGCTCTGCTCTCCATTCACACTTCAGCTGCTTCCATATTTCTCTCACTCCCCATTCATGCATTTGAATAGATAAGGTCATTAAAGTTATCAAGGCAGGTGCATCCTTTATATTCCAATCGATCACTCCCTTGAAAATTCCAATTTATACTCACCACCATCTCTTCAACAAAACAGAAATAATGCAGGAATATACATGAGCCAAAATTCTGCTTTAGCTAGGATGTATTGTTGAAAGAGTCAGAGCATCAGCCACAGCTTTAATGCAATTAATAAAAGAAACAAAGCCAGCGGTGAAGATACAGAGGTGCCACAGCGGTTGCACTACTTTATTATTCCAAGCTGTTCACGAGTCCAGATGGGGCACTTCACTTTGCTAATGATGGCAATACATCACTAGACTGAACAGACAACATGAACACCAGCGAAATGCGAGAGTGAGATCTTGGATGTAAAACACAGCTGGTCCCATTAGGTTTCACTCTTTGGATTTTGGTGTGAAATTTGCCCCAGGAGATTTGATGTGTGGAGGTCAAAGCTGCACAGCCAATCACACATACAGCAGATTTCATGGAAACAGACAAAAACATGTTCATTAGTTTGTGCGCTGACATTTCTGAGTTTCACTTATAAGAGACATTTGGGAGACGTTTAAAAGCTTTTTATCAGTAAAAATCAAATGTTTGTGGAGTTAACAGCAGTTTTATGACAACAAAATGAATGATACGGATGTTACTCAACCTCATCTGGTCCAAAAGAAAAGAAGCACAACAGATTCAACATCCACTTTAGATACAGTACTAAATGGATTCTGATGCTTAGAAACTTTACAGAAAACATGTTTTTATAACCAATAAAGACACTCAATTCCAGAGGAGTTAACAAATTTACCACTTTGACTTAAATTAAATTGAGACAAGCAGCTTTTACCTAAAACTGTGGGACTGCTCCACTGGCTGGGGTCCTTCTGTCACATCCTCATTCAGCTTCAGTACATTGTGCTGATTTTAGTCGTGCTCAAAAGTTCTCTAATTTCATTTGGAAATCAAACAACAATCAAAGTTTGGGTATGGCTGAGAATCTGATCTCTCACAGAAGTACAATTACAGCGTGAGCACAACAGTAATAACATTCATAAAATGCACTGACAATCAGTTCACTGCCGTGCTTTTGTTCTTATTTTTAATACAAAGAAAATTAGAAAGCAGTTTGGGGTTGGAGATTATGTACAATTAATATACGATGGATAACTTTTTCACATTGCATATAGCTTCAACACCAAACCCGATTGCATGACCATCAAAACTCAACATCTGGGAGCGTTCAGATAATTATATCATTGGATCTGACGCAGCTACATGCAATATTGAAAAGCCAAATTGGAAATGTCCTTGTCTACATCTCCTGTCTAATGTGGGATTTCTTTCAGAGTACACACTGACATAACTTCCTGTTACATTTGGTCTTTATTGAATGTGGTGGCCACAGTGGTCTTAATTCAATTCAATTCAATTCAACTTTATTTATATAGCGTCAAATCACGGCAATGCCATCTCAAGACGCTTTACAGACAGAGGGGAAAACATAATGAAGGCCAATTCATAACAGCCTATATAAGGAAACCAACAGATTGAGTTGAGTCTAACTCAATCTCCCATCCTGAGCAAGCACACTGGCAACAGTGGGAAGGAAAAAACTCCCTTTTAACAGGAAGGAAACCTCCGGCAGAACCAGGCTCAGGACAGGCAGCCATCTGCCTCTGCTGTGTGGGGGGAAGAGGACAGAAAGACAACAGACAACAGGAACTGCTGCTCCCGGCCAGGGAGACCTGCTGAGACAGGAGACATACATGTTAATGATGCAAAACTGTTATGGGGGGGGGGTAAAAGAGAGAGGGGTAAAAGAGAGAGATAAAGAGAAAAAGAAAGAAGCTCAGTGTATCAGGAAATGTCCCTCAGCAGTCTAAACCTATAGCAGCATAACTAAGGGATGCTAACCATCCCTAGCTATAGGACTTATCAAAAAGATAAGTCTTCAGCCTAGTCTTAAAGGTGGGGAGGGTGTCTGCTTCCCTAACACTAACTGGGAGCTTATTCCATAAGAGAGGGGCCTGATAACCAAAGGCTCTGCCTCCTGCTCGGCTCTTTGAGACTCTAGGAACCACAAGTAAGCCTGCAGTCTGCGAACGAAGTACTCTACTTGGTATATAAGGAACAATGAGGTCTTTGATATATAGTGGTGCCTGGTTGTGGAGGGCTTTATATGTAAGGAGAAGGATTTTAAATTCTATTCTAGATTCAACAGGCAGCCAATGAAGAGAGGCTAAAACTGGAGAAATATGATCTCTCATGCTGGTTCTGGTCAGGACTCTGGCTGCAGAATTCTGGATCAGCTGAAGGCTTTTCAGGGCATATTTAGGACAGCCCAGTAATAGAGAGTTACAGTAATCTAGTCTCGAAGTAACAAAAGCGTGAACCAGTTTTTCTGCATCACTCCGAGACAGAATGTCCCTAATTTTGGCTATATTACGTAAATGAAAGAAGGCTGTTTTAGTAACCTGCTTAATATGTGGACCAAAGGACAGGTCAGGGTCAAATATTACTCCAAGGTTTCTCACTGTAGCACTGGAAGCTAAAGTAATGCCATCAAGGTTCATTACAAAACCGGAAAATGTCTTAGCGTTAGCTTCTAATGTGGGGGCTATTAACCTGGTCTACCATTTGGTCAAAATAGATTTGCAGTGACTTTGATGAATTTCTTCAAAAAATTGTGGAAATAAACCTGCCTGAGCCAATTGGTTTGGGAATGTAAAACCCAAGCTATTGTTCTAAAGTTCAACCTTACAGATGTTACATTATTATTAACTTCTTTTAACATCTCATATTTACAAAAATTAAAACAAAAACTTTTAATCTTTTTATTCTTGTCCAAAACAAACGGAAAAACACAGAGATCTTTTTCTCTGGCTTTTTTGTTACTGTGAAAGTTAAAGGGTTAAATCTGGAAAATGAACTAAATGCAAGTGCTGTACTTTGTTTATACTCCGTTCTGTTCACATTGCAACTTCAGTCTTTTTAACAGAAAAGACAAACACAACACAGTTTTTTTTTTTTTAAAAACTCAATAAATCAGATTTTCGGGGCTCCATGCTCAGGCATCAAATCATCAGGCAGAAATCTAGATATCAATTTATCATAATGAGATAACAGACATTATCTGAAAAAGGATTGTGGTCTTTACATGATCACTTGAATTATCTTGTTGACTCCATAATCAGGTAATAATGAGATTTTTCGGATGCACGGAAACGGGCTCATTATCTAACAACTCACTTGCACCAGCAGAGCTATCAAATGGAATGAATAATTACTTCATAACAGGGTTTAGGACTAGTTCAGGTCTTTTGTAATTTATTCAAACAAAAAAAAAAGCTTTTCATTTCTCTTTCTTTATAACTTGTGTAATCTGATGACTCGTTTACAACCTGTGTGATGTGTGATCATCTGCTGCTGCTGCCTGTTTTCACCCTCTGTTAGATTTCTCCAACTTAGCGTTTCCTACTTTTTGTGCTATGTTTGGTTGATTACATTGTTGAAGAACCTGTTTCCTGTTTATTTGTGGGATTAGCAGCCGGGTTGCGTATTTGGGTTGTGCATTTAATAAATTTCCCAAAGCATCTCTGTCAGTACTCAACGGCATATTCTGCTACTGATGATGATCAAGAGGCTGATTAGAATCAGTCCATGAGTGTGAACATGGATTCTGGATGCCAAAACAGTCAGTAGCTATCTGCTCCAAGTATGTCACTTTTGACAGATCTTTATTGGCCTGTGCTGTATGACAACTCGTACCATCTCCAAATGTTACAGCAGCATGTGCTTTTAAACATGAGGAGGAAGGTTGTGTTCAGCAAAAAGTCCAGATTTTGCCTATAATCGCTGGATTGTAAGGTTAACGTTTGGAAAAGATATGGAGAACTGATGCAGATTGCTGTGCTGATGGGGTAATATGTTTTAGTGGAAGTAGTGTGATGGTGTGGGAACATCTTCCTTAGTGGAAAAACAAGCCTTGTCACCACTGTGGGGAATCTTAGTGCAGAGGTATTGAGATGAAATTCTGCAATCAGAAGCAGATTCAGAAACTAACTCCAGAATCTAGGAGTGCAGAAGATGGACTAGCCTGAGGCCCTGACCTTAACCCCACTGAATACTTGTAGGATCAGCTTAAGCATGATGTTAGTGCCAGAGTGTCCGACACATCCACACTGACTGATTTGAGATAAATATGGTTTAAGAAAGGGAAATCACCCCACAGCATTGTGTTCCACCTCATTATGATGGCTGGTGACGATCATAATGAGGTGCCAGGCTGTAGTCTCTTTGTAAGCTTTATTCACAAGCTACTCGGGACACTGTTTGTTAAAAGAATAAATTCCTACTATGTCTTGTTTCTTCAAACTTCAATCATCCAATAAATGACACCAAATGGGAATCATTCATTATCCTAACCGCTTTGTCCAATGAAGGATCGCGGGGAAGCTGGAGCCTATCCCAGCAGTCTTTGGGCGAAAGGCAGGGTACACCCTGGACAGCTTGCCAGCCCATCGCAGGGCCACACAAAAACGAACAACCACTCACGCTCACACTCTCACCTAGGGGCAATTTAGAGTAACCAATTAACCTAATGTGCATCCTTTTGGATGGTGGGAGGAAGCCGGATTACCCAGAGAGAACCCACACATACATGGGGAGAACATGCAAACTCCACACAGAAAGGCCACTGTCCAAGCCTCAGCTGGATCGAACCAGCGACCTTCTTGCTGTGAGGCCACAGTGCTGTGAGGCCACACACTCTTCCATCATGCAGCTCAAACGGGAATCACAGAATAAACTGCTGGACTGGAGGAGGAAATGTGGTAATTTTGTTACCAGTCCAACCCACAAGCTCAACTCAACTGCTCATCCTACAAATGTATATTCCTTACAAATCTGGCATCATTTAAAAGAGAAATAAACAGGTTTTTCAACACTACAAGATTTATTGTCCAGGAGTGTTGTTTCATCAAAGAAATAATCATACAAACACAAATGACCTTCCTTAGAAAAAAATTCCTTTTTTGCCAAGTTTTTTATCATAACCGACAGTTAAACCCATAAAAACACCATCCACATTCATACACACTAAAAACTGAGTGATTTTCATGTATTTCATTCATTTTTAGCTCATTTTGAGTTTAAGCTCCAAAATATCTCCAGCTAAGGCTTTGTTTTTTTTTTTTAATATAAAAACATTATCTGCTTCTCTTAATGGTAAATATGGATTTCATCAGGTAACATAAGAAAGTCATCTATACAACACTTTCAAGCAGTAATAATTTATCAAAGGGCTGTTGAGTAAACGTGGTTTACAGTTCTAACAATGACAGTTTGGATTTTGTAAGCTGCTATGGCTTCTAAAAGAAATCCAGATCACAGCTTTCTTTCCTTTTAAACGTGTACGATATAATTCCAATCTGTTTTCATTCTAATATTAAGTCACTTGTGGATGTATTTTACCTGCACTTATGCCAAACATCATTTGGTACAATGCTTTACCTCAGGAGTCCATTACAGAGCCAAGGATTTAATGTTGTGTGAGAGAATATTTCTGTGAGCTGTCACGTTGAAATGTGTGACCTGCAACACAGTTATGTTGTATTTGGCGGCGTTCCCTTTGATGTTGTGTGTGTGTGTGATTGTGCATGTCAGTGTGGTGGTAAGGAGGGACAGCAGTGTCTGACACGGTGCACACTGCCCAGTTCTGGGATTATCTGTCCCAGCAGGATGTCAACACCGCTGCACCATCAGACCTCTGGCACAACAGCAGAGAGACTTAATCCCAAATCTCCTCAACTCTCTTAGGAGCTTCTGAAGACTGTGAGTGAGCACTGCAACAGTGTGCATAAAGACAGGTCCCTTTACCTAATGCAACCTTGGGCACATGTGTGGTCATGGTGCCCTTAAGTCAAACTTAGAGTTATCACAGAAATCCTCTTCTGAAGTCAGTCAGACCGGCTGCAACAGGAACTCTTGGAGTCTTTGAACCAAAGGATGAGTCAGTGCTGTGAGAGTCGTGAGTCATTTCTTGTTTAGACTGGCCGTCTCGATGTTGTGGCCTCCTGGATGCAGTCTGTGGCAGCCCAGCAGGATGGAGAAGGCCTTGCGGAAATCAGCATTGAAGGCATAGATGATGGGGTTGAGGGAGGAATTAGCCCATCCGAACCACACAAACACATCAAAGGTGGTGGGGTTGATGCAGGGGAAAGCCTCTCCTCCGCTCGACTGCTCGCAGAAGGGCACCATGCAGTTTAAGATGAAAAATGGAAGCCAGCAGCAGACAAACACCCCCATAATCACTGACAGCGTCTTCAACACCTTTGTCTCTCTCTTAAATGTCATTTTGAAAGAGCTCTCCGACTCTGCGATGCTGGAGCCTCTACCCATGCTGTTGTGTCTGTTCTTGGCACTTTCGGCCGCACGCTCCAGAGCAGAGATCCTCCTGATTTGTCTGTGTGCGATGCGATAGATCTGAGTGTATGTGGCCACCATGATGACCACAGGGATGTAAAAGCTTATGAGAGAGGTGGAGATGGCATAGGTCCGATTTAGGCTCGAGTCACAATTCTCTGGGCTTTGGTCAGATGTAGCGTTTGATCCAAGTGACACTAATGATTCCGTGAGAGGTTTGTAAGACTTAGTTTGGGTTTTGTGCCAGTTGAGCTGCACTGGGATGAAGGAAATAAGGACAGACAATGTCCAGGCCATGCTGATCATCACGCAGGCCACTCGGGGTGTCATCTTCCTTTCATAGCGAAAGGGACTAGAGATGGCCCAGTATCGGTCCAAGCTTATCACACAAAGGTTCAGAATAGATGCTGTGGAACACATAATGTCAAAAGCTACCCAGGTGTCACAGAAGGAGCCAAATGGCCAGAACCCTGCGATTTCCGTCACTGCCTTCCATGGCATCACTAAGATGGCGACCAAGAGGTCACTCACAGCCAAGGAGATTACAAAAAAGTTGGTCACTTTCGACCGCAGGTGTCGAAACTTGGTGACGGCGGCACAAACCAGAGTGTTTCCCAGCAAGGTGGTGAGGATGAGTAGCGAGAGAAAACAGCCAGTCAGGACACGGCTCGATGGCGTCTCATCCAAAAAGCCGTCATCGATGACGGTTGTGAAGTTCATGAGATCCATCCCTGAACACCTGCGTGCTGGAAGCATTCATGCCATGCTAAAAGAGTCCTGCTACATTATTCCACTGGAATTTAGGAACTCCCGATGTCCCGCCTGCAAAAATCCTCCATCATTCTTTCAGCTGACAAAGAATGAAAGACGATTTGTCCGAGGCAAGTTTGTTCTGGGAGAAACATTCTCCTGACTTTGTAAATTAGGCTTGACATCATTCGGGCTGCAGTGATGAAGAGGTAGTAAATTCCTCAGATTGTTTCCTTTTGTCTGCACAAACCAAAAGTGATTTCAGGAATCCTGTCTGCTTAGTGAACTCATCAGCAGTCCTGGAGATTGAAGAAATTAATTAGTCTTAAAAAACATTACATATTAATATTTTATTTTCATATTAAATATATACCCACACCCACACCCACGTGTGTGTGTGTGTATATATATATATATATATATATATATATATATATATATATATATATATATATATATATATATAAATAATGTGTGTGTGTATAATTTCTTAATAATGCTAAATAATGCAGCATTTTTGTACTGTTTCTTTCTCTAAAGGCTCTGATGACGTCAAGGTCACACTTGTCCGATTCAAAAGGATTTTTCCCTGCAAAATCTCACCTGTGATGATTACAGAGGAAAACTTTAGATTTATAACACTTCAATGGCTTAAACGTAATTTTTCCTGCTCTTGTGTTTATCCATACTCACCTCACAGAGATCCCGTAGCTTGAAATGGCATTTAAAAACAAATGTCCCATTACTCCCACAGGAACTTAACAAAACAAAGTCCTTCCCCAATGCGTTTAGGCTCCATAATCCACAAACACAAGCCTAAAAGCCGACCGATTCCACGCGCGCCACATCGCTCGCTGTCCTGTTTAAAAGCACACACACACACACACACACACACACACACAGGAACGAAGTGCCACTGTCGCTCTGAGTGCGTCTCCCTGCAGCCACAGTGCGGGTCTGCGGACAAATCCTGACCGCTGCCGCCTCAACTTTTACATGACGCTGCGCTGTCCCATTCAACACCGAGTGGCGCGCGGAGCCTCGTGGCGCGCTGTGGGAAGAAAAGCGCGTCACTGCTCCCCCCACCTTCTCTTTGGCAACTAGTGTTGCTGTTGACCTCTTTAATACAACAGGTAAATTTAGATTTTCTTTCTTTTTTTTTTTTTTTTGTGGGTGGTCCTACCTGCACTGATTAGGATCACAGCAAGCAATGATTGAGACTCGCTTATTAAAATGATCCACTGGAGCTTAGATTTGTTTGAACTGCATAAAGAAATGTGACAATTTCTGGAAGTGGGTCAAACATTCAAGTGTAGCTGGTCTCTGAGTCCACCTACTGGAAAGAGGCAACAATTGCAGGGAAATAAGACCAGGGAACCTGTTACATGTGACACACAATTCATAGAAGCTTGCTTTATTCCCATAAGAAAATATTCACTACTAAAGCATGGATTACTACTTCTGATTTCTCTGAGTGATCATTTCTAGACAGCCTCTAAAAATGTGGGCAGTATCACTCAGCGCACCCTCGGCTGTCATCCTGTTTGAGCTGGTCTCTCTCATGCAGAACATGATGGCCCATGATGCACTGCATGAAAGATGCAGAGGGATGCAAAAAACAGTCGTGACATGCCAGCCGTCACCTTGCGGTGATGTAAGTATTTCTGACAGGAGGAAACGAAACAGCGCAAACCCTTTTCCCTTCACAAACATCCACTCTGTTAGATTCAGAGATGTGACGTATTTAATAATATAATCCACATGACTCAGAGATAAATGAGTTCGACGCTTACAGTAGAGAAGATTTAATTCTGCTTCTCTTGACTGTGTTTTCTGTCAATTTAAAATGTTTTTTTTGTTGTTGTTGTTGTGTTTGGAGGAAATGGTGTGTTTATCCTTTCTGTTCATGCCAGTGATTTTCTGGTACTCTTGTGTGAGTGCTGCTTTGCTGCAGGGACATGAAAGACAGCAGCCAGGCAGGGTTGGGAGTTGAAAGGTCAGAGAGTCGCTGGCCCATATTTCAGAGCATTTCTTCTTCCAACCAACCACCTCCATCTCTGCTTCTGTTTTTTCTTTTTTTTTTTCCTGTTCAAAGGTGCAGCTGCTTCTCTTCTAACTTACATCCCGTGTAGTTCAGATTTTCATGCTGGGCAAAGGATGTTGGTTTCTGCTTTCTTTCCCGCATAACAACTGTCAAATCTTAAAATGTTTCCTCTCTTTTTAATAATATAATGAGTGACTGAGTAATTTGCTCTGCAGACATTGCGATGTGACAAATCCTCTGTATAGCAGTTAATGTCATGACAAAACATGTGAGTTTTTTTGGTCTGATGTGGGATGACAGATGCCCAGCCACGCAGAAAACGCACAAATGCTATGAGTAAGATGGCTCGGAGCCAAACAGGCTTGCGGTATCAACAACAACAACAACAAAAAAAAGAAAAAGAAAGAAAAAATATCATCCCTCTCTCCCCTACATGTTTTTCTTAGTGCATGTATATGACACAGTCATACCAATTATGTATTTTTATCAGCCATGCATATCTACAGAAGTCAGCACAGTCCATGTTTCTGATTCCCTGTCACCCTCTGTTACTGTTGCTTCCTGTATCTCTGCTCTATTTTGCATGTTAGGCTGCTTATATTGCTGCTTATAATGTCTTTACAATGTCCCACACTTTTGGCTAAAACAGAAGGTGGGGGACTTTGAGTCTCTTCTAAATATGTCCTCTAGTTCCCCAACACCTTCTTGTCCTTATCCTCACCTGTCATATCACACACCCACCCACCCACCCACAAACACACACACACACACACACACACACACACACATATATATATATATATATATATATATATATATATATATATATATATATATATATATATATATATATATATATATATATATATATGTATATGTATGTATAAATATTTATTTATTTCATTTTTTAACTCAGTTTTTTTTTTTTTTTATTATTTAACTTTTTAATTAATTACAATTAAATTAGACCATGTGGATAGTGGTACAAAATGTTTTGGAATATTTCAGATGCGCTGTATTTTGTTAGCTGTTTATTCTCTGATCATTGATTGGCTAAAACAACCTTAAGAGGACATCTCATCTTCGTTGTGAAAAATGTGCCATCACTTTTCATGTTTGGGCTGGCTGATTGGTGGGACAGTGGTTACTGCTGTTGTTTCAGAGAGTCACAGTTTTGGCTCTCGGCTGGGTTGTGTGCGTCGACATGTTCTACTGAAGTGTGGGTTCTCCCTGTGTTAACTGTGGGTTGGGCAGTTCCTTTGTCTCTCCCTGATGGAATGGCGAGTGCTTCTGGTCATGCCTGGCGTCTCTCCTGGTAGCTGCTTTGATAGGCTCCGCTCCTCTTCAACTGTGCATTAAAATATGTGGGTGAGGACGGACGTTTTTATAAACACCCTTTCACTTTTCACCCAAACATGATTTGTGTCTTTTCAACAGACTTGTGCTGGATGGGTGAGTTAAATTGTTTGGAATATTTACACACTTTGATTTGCTTGCCATATAGAAGTTCACATCATAGTTTACAGTCTTTTGACAGAACTGTGTTACAGATAGGTGGGTGGGGGGATAATGGATGAGTGACCTGTCCAGGGTGTACCCTGCTTCTCGCCTGCTAATTGCCTGGATAGGCTCTAATCTCCTCGTGATGCACCTCTTGTTCGTCGGTATGAGTTTAATTTTTCTATTAGGCAAGTCTGGGCTTCAGTGTCAGCTCTGACTTCAAAAACACCACACTTAGGCAGCAAAATTTGAACTCGAGGGATCACAACAGCAGATCCTGAACTATCACAGCTTCTACATTACAAATACTTTTACAGTGAAAATAAAGACACACACACACACACACATCTGTAGCATTGGAAAAAGTACCACCATGGACAATGCGATGGGAATTATAATGGGTTTAGAAACAAAACCAATGAGAAGAAATTATGAAAGTAGACAATTTATTTGGAAACAGCAGCACAGCATTTCTCAGTTGAAATAATTGTTTTCACACTGTGAACATAACTTATTATATATGATTTCCATGAATAAGTTTACCAATAATTTATCAAACAAACAAGTAAATAAATAAATAAATAAAAATTAAATAAGTTAACACATGATAATAATAAATAAAATATTTTTTTTTAAAAACACTGAAAAGTTCAGTTTGAAATGAAAGATATAAGTAATACATTCACTTGTCATGTCTGGCATTGCATCACTCATTTCTAACTGTGTATCAGTAACTACTGAAGCTGTCCTGCAGAAAACAGAATACAAGGTGCAGCTGTCAGCTGTGGTTGTTCAGGTTCTTGAAGAACAACAAGTAGATGAGAAAAATCCGTTTGACGTTTACTTGGACCATTTTGCAACTTTGGTCATGCTGGAGGAAAAGAAAGTTGTGTTTCATTTAGATATCTACAAGTAATGCCACAGTCATGAAGAAGAGTCATTTTATCTGTTTTGTGCATATTTATTATTGTTTACTCACTGCGTGTCTTTTTCCCAGTTCATCCAAGTTGTCTTTAAGTGCTTGAAGAGAAATCCCGTCATCGGTTACTGTCACATTGTCAAGAAGTTTCCTCAGCTCTCGACTGAAAACACCCACACATCTGGACTGGAGCAGCAAATTGAGAAATCTTAGTTAGGCTATTATGTTGGTTAAAATGCATGTATCACCCTGTGTCTCATAAGAAAATAAAATAACTTGCTCACAGTACCTCAAAGTAAAAAATAAATAAATAAATAAAGGAGCAATACTTACATAAGTAATATTGGTCAAATTTGGAGCCAGTGCTGTTTTCAGCTGAAGAGACTGAAAAATATATGTGAACGTTATCTTAACTGGCAAATTAATTTATGCGTTTGAAGCATAGATATGACAGCTGAGCAATACGTCAAATAAAAAGTTAAAATAGGACTTGATCATACTTACAGAATTGAAGTGGGCTTTGCTTTTGAGGTTTCTCAAGCTATTTATAATCTCAGTGTTCAAATTTGGATCTGAACAGAGGATGTAGGCAAACTGCAACAGGACTAGTACTAGCACAGGCTTAATCATGCTGCAGCGTTGTTTCTGGCTTCTCTATCACCTCTGTTGACTTAAGTGTGAGTGTTGATGTGATCGCTATCTTAACAACTCTTTATATATAGTGTAAGAATAAGGAAGTCATGACGTATAACACACTGAAATGGAAACACGAACACCATGGGTTTTTTAATTTATTTTTGGATTTTGATGCAAAGATATCTTAAAGAGCACATCTTATGTATAAGTAATATTATCTATAAAATAAAATAAATAACAATGGTTTTTACAGCAAACTTGTTAAGCCAAACTTTCATGAATGGTGTCATTTTGTATTAGTTTGTAATGAAGAAAAGTAAGGTTGGTTTATTTCTAACGCACATTTGATGTACAAGACAATTCAAAGTGCTTTACAAAAAAACATTACCGAGGGTTGGAGAAGAAGCATTAGGAAGTACTCTAAAGCAAACTTTAAAAGAGAGAAAAACTCAAACTCCACTTTATTCATATGTCACTTAAAAAACAACAGTTTACTGAAGGGCTTTACACCAAATTAAAAGCAATATAAAAACAGTTAATAGTTTAAACAAATAAAATATAAAGCTACATGACTGGCCAATAAAAAAACAGTTAAAATGAGTTCAAGAAGAAAGAAAATCACTAAACCAACAACTCAACTAGTATTAAAAGCCAGAGGGGGGAAAAAGGGGCATCTAAATTTTCTCATTTTTGAAAGTGACTGGCTGCTGTCTTGAGGGAAAATGACCATGTTATGTTTTAAAATCAAGCACAAAAAGAATATTTCATTGTGACTATTTAACCATGACTGTGGTCTGCATGGAGTTTTATTGATGTCATACTTCCGACATTGCATCCACCAGTTAACTTACGCAAGCGACTCATTAGTTTCACTGCAGCTGTTGCTTTCGGGGCAAAGTGAGAAAGCTGATATAACATTTTAAGATGCAGGAAGTCAGCTCTTGAAGAGAGAAGTATGTTGTGGCACCCAAGCCTTCTATAAATATCTTAGTTTTTATTTTTGTTTTTTTGTTTTTTTGATCTAATGGCATTTCTGATGACTCATGACTGAATGCAAATTTGTTGATGAAGTTTTAACGAATGTGGGCAGATCTCCATTTCCTGTCGTGTCCAGTGACTGAGAGTTCACTCTGTGTTTTAATGCTGACACTGTGTCACTGGGAAACCCCTGAGAGACAGACATGATCATTGTACATGTATATTAGGTTAAAGGTGTAAAGCACTTTGTACTATGTTTTTAATTCATGAAAAGTGCTTTATTAATAAAATTTGATTTGATTTGAATATACTTATTAGTTGAATGAGTTTTCTCCGCAGGGTGGCGGGGGAGATGGGGTGAGAAGCTTGGCCATCTGGGGGCTCAGAGTAGAGCTGCTGCTCCTCCACATCCATCTGGTTAGGATGCCCCTGGTGAGATGTTCCAGTCACATCCCTGCGGGTGGAGACCATGGGAAAGATGGTCATGGGAAAGGGACTATTTCACTCAGTGGACTAGAAATGCCTTGGGATCCCCCCCCAAAGAGCTGGCAAATGTGGCTAGGGAGCGGGAAGTCTGGGCTTCCCTTGTTCGGCTGCTGACCCCACGACCCGACCCCGGATAAGCGGCAGAAAATGAATGAATGGATGAATATAACCTGTATCTGTTACCTTTGATCATCTCTGTCTCCCTCAAACATTTGCTGAAATACCAGTGAGTTTAAAAGTTATTTGAAAGTTTTGAAAATGACCTTTTTTTTTCCTTGAAAGGATGACATTACTGCTTCTACCATCCATAAACTGCTGACTGAATGTGCTTTATTATCTAATCATTAGCAGAAAAGTGAATATTTTGTCAGTTTGCTAATTTTCTTCATACAAGGTCAAGGAGGAAAGACAGCAGAAATTCACACAAAGAGACATTGTTGCTGGTGATGGAAGTGTTATTAAAAGGCGGTTTTTCAAACAAATGGTTGCCTAGTTGGAGAAATTTTACAAATGGAAAACACTTAAGGTCTGCGATGGCCTGGAGACCTGTCCAGAGCGTACCCTGCCTCTCACCCAATGATTACTGGGATAGGCTTCAGCTTCCCCACGACTCTCGACTGTAATATACATTTAAGAAAATGGATGGATGAGAAACACAGAAGATAGTTGCCAATCCTTCCAGATGTCCCAACAATTTAACAGATAATGCTGAGCGAAACTGAAAAGAAAACAAAATCTTAGTCTCAACAGGTCTCAGTTAGTGTACTCGCTAAAACCAAGAAAGTGGACCACATGAGTCCAGTTCTGAGGTTTTTACACTGGCTGCCTGTCCATCAGGGGATAGACTTTAAAGTTCTGTTGGTGGTCGATAAAGCTCTGAATGGTTTAAGACCAGAATACATCAGATACCTTTTGTCCCAGTATGACCCGACCAGACCACTCAGGTCATCTGGATCTGGTCTTTTATCAGTTCCCAGAGTCAGAACTAGACACAGAGAAGCTGCCTACATCTTCTATGCTCCACATGTCTGGAACAAACACTGAAATACTCAGTTTATTACATCCAGGTCAAAGACACACCTGTTCTCAGCTGCATTTCAGTTCTTATTGAAGATTTTTAAGTTTATTTTAAGTCCAAATCTTCATGTTTTCTTTTTGCTGAAATTGATCATGATTTTAATAGTCTTTATATAGTGTAATTTCTTTTTCTTTTCTTGTTTTAATTTGAAATGATTTCTTAGTTGGAAAAGTTTCAGTGTTTCTGTAAAGCACTTTGAATCACCCTGTTGTTGAATTGTGCCATACAAATAAACTTGCCTTGCTTAACATGTCAATAGTTAACCATAGTTCACAATGGAAAACATTAAAGATGTATGGCCTGTTTGGAAGGATTGCCAGGAGAAAGCCTTTTCTTCCTATAAAAGCCATGTTCATGTTTGTAAATGTGCTCCCAAACATACCTGTTGTGCTCATGAGACCATGAGACCTGTGGACTTGTGTGAATATGTCAAAACCGAACACAGCATATCTACACAAGCGACTCCTATAGTATTATTTTGATAATTTGGACACCTTGTGGTTATTAAGCTTACCATAAACTTTAAAATAAACCAAAATGTTCAGAGTCAGATGTAGGACCATGTCTGATAGCTAAAACTGGCACATAGCAGCAAATCTACAACAAACTGACCAACATAGAAACCATCAGTGTGTTGCAATGATCCAGCCCTCATCTTGACTGAAATGCTATGGACGAATCTTAAAACAGTTGTAGGTTGGCAACTTTTCCACACACATCATAAAATTGGAAAGAAAACTTTTAGCGTATCGCTGAATAAAAGTTGAAGTTGAGTGTAAAAACAGGCTGCGTGATCGAGCCAGGAAATACTTCTCCCCCAAATTTGAACTTTACAAAACATAGAAGTGTGGAAACTCTGGAAGGATTGTGCTGTTTATGTAAATGTTTTGGTTGACCACCAGCACTAATGAGCAGTTTAGACTCATACTCAACCATGCTCATCCGCGGCAGAAACAGTTCAGGGAGGAGTCTCGTTTTGTTGCAGAATAATAGCATCAGCGTAATATCATATAATAGGTCAGAGCATCTGAGTTCAGTAGCTGCTGCATGACATGTTTTTTCTTTCTTAAAAACATAACCGGATATCTAAAGACAATTATCTGGAAGTTTCATTTTTTCACCCAGTGTTTTACGTGGAAGGCAACGTGTTTTGCTCAAATGACTGTACCTGAGAGAGCTGACAGCATTTAGCACTTAAACTAGAGTAGAGTATTTTTATGAAACTTTGTAAAACCTCAAGCTTTCAGTCAGGCTTTTTGCTGTCTTTGAAATACTTTTGGTGCAGTTGAATTTTTAAGAGATATTTTCAAACTAACCAAGTAGACATAAAGACTGTGGACGCAGTAGCAAAAGCAAATTTCACCTGACAGTTCAATACATCTGAACAAGCAGCAGGGCTATGAAACAGGCCACAGCAGAGTATGAAAGAGATATATTCTCTTTGCATATAAAAATGATTGTTTTTCTTCATACAAGCTGTGCCTTTGATTTTCTTTAGAAAAACACTTTGCCTAATTTTTCCCTGATTTAAAACCTGCAAACTTATTTTTCTTTTGTGTCTCAGTCTAATTTACACTTCAAACCAGACTGCAATTCTGAAATCTAAGAGTATGGTATTTTAACCCATCATGACCTGTATACAAGATGTCATTTTACTTCTCTAATCATGAAATCATGTCTCAACATTGCAAATACTATCAGGATTATATATATGCACGCGCAAGTCCTTTACCATTAAAGCTGTAGGTTTAATGGCTAAAAAATTATGTGCTTGTAATGCGGAATCCTATGCAGATCCCAACAAAGTATGGTTAATTGAAACAGGGAAATCCAGAGGAAAGTCAGGAAACCGTTTGACAGAGTGGCAGGAGGTTCCTGAAAACAATAGAATCCTTAATCCTGAGAATGGCTCCAGATTTTAGGCAATGTGATTATACAGGCAAGGATCAAGATCCAAAAAATGCAATGGGGAGGAAAAGGTTTGACAAGGGGTCAGGCACAAGAAGATCCAAAGGACATAACTGGGTCAACAGCAAAATGCAGGGAGAAAAGAAAACACTAGTCACAACAAGGTGAGTACAGCCAACCATCTGGCAGGGAAGCATTTCTTCTTCTTCTTGCGGTTCCGGCAGACTGAACACCACGGGGTGTATTGCTGCCCCCCTCCACTTAAAGGGAAATGCACCTCGCATCTACTCATATTCGATCATGAAGTCCGGAAGAGGTTATGAAGTGGAGCACAGCCTCCGCTACGCCCTTACAGTTCACATTTGGATTGAGGAGAACTTTTAATGATACTGAAGAGAATCCTAGCTTCATGACATCAATAAAAAGAGCTCTTCTGAAGTCCGCATATTTCTCACATTCCAACAGCACGTGATGAACCGTTTCTGACTTTCTACAGAGGTCACAAAGACCATCTTGATGTTTTCCTATTAGAGCTAGATTATTTGCCAGGCCACAATGTCCAAGTCTTAAACACGTGAGGATAACTTGCTCCCTTCGGTTTTTCCCACAGATTGGATTGCAGGATTTTACACTCTGCTGGATTTGGTGGTAGTGCCTCCCTCTTAATTCCCCGTCCCATTCTTCCTGCCATTTCCCAGAAACATACTCGTTAACTATGCTGCGACACTCGAACTGCCCCAACGAGACCCTAACCTCCACCTCCAGCTGCTTTAGAGCCTCCTTAGCGACTGCATCCACAACCTCGTTTCCCTTGACGCCCACATGGGCCGGAACCCAAACAAAGCCTACACTCATACCGCGCTGTTCTATCCTATGCAAAACGACCATAATTTCACATATTATGTCGGGCCGAGCTCCAACGCCCCCCCCTCCAGCGCCATCAAGGCTGACATAGAATCAGAGCAGATAACGACTCTCTCCTCCCTACTTGATTCAGCCCACAATAATGCCCACAGTATACCCACAAGCTCCGCTGTGAATACCGATAACCTGTCAGGAAGCCGACGACACTGCCTCATCTGTAAATGGGGTACATAGAAACCAAATCCTACCCTTTTTGTGTCTGGGTCTCTCGACCCATCTGTATAAATTTGAGTGAAATCACCCCACCTATTCACAAGATGCTCCTCCACATAAACAGAATAATTAACTGCTGAGCCATCATTCATTGCCTTATTGACAGATAGATCAACCTCTGCCTCCGGCCAGAGCCACTGTGGGACTGAAGGCCAACAGACAGGGGGCGCTATCCCTGCTGTTTCCAACGCGAGATCTCCTAAAAGACTTTTAACTGACAGGACAAGGCTACTATGATTAAGTCTCCCTCTCCCCCCTACAAATTCCCAGCAATCCGCAAGCAGAGAAGCCGAAGGAAGAGCTGTACTGGCTCCTTTTAATTTAATGCAATAATTGAGAGTCAATTTTTTACGTCTCCAACTCAATGGGGCCTCCCCCGCCTCAACCAACAACGCTGGGACAGATGTGGTCCGGAAGGCCCCAGTACAAAGCCGCAGCGCCTTGGCTTGAACCACATCTAGCAACTGTAACACTGACTTTGCCGCAGAGCCGTATGCAATGCAACCGTAATCCAAGGCAGACCTTATCATAGCCTTATACACTGTCATCATTGCCCGCCTGCCAGCCCCCCAAGAAGACCCAGCTAGGCACCTTAAGATGTTGATGATTTTCCCACACTTACTTACCAATTTGAGGACATGTTCTTTATACGTCAGCCTCTGATCAAACCATACTCCAAGAAACTTAAAAGAGGCAACTCTTTCTAAAGGCTGCCCGTAGAGCTTTAGACCATACTCAGCTAACTTCCGTTTCCTGCCAAAAATGACAAACTTAGTTTTAGCCACAGACAACCGAAAACCCCATTTGGTGGCCCACATCTCCACCTGGTCAAGAGCAGCCTGCATCCGGTTGATCAAATACTTCACATTTCTCCCTCACTTCCATACGGCTCCATCATCTGCAAAGAGAGAATGCTCAAACCCACTCCCAACATTACTGAAGATATCATTTACCATTATGTTGAAAAGAACAGGACTGATCACACTACCCTGTGGTGTTCCGTTATCCACATCTACTATGCCAGAGAAAGAGCCTCCCACTCTTACCTGAACATGTCGAGACCCAAGGAAATCTTTAATCCAGTTAAACATTCTACCACGAATACCAGCGTCATACAGCTTTATAACCAAGCCCTCCTTCCAGAGCATGTCGTACGCTTTCTCGATATCAAGAAACACACTAACAAGAGCCTCTTTGTTAAAGAGAGCTTGCTTAACATCCCTGTCAAGGAGCAAGACCGAATCCATTGTCCCACGACCAAGCCTAAATCCACTCTGAGCGGGAGAAAAATAACCAGACTTCTCAAGTCTGTGTACCAGGCGGTCAGTGACCATTCTCTCCATTATTTTACAGATTACAGCAGTCAGGGCAATTGGCCTATACGACCCAGGGCTTTCAGCTTCCTTTCCAGGTTTCAAGATCGGGACTATCACTGCATGCTTCCACTCCACTGGGAGACACCCCTCTGGCAGGGAAGCAGAAACAGGAGATGGTTTAAGTAGGGCAGAGAGCAGGTGAAGATGGTGTGTAATCAGTGAGAACAGGTGGAGCAAATGACCTTGATGAGGAAAAGGAGCGATCAGCGTTTTGGTGGACAGTTTTAGGTTCTTTTTTAAATAAACTCTTCATAAGTCTGTTTTGAATGAAGTTATTTGTCTAAATGTTTTTTTTTTTAAAATAAATAAATAAAATGCCTTTAAGTGTCCTAATGTGTTAATTTTCTTATAGTGCAAGTAATTAGTCTTGGTTTGTATTTACAACACAAACTTATAAACACCAAAGTTTCTCACATTAAAAATCTATTGCACACCAAATTGTGTTATTAGGAGGTATTAGTGTAGGTTTTAAGTAAAACTTAATGCTACATTGAAAAATAATACCCAGCATTATTAAGTGCCAATTTGTAACATTTTATGTTAACAAAATAAATGCTTATAAATGAGACACAAAATGTTCAAGTTTTTGTCAGAAAGAATAATATATAAAAACTCTCATGGCTTTAAAATGCATTTAGGTAGTATTTTTTCCTTTATCTTCTCTGAGTAAATTTTAATCTGGATAAACTAACCTAGTTCTATCTATATCTTCATCTTCCAAATGCAGATGGCCCTGTTTATTTACACGCTTTATACCATGCTATTTCTTCTGATGTGGGGGAAATTCAGTCACATGATCTCACAGTGGTTGAAAAGAATGATCACTTAATGATAGATAGATAGATAGATAGATAGATAGATAGATAGATAGATAGATAGATAGATAGATAGATAGATAGATAGATAGATAGATAGATACTTTATTCATCCCCCAGGGGGGAAATTCAGGAAAAAGAAGACAAAAAAGATAACAAAGCCGAGTTATATAAGACTCCATGTGAGATTAATTATAGTAATAATAATTTATAATATTATTTATTTGATTTAATTTATAGCTAAATATTGATTCCAAGAAAATTAGATATGGACAACTTCCTGACTAGCAAGAGATGTAACTGCTAGCCTCAGGATTATCTCAATTAGAAGCTAACAGCTAGCTTGGCGAGGAGTTTATGAAGAGATTTATTCTTATAAAAAATCCTTTCATCATGAAATGATAAAACACATTTTTTTTTATTATTCATCTTATTGGTTTGACCAACAATGGGTGGAAATGTCCATGTACTTCTCAATGTTTCCTTATAATCACAGATGCTGGCAACTATAGATATCATAGTCTTCTGGGAAAACTATAAAGTAATTGGCATAAAAAGGAATAAAGGAATTTGGTATTAATAAAGTTGTCTGAACTGAGCTCATCTGAACTTTAGCATGCTCTGTTTGTCCCACTTTTATAAAGAATGGAGTTTACACATAAAAAAAAAAGTAAGCAAATAGCCTCTATATAGTCAGGTGGCGTACCTGACCTGACTGCTAGCTATGACTGCTCGCCGCCACTGTGTAGCCTAGCTTAACTTGACCATAGACCTTGTGTAAAACAGATTTAATTCTTGTATTATCTGTTCCTGCACAAAAAATGAGTTCACTTAAGTTTGTTTGATTGCTCTGGTGATTAGAAGAATTAAGTTCTTTTCAAATGAGAAGCAGACATTTGCTTTGAAGAGAAATCACTTTTTTTGATCACACAATTTCCAGAAATATAACAATTAACAAATACATTTCTCCTAAATGTGACCTGGCATTTATATTTGTTAAATGATTCAGATTGTGTCTGATATGGAGCACACTTACAAAAACATTTAGCAGTTTTCGTGAAGGAAGCTACAGTAGTGCTCTTGTCTTTTCACCATCAGTGGATTTAGAATCAGATGAGTGTACAAGTGCCGTTGTGAGAAACCGGGTGACATGCAAGCTAATGTTTTCACATCAGGGAATCTTTGAAAGGGGCAACTTTCACAGAAAAAGGGAATTTAAGTGCTGGTTTGCAGTGATAATTCACATTAGTTCAACCGGTTGAGTGTTACTATTCCACTTAAAGACATTAGTTAACACTAGTCCACCCAAAAGAAGTGCTGACCTCAATTTTTCTACAAGGTGTCTTCCCCAGAGCTGAGGTTCAGGAGCTCCCATTACCTTATGTTGCCAATGAGTAATAGATTTGTAGGTGATCCCTTCACCAGGGGATGTTCACACCATTTCTCCCCTGTGTGGTGGAGAATCAGAGGGAAAACTATCTAATTTTTTTCTATGTGCGTTATAAGTGAATGGAAAAAATTCAAGCATGGTTTCTGATCTCTCCTATGAGACTGTGTTTTTTACTGCTGGTAAATATGATGTGAGTGAACATGAGACTGCTGACTGTAGACGGGGAAAACTTTGGTCAATTCAGAGAGACTCAGAGATAGATGGTGTGCTGATAAAAGGTTAATCTTGCATTTCCGTTGAGACTGCACTGAACCTCTAGCTTGGCACTTTGAAAGCATCATCATCCTGAGAGTCAAATGTGTAAATGCAAAACAGTTTATTCCTTTAGTATATTTTACACGACTTCATTTAAAGTCAAGTGCATGTATGCACCTTGCTGTCAAGACATTGCAATAAATGTGTCTATGCATGTTGGCACCAATTTAAGCTGTGAAATTATTGGCTTTTTTCACAATACCTAAAAGAGGCAGATTTAGACAGATTTATTAATGAATGAAAGAATGAAAATAAGACTTAAGCTTTTAACACAAAGGAGTGTTTTTGAGCATATCATTATGCTGAAATTTATCCTGTCCAGTATAAAGAGATATTGGGTTAAAAATGTGTTAAAGATAAGATAAGATAAGATAAGATAAGATAAGATAAGATAAGATAAGATAAGATAAGATAAGATAAGATAAGATAAGATTATACCAACATACAATGAGCAAAAGTAAAACTATGGATCTACTGACCACGTAAGGTGCAAAGATTAATCCTGCTTCAGAAATTATGTAAAGAATAAGATCAATAGTACAAAAATTGATCGTGATAATATAAGCCTGCATTAAGAGTGATCAATTCTACTACTTAATAAGCTCAGATTTGACTGAACTTAAGGCAAGGCAAGCTTATTTGCATAGCACATTTCATATGTAAAGGAATTCAAGATGCTTTTATTGATGGATGAGAAGATGAAGAGAAACAGAAACAATTAAAATCACGTTAAGACATTGAGGTGACTCAAGCCACACAATGGTAATGTTTCATACATTTGTTTCACATAATATATTTCTTTACAGACAAATAGTTAACATCATTTATTAAGAGTGGGACGCCTTCCTGGGGTTGATGCTTCTTGCCCTCACTGTATAGTGCCTGCTGCCTCTGGACTATTTGCACCCCGGTCATGTTCTCTTCCAGCCGTGCCATCAGGCAAGAGATACAGGAGCATTAAAGCCAGGACAAATGAATCATTTTATTCTGAAGCAATCAGAGATGTAAATGCTGCCTAGCACCTCTAACACAACTTTGTGCTCTCAGTATGTGCAATAATTGCATTCACAAGCACTGTGTGGAGTGCTGAATGTCTATCTTTTTATCTTCTATGTCTACTTTTTATCTTCTATTATTACTTTTTATCTTCTTTTATCTGTCTATTCTATTTTACACTTGACACAATAAAATGTTATGTGTTTTGTTTAACGTGTGTTATTTGTTTTAAGTTACCGTTTTTTTGTGCGGGCTTCCTTCCTGGTTGAGGCTGAAAAGCCTTAAATCTGGGCGCCAGCATGTCAGGCTCCATGTGCTGCTGGATTTTTGAGTCTTTGTTGAGTTAACATTAGCAGTTTTCCTTTCCTTGTATGTGTTATTTGGTTTGGTTAAACCACTATCTAAATTACACCCATGTGTCATTGTGTTAGGTCAGTTTTCTTCAGTTTTTGTCTTGTTAAGTTACTCTTTTTGAGTCTTGTCATATTTAGTTAAAGTTTTTTAAGGTCCATTCATTTTTGGTGGATTTTTGTATTTATTTTGGGTCAATAAAAACACAATTTTTCAAATGACTATTTGTTTTACTACTTGGTCCCTGACAGATAAGGGTTTGCATAGGCACATGAGAAAATACATGTTTTTAATCTGGTTGCAACAAGTGTCTGCAACATAAAGTCTAAATTCTGCTTCTCCATTCTTAATCTGGACTCTGGTCTGGACTGGCTGAACAAGTCCTTGGATGTAGAGCTCTGCTAAGTTTATAAATTCTGGACATATCGCAGAAGTTTTCTGGGCCTAAACCTGTTCTGGGATTTGTAAACCAGCATGGGGGTTTTAAATCTATCCTGTGACTGGAATCTTCCAGCAGGGTTCTGGATAAGCTGCAGCAGTTTGATGCTCCTTTTTGGGAAGTCCTGTTAAAAGACCGTTACGGTAATTCAGGCTACTGAAGATGAAGGCATGAAAGAGTTTCTCCTGGACTTTGAGAAAGACAAAACTTTTAATTCTATTGATGATTTTTGCGGTGGTAAAAAAAAAAACTGTCTTGGTGACAGTTTTTACGTGGCTGTTGAAAGTCAGATCTAAATCTATCAAGGCTATCAACTCACCAAGGTTCCAAACTTGATTTCTGATTTTAAGAGCCCAAATTTCAAGGTGCTTTGCAATGCTTCTCTTTATTA
Organism: Telmatherina bonti; assembly: GCF_933228915.1. Classification (NCBI taxonomy): domain Eukaryota; kingdom Metazoa; phylum Chordata; class Actinopteri; order Atheriniformes; family Telmatherinidae; genus Telmatherina; species Telmatherina bonti. The sequence continues at coordinate 31,527,237 of NC_136610.1, read as the reverse complement.
ACACAGAAAATGTATAAAGAAAAGTGAGTAATTTGGACACAACAGAGGAAGGATTCAGCTAGTCTTATTAATGGACAAGTGGCTTGAATATGTCATACTTTATCAGATGTTTTGAATCAATAGCACAAGTAAATATGACACATCACATAATCTCCTGTTATGAATAGACATGGCAAATGTCACATACTATATACACATACATAGGCAGCCCATTGTGCATGATTAAAGGAAACAGGCAAGAGAATTTGTACAGTGAGTTAAATGTGATATAATCAGACATCAACGGTAAATACATCATCATCATTGTCATCATCATAGTCACCATTATCATCATCATCATCATCATCACTGCAAGCTGCAAGTACACACAAGTGAGAAAAGCTACTTAAAAAAAGAGAAGATTGTAATTAATCTTTTTCTCATATTAAAGCTTGTGGAAAAATAAGAGTTTTAAGAACTGATTTAACAGAACTGATGTGCGGAGCTCCCGCTTTTTGGTAGCTGTTTTCTTTTTAGATAAAAACTAAACGCAGGTTCTTCTTGTTTAGTTTTTACTCTTGAGATGGACCAGAAACTTGACCCCACTGATCATAGAAGGCCTGGTTGCTCATTTGGTGTCAGCAGATCTGATCCCTGGAATACATTTATGAATCAACATGGATTAAAAATAATTCAACAAAAGTGTCACTTCGTGGTTTTATTGAGCATTTGTGGTATTCTGGTAGCTTTGGGTTCTTTTGCTACACACAAACCAGCTGTAACGACCCCCTTTCTAATATGGAGTAAGTCCTCTCATGGAGGAAACAAAAACACCTGAGGATATCTTTAAATGGTACTAGGAAGTTGTCAATATTTGGGCCGTGTGAGGTCTTTTTGTGAACTTCTAGTGTTATCAAATGGAGTGGGGAAGACAGTGGGAACATTTTGGACTCTCTGTTGTGTTTTTTTTCGCCAATTCTTCAACGTTTTTTGTGGTCCACTGCTGGATAGACTACCACTGTAGCACTGCACTCTTGCCATGTGGTCAGGGCTGGATGCACAGGCCGCTGAGCCCAGAGTTCCTGGGGTCCCCTTCCCCACCAAAACTTTGTGAAATTTGTGAATGCTCTCTCAACAAGTGGTACCAATGGCAATACAAAAGACACTGTGGTGTAACTATCTGGCTTTTATGTAGTTTGTTTCATGTCCAAACTGCTGGTGTTGCCCTACTTAGGCCCCACATGGGCCCCACATGGGCTCCAAGTGGGCATGAGACCCTGAGCCTGTGCCCATAATGCCCATTGGATAATTTGGCCTTGCATGTGGTGTGTGTGTTTGGCCTGCAAAAATGTTTAAGCGGGTGGTAAATATCAAGATAACACCAAAGGAAATGCCAGGAACCTTGCTTAAGATAAAAAAGAAAAGAAAAAAGATGTGAATAAGATTGTGCTTTTGTTATTAAAAATGCAAACTCACTTTAAAGTAAAAACTTTCCTTCTTCTATTCTTTTAAGGAGCTTACTACCTATCTCCCAAAGTATCTGTATAAAATGTAGATAATTTAAACCCTTTTTTTATTTGAAAATACTGCAAAGAAAGCACACCAGCTGTTGTTTGCACTTGTTTGAAGGTATGAATAATACAGAGCAAACTATACAGGTTTTAGTTTTAGGTTTGGTTTTTTTTGGAAAGATTTGCATATTTCAGCAAGACAATGCTGAAAAACATTGTACATAACAACAAGAACATATCTCCTACTACACTGACCTGCCTGTAGTCCAGACTGTTTTTGGCTACTGACAATGAAACAGGGAACCAGTGAACCTGCCAAAACTATTACTTATTTTATTATTAATGTGAATAATTATAATAAAAAATTACAGATATTTGTTAGATTAATAAACCAATAAAAATATTTATTTTAAAGTTGTAACATCTGATGTGTCACCTGCTTCAAATTTTTGATTAAAGCACATGAAAGATATATGTAGTCACACTCATGCACATCAGGAAAGATTCGATCATTTACAATAAAAGTCCAAATTTCAAGTGAGTTTGTTTCTATGTTTCTTCAGAAGCTGAGGATATTTGTGAACAGCTTTAGGCTTGTCAGAGACACTCAGATTTAGAAAGCTTAACATAATGTCTGGTGTCCTGAACAATAAAATGGGTGCTCGTCATGGTTGTCAAAAACACATCAAATCTCCTATGTCAGCGTCTTTGTGTTGCAGTGAGTGGGTGCTTTTAAGTCCAATTTCTGAAGCAATGTTACTTTCAGATTTTACTGTAATTTTAGTCATGTTATTAGTTGTCAAGGCTTTTTGTGGTCAGTTGGTGTGCCATGTGAGTTCTGACTGAAACAAAGATAAAAGCATTGCATAACTAATGTAAGAGAACAGCAGGCTTGACACTGAAAGTTGGTAGGTTGGACTGTTATGAGGTCTTTTCTGGTAAAAAATTTTGAAATTTAAAGATCTAGTTGATTACAATACAATACAATACAATACAATACAATACAATACAATACAATACAATACAATACAATACAGCCCAACATGTCTTGAACCTGTTTAAAATTAAGGATTTCAGTCATAACTTAAGAGGAATTTTGTTATTTAAATAACCAAAAACTCAAACAACTGTACATCACTCATTTCGGTGTAAGGAAATTTTATGTTAGCTGTCCCGATAACATAAAATTATGGAGCACTTTGGTGAGTTTTAAGAGACTTTATAAAAAACAAACTGATTTTTGAGTTATGGTACAAAAAAATCAAGTTTTGTAATTTTTATTGTTTTGGGATTGTGGGTTATTCTTATTTTGTTGAAATGGAAAAGAAATGTCTTAGTTTTGTAAAGTAAAAGGAGTCGGTATGAAATACGCTCCATCTTCCACCTACACACTTTCAGTGTCATAAGCCAACTGATTTTTCAGATGTACTGATTACAGTTCTTTGTTCTTGTGTGATGAAATAAACATTCATTCGTTTAAAGTTGTTACAATAGTGTGGAACTGCTTTTATACAGTATAATGAAAAAATGTGTTTTGAAAGGTAATTTAATTAATTAAATAATCCAGTGAGTTGTGTATCATAGCCACCTCTCATGCTACCAATCAGAATTATCTCCCAGCAGTACAGATATTACTATATGACTCACAGTCTTTGTTCTATTTAGTGCTGCCAAGTGTTTAGAATCACCAGATAATAAACCACCTTATTTTTGCTCTGTGATTCTCCTCTGTTCTGATTATGCCGAAGCAAGGACAACAAATTTTTATTTATTTATTTTTTTTGCTCACTGTGTCTGTAGATGCCTTTTAAATATCATTTCATAAACATGAAAAATCTTACCAATCTGTGAGACTTTTTAGCTTTGGGGGTCTGCTGCCATGTTTTTAATGATGCAAAACTTTTCAGGCATTCTCCTTCAGCGCTTTCAGCGTGATGGTCAGTCCTCCGGCATCACAGAGCTGGAACTCCTCCACCATTGCATTGTCATGTGGCTGCACAGCAGCAGGGGGGGCAGAATCTGCTACAGCGTCAGCATCTTCTTTTTCCTCATCTTCCTCAAAGTCATCCGGATATTCAATGTGCTCTGAAGCATCAGGAGCCTCTGAAATGATTGCAAACATGAAAGCTGAGCAAATTACCTCTAAGGTTCTAGGAGAACGGTTGTCAAGAATTGATACCTAATATCAGTGTGTTGATAAAGTCATTATAGTCCAAGCAGGCCAGTTAATATCTTTTTCTTCTGGTTTAAAAACAAAATAACCAGACAGATTATTCCAGATCAACACCTCTGTATGTGTTGATTTGCCTCTAACTTTTAAGAATATCAACATTATTATGTACACTGAATCTAAACTTTTGTGTATAAATGAAATGTAATTGAAATATTAATTAAATGATTATTAGAAACTGAACATGGATGTACATGGATTCTTATTCTTTTCTCATGTACTCAGGCAACATACTCCTTAAGCTGATGTTTTTCTCCAACCAAATTAGCCTATAAATTCCAATAAAAACAAATGATCTTTACTCATTTTTGGGACTGAAATTCTTATTGGACTTCATTGCTTCATAAATAATACTCAGATTTTCCACTTCCTGCCAGTAACATTAAAGTAATGGTCCACAAGAATTCATTTATTTTATCTACCACTTTGTCCAGTTCAGGGTTGGGGGTAAAGTGGAGCCTATCCCAGCACAAGGTAGGGTCCACCCTGGACAGATCACCGGTTGGTCAGAGGGCCAACACAGTGAGACAGACAGCCATTCACACCCCCACTCATTCCTAGGATGAATTCATAGTAACCAATTAACCTAACAAGCATGTTTTAGGATGGTATAAGAGGAAACCTGAGTATACATGAGAACAACATGCAAACTACACACAGAAAGGCCACTGTTCGAACTTCCTCTGCACATAATATTTGGAGGGGGGGCACAAAACCTTTCTGCATTAAAAAAAGTTAAGTAATAATATATTTGTACTCCAACTACATCCCTTGATGATAAGATATGAGTTTAAATCTTTAAAAATCTGCTGAAAGTTGTATTACTGATCTTAGATTTTTTTTTTTTAAATGCTTAGAATAAAAATATTTATATTATATTTTTCTGCCTGATGAAGGATTAATAACCAAAGGAAATTCATGTTTGGTCTTTTCTCTGATAATAACAACTGCTTTTGTATTAAACATAGTTGGAAAGCCTCTATAGTCACTTTTACAGTGAGGTTTAGTTTGTAAGGATTGTGCTTCTGTGGAATAAAAAAAACAAAGCTAAAATGTGCCAAAATCCCCTCCAATATTCTCGTGGTTATGTTTAATCTTGTGGATTGAATGATTGCACTCTGCCACGGTTACAAGGAAAAACCACATAAGGTCATTGCTACACTTTATTTACTTTACACTGTCTCTGCAAACTACTTTAGGTGAGTGGAGTTTTCTATGAGACGGATGCTGCTTTAGTAAAACAACTTTGATAGTTGGATAGTTTATTTCTAAATTAACCTGCAGGCTTTTCTTTGTGTTTAGAATGAAAAGTCCCCAAGTGGTGTTGTAACTTGTTTGCCTTCATACTTTATTATATTAGATAATAATATTTTGGTACATGCAAAAGACTGTGGTCTCTTCATTACCCATCATTGATTATTACTATAACTGGTCAAGCAGGGACAGATATGCTCCATCATACTTTGCTCTTTTTTTATTTCTTGAGTCTCTCTTGTTAATTTATCATAATTTCCTATGAGTACTTTTACTAATTTATCCAGTGTAAAAACTCCCAAGTTTTATTTAGCCTTGCCACGCCTCTCCTGTGATAACTCTGGGCCATCCCTGTGCCCACCCCCACAGTTTGGGAACCACTGGTCTAATATTTCACAAAGAAACCAAACATTGATTAAACACACTAAACCAAATGTTTTCTAACTCTATTCATTTTCCTAAAACCTCTTGTGTTTCTATTTTGGACTTTTTGGATGGTCACCATCAACACCACATCAGACGATGTATCAATTTCCATTTGGACATTAACGTACCAACAGACTCAGCAGAGCTCTCTGCTGATTGTTCACTCAATTCTTCCAAGGACTGACTTCCATCTTCATCAAAGTCCTCAGGATAATGGCAGCTGTTCTGTGCACTAATGCTAAAATCATCTTCCTCCTCTACATCAGTGGAACAGGCTGGCAGTGGCTGTCCTTTGTTTCCCCATGAGTGGTACTGACTGGGAACATCAGGGCTCAGTGTTTTGTTTATGTCTGTGTTATTCCCTTCGGTCTCAGTAGTCTGCTTCTCTTGGAAAGACCGAAGGTGACTTTGCACATCAGCACTTCCGAGTATAGAAGCAGCACTGGGCCTGTTTTCTGGATTGAGGCTGAGCATTCTTTGGATCAAAGCAGAAATGCTCTGTGAAAACATGCCAGGTACAGGATCGTACTCTCCTCTGGTGATCTTATTGATCAGACTCAATAGATTTGTGGCAGCAAATGGGGGTCTGAGCACACAAATCTCATACAGGAGACAACCAAGTGCCCAGATGTCAGACTTACAGCTGTATGGGACATCCCGACAAAGCTCAGGACTGAGGTAGCTGGGTGTGCCAACGCACGTGGATGCCATATCCATTGTTTGGGTCAGTACTTTGGAAATACCAAAATCCCCCAGCTTTACCACACCTTGCTTTGTCAACAGCACATTAGACGTTTTGATGTCTCTGTGAAGTATTTTAGCCGTGTGAATGTAATCTACAGCCATGGTAACCTGTGCAAACCACTCCATCACAGTTTGCTCTGAGAAAAACTCCTCAGCTTTTCTCTCTTTCACTTTATCGTCCAAGGTTCCGCCATCACAGTAATGCATCACGATGTAAATAAAGCCGTCCTCGGAGTTGACTGAGGCATCGGTGCATTTCACAACGTGGGGGTGCTCCAGCCTCCTGATGATCTCAGCCTCTTGGAGGATATCTCTTCTTGTTTCTGCTGTTCTTTTCTCCATCTTTATCCTCTTCACTGCGCACAGGCTCTTCCGCTCCATGTGCCTCATAAGAAACACTTCGGATATTCCTCCTCTGCCCAAACACAAAATTGTCTCATACTTTTCCATAGTTCGTTCTTGGCATTGTTTCTTTTGTTGTTGTTGTTGTTGTTTATAACAGTGTTGTGGTCAGCACTGGACATTAGTCAGGAACCGTTCGTGTTTGCTGTCGTTACTATAGTAACGGCTTGCAACCTGTCATGACTTGGTTGTTTTACCTGTTTTAGCGGTTCCAGTATATGTCTTCTATGTATTTAGTTTAGTCACATTTACTTATTTTAATGTTTATATCAGTTTAATCAAATTCCACGTAAAATTAAAGCGCTTTTGATTACACACGCTGCTATTTAAAAAAAGTAGGCTAAAACAAAACCTAACAAAATCCTAACAACGTTAAAATGTTAAACGTATGTTGGCTAAACTACAGGCCATTAAACCAATAGGATAGATCAAATTGCCAGTAAGAGGGGAAAAATGAACATTTTCATAGAGATAAAGGTTCATTCATAAATGATAAGTTAAACATTTAGATATGCATTTTACATTTTACAGCTACTGACTGTTAAATATTCAAAATGGCAAAATTTCTTAGCCTTCGTTTTTTCTTTTTTTTTTTTTTTTACATTTGACCATTTTCTCACCCGAACCCTGAAAAACAAAATCTTGATGAAAGCAACAATTTATTACACCCCAGAATAAATAAATAAATAATAAAAAACTTTGTGAACATACCCAAAAAAAAAAAAAAAACACTTTCTTGTTCTTTGGTACAAAAATACAAGACTGAACTACTTTAAAAGAAGATAACCAAATATTTATATGATTATTTTTCTTTTATTTATTTACTTTTACATTTCTTTTATTCCCAGATGAGACCAAGCTGCATGGCACAAATGAATCCAGAACTAACAGAGCAAGGCCTTTGAATGAATAGTTTCTACAGTAAAGTTTGCACAAAGAGTGATATAGTATTGTGATATGGGTCTGCATGATTGCAGCAGATGAAGAATATTCCAGACTGATAATTATCTGACTCACACTGTAATGTTTTAACAAGAAAAAAACATTAAATGTCATTAAATTCACAGTGTCAAGAGTGATTAAGATCTGATCTAATGTGGTCTAGGTTTCCAAGAATGAAGTGAAATCAACCTTTACACATGTGGCAAATCTCAGTGTTAATTATTTACATGTGTTGACGAAACTTAGAGAATTGAAACTGGAAAGATTTTGCCATGCATGAGAAATGAGAGGGTCCAACACTGGCTGTTACAGCTGCTACATAAGAGGTCAGTTTCCACTCATCTGAGCAGGGAAGTCAATACACAGCAGGCAGAAAAGAAGAAATTAATCCATTACTTTAAATTATGGCTCTCTGATTGCTTTTTAGTGCAACCCTTTGGCCCATAGTCTTTTATGAAAATAACTGCTTGAGCAAAAGTGAAACCCAAATTAAACTGGAATAACTTATTGAGACTAAATCATTTGCTGACATCTTGGCAACCCCCATTTAAAAAATCCCACCTGTACACCCACCAGACACCAACATTTATATCATTTCACTCACATCTGCATCAGTTTAACCTAAATTTCAACTGATTCATTATCTGATTACAATGATATTTCAGAGTTGTTAATTAACTATGTTCTTATTGTGCTAGTTTGAGCATAGTGTTTGTGTATCTTATTTGTGCACTAGCGATGCATTCAGTCAGTTAACAATACCTTGTTACACTTTCTCTCTATGTTTTATAATGGTAGATATTTTTCCCTTATTTTTCATTAGGTCACTGGCGTCTTTGTAGGCTTCTAGGTGGATTTCCTTTGTGCACCCAACTAAGCCAAGACATCGTTGTTTTGAATTCAGTGAGCCTGGCTTAGTTATTTATCCTGGATGTCAGAATCTCACTTTTGTTCAACAGAACCCTGGTTAAACAGTATCTAAATGTAAATAAATAACCTACTATAATGAGGTATATGACATGCATGCTGTAGGAGCTTTAGTATGACGTTTCTGGTGTCGTGCGCTAGATGACGCTGTGGACACGTAGTATTTACCAATAACTAGGCAAAGAAGAAGAAACAGCGCCGCTTAACTCACAGGCACGCCACTGCGCATGTGCATGAATAGCATAAGAACATGCTATTTTTCCCTTTTTCATAATTTCTGATATTTTTACTCTTTGTTAACTTAAAATGCCACCAAAAGGGAAAGGTGGCAAGGGTGGTAAAGGTTAGTGACTGACTTTTTATCTAAAATTAAGGACACATTTTTACGTTTTACATTAAAATGAACTAAATAACAGTCTGTAAGTTAGCATCTTAACATGTTTACATGCATTTGAACAATATGCACATTTCAGTCATCTTGTGTTGCGGCTTTTAATGGATGTATCAGTTGCTGTGCTCTGACGGTGTGGTGTTGAACTTCATTGCTGTGTAGGAGCTGCTTCAGGAAGTGCAGACGCTGACAAGAAAGAGAAAGCCCAAAAGGGTGGCACTTCTGTGAAGGTAAAGTTTCAGCCCAAACTGTCTAATAAGATGTCACTCATGTTTTAATGGGCTTAACAGAGATAAATATGAGGTTTAGATAGAAGCACATGAACGGAAGAGTATATTTATTAAAAGAAAAACAATCAAATTGAAGCAGTGACATAACCTTTATTTTTATCTTTAACTTTTCATCAGGATACGTTTTGATGAGAGAGTAGGATTTCTCAGGCACATCAAAGATTCTCCATGGAAGTGAGTCTCAGCCTTTAAGGTGGCCTACACATGCCAGGAGCAAAAAAAACATTTTCTTTTTGAGGCTGTTTAATTGTGGCCTTATCAGCTTTAAGTAAGCCTACCATAAAAGAAAAAAGATTGACAGAAAGGCCTGGTCAGTCATTACATTCCTCTCGGGCTTAAATTCTGAACCTTGCCCTAACTCCCCAAAGCAACCCCAGATCATATTGCTACCAATACGGACTTGCACAGGAGACACTATACATGATAGCTCCTGTACTTATTTGTTGCTCTTATTTCCCACATGAGCTCAGTACTCTGGAACAAGGTGGAGCTGCACTTATCAGAACAAATAATGTTATTTACTTTCTCCAGGATCCTGTCTTATGCTACCTAGAATATTAACTAATTCATTTATTTTTGCCGTGTTTTTTTCCCACCCTGATTAGCCTCAGTGATACGTGATTGGCTTAAGGCTATACAGCTGTTTAGTCCCAGTACCTTGTGTTCTCTTAACCGTGTGTGTTGAAATACTCTTCCTGTCATTATTAACCATTGCAGTTAATTTTTTCACCAAACATTTAAATAATAATTGATCATATTCATTCAGCCATGTTTTCTCCTCAGAGATGAAGGTTTATTTCTGTTGTTCCAGGTTTTAAGAATACATTGGACAGTTCTTTACCAAGTTAACTTAATTTTGGTTAGAAATTACGATTTACATTCATACAGAGAACTCTAACATGCTATACAGTCCTGTTCTTAAACTTTTTCAGTCCTGCATTTTTCACGCTTCTTTTTTTTGGCAATGTCGTGTGTAATATATTTTGCACAAAAGATCTGCTGTCAGGGTGGTTTCCAAATTGTTTACAATAAATACTAAAAGGTTCAAGTTAAACCCAACTATTGTTTGTTTGTGAAAGTCCACCTGTTCTGTGCCTTTCAGGTTCGGCACATCCTTTGTGAAAAGCATGGAAAATGCATGGAAGCAATGGAGAAGCTAAAGGCCGGAGTCCGTTTCAGTGAAGTAGCAACACAATACAGTGAAGATAAAGCCAGACAAGGAGTAAGCACGCACAATCTATTGTTCTGTTAGCTTTTACCACCTGCCTTTACTCTTATACTAGTTTCTATGGATCATGTGCTGACTGTGCTGGACACATTATTCTTGATTTCTCATATCAAATGATAAAATCCAGACTGATGAATAGACAATTATTTGTGAAAATCATGTCATTATTCACAGATGCATCTCAGCACAACACAGACAAAAGTCTATTGAGCTAAGTTATGTAGTGACACCACATAAAGTTTTGAGTTTTTGGAATCTTTGAAATGCAAGCAAAGTTTTTCCATTACGGTTTTTTTTTTTTTTTTTTATCCAGGGTGATCTGGGCTGGATGACACGAGGATCAATGGTTGGACCGTTCCAGGAGGCAGCATTCGCATTACCTGTTAGTACCATGGATAAACCTGTCTACACAGATCCTCCGGTCAAGACAAAGTTTGGGTATCACATCATTATGGTGGAGGGGAAAAAGTAACATGGATCAACTCCCCACTTTGTGTTCAACTCAAAAATTGTTTGCTCTACTGTGGCTTTTTTTTTTTTCTTGATACATTATGCGAAATGCTCAAGTAAAGAAATAGTCATGTCACATCTGTTTAAAAAGTACACTAACACTCGGATACCAGTCTGATAGAAATTTTTAAAAATGAGCTTTTTACATTAACCAAATTTTCCATGACAGTTTGCTACATTTGTGGACTTGGGACTGTAAAACGGCCTAATAAATTTATTTTCATTCATCTAATGTAAAATGTGTGTTTGGTTTGTGTGTGAATGAGAGTAAAAAAGAAATGTAGTTTATTTGCCTTCTTATTTCATAAAAAGGGAAATCTTTTTAAATTCTAGTCACTTTTCTCAGGTATTATGGGAAAAATTTATCTTTTCAGAGAGTGTAACTATTGATGTTTTAACGTAGTGGTGTTGAAGTGCAAACTGCAAAACTAATGATTATTTTATGTCAGAGTTGACAATTGATTATGTTGTGAAGTAAAAACAATACCCAACAAAGCCTAGGATGATGCAATCAAGTGTTATCTAATCAACAAGATTAGAGATCAAGGCGAAAAGAAACACTGCCAAGTCTCACAAAAAAGAAGCTTTAGACTAGGATTTGGTTTCAAAAAGTTAGGTTAATGTACTGTAGAACAGCAACCATCAGTCATGGTTCTTGAATACTTATGTCCTGTAGGTTTTAGGAGTTTTCCTGGAGAGCTTTGCAGCCATCTGCTGGGGTAATACCATCAGAACCAGAGACTTGAAGCGAATCAACAAACGGATCAAGAAAGCTGGTTCTGTGCTTGAAGTAACTCTGGAGCTGATGGTGCAAAGAAGAATGCTGCACAAGCTGATGAAGATGATGGAGGATTCTTCACACCCTCTCCAAAACACAGTGAAGAAACAAAGTGTGTTCAGTGAGAGGCTTCTTCAGGTCCGATGTAAGACTGAAAGATACAGAAGAACATTCCTGCCAGCAGCCATCAGCCTCTGGAACAAGAACTCCTCAAATTAATTATATACTACAATATTGTGTGTGTGTGTATGTATATATATATATATATATATATATATATGTATATATATGTATGTGTGTGTGTGTGTATACATATATAAAACAAAATATGAGCTGATGTGGATTTCAACGCGTAATTGTATTGTGGTATCTTCAGATAACATCGCACTATTGAATTAAACGTGGCTCGAGTCATGAGATGCATCAGTTTAACACCCGGACCACTAGGGGGCAGTGGCGTGCACTGTGCAGCACAGCTCCCATCAGGAAAAGACAGTTGACGTTGTTACGCCTTGCTAGATGATTGGCGAGGTAAGATGGCGGCGCCAGAGGAGCCAGAATTATCACAGGCGCAGACCGAAAAACTGCTTCAATTTCAGGTAGACAGCACAAGTTCCATATCAACACACGTCTCTTTGAAACTTCATGTGTTCATTTGTTGTCCCTGATTGCGAATCGCCGTGAACGGGTCGTGTCGTTTGTGTGTAAAACCCTTTTTTTCCAGAATCAACTTGGATAAGAATCATCAGTCCGAAACGTCAACTAGTCAGAGCTAGCATTAGCCATGCTAGCGAAAATTAGCTAAGCTAACTAACAAGTTAGCAGACTTCAAGGACTTAATTAGCGTAACGTTTGCCATATCGGTCCCATAAGCCTTCAGCTACTCCAAATGTGAAAACCAGTATCGTCTCGACTGTGATCTTTCTGTGTTTTTAACAATAGATTTGATTTTCATTGTTGCTCACTTACTATATGTTGGCTAAGTCCATTTTAGCAGAGCTGTCATTCTCAGGCTGGCAATGAAGTTTCGAGAACTCTTCATTGTGTTAGATATCTAAAATTATTGGATTAATATATGATAGTAAGACTTATTTAGCTTTTATTTGTCCTCAGTTACTCTGTCGTTTGGGTTTAGCTTAGATCTGCAGTTAGTTGAATAATTTCATTTCACTTTTGACATTAAGCTCAGATGAGACTATTTTCTTTCCATATTCACGCAGACGTGAAATAGCTACTCAATTCAATTAATTTTTATTTATATAGCGTCAAATCACGGCAATGCCATTTCAAGATGCTTTACAGACAGGAAAAAAAACATAATGAAAGCCAATATATTATAGCCTTTATAAGGAAACCAACAGATTGAGTTGAAGGGTCCAACTCAATCTCCCATCCTGAGCAAGCACACTGGCGACAGTGGGAAGGAAAAAACTCCCTTTTAACAGGAAGGAAACCTCTGGCAGAACCTGGCTCGAGGACAGGCAGCCATCTGCCTCTGCTGTGTGGGGGGGAAGAGGACAGAAAGACAACAGGAACTGCTACTCCCGGCCAAGGAGACCTGTTGAGACAGGAGACATACATGTTAATGATGCAACACTGTTATGGGGGGGGGGGGGGAATAAGAGAAAGAGATATACTAGTAGTATAGTAGTATATCTTTACCTACGTCTTTGTAATTTGTTAACAACCAGAACAAATTGGTACACATTACTATTGTACCACAAATACTTTGTAATGATTGATTACTTCACATTTTGTTTTCACACCATGACAATTTTCAGCTTCTGCAGTTGTCTTGGATCACATAAGTATGTGGCTTTCAGTTGATTGTTACCTAAAAAAAAAGTTAGTACCTTCGTGTTTACATGGGGCTAACAGTTTTGATCAGTACAATTTTTAACACCAGTCAAACTCTCTGACTGAAATAACACAGAAAACTACATTTGTTACACTACAGATCTATGATCTAAATTTCTTTTAGTAGGGTTATCAAGACTTGTGACCACATGAACATATTTTGGAGCATCAACTGCAAATGTTATGTTATATTTTATATCAAAATAAACCAAAAAAGAAAACAAGAATAAATAAATTAAATAGAAATACATGTCCAAAAAAACCCCAAAAGGTCCCACCCTAATATTTCTTTGGACAGTCATTAGCGTTGTTTATGCCACACAGTCAATATGGCATTATTTCAACAATCTACTGGAACGTCGCAAGATTTATTTCATCCAGTGTAAAGTTTTCACCATGATTTTGTATTGGTGATGGAAGTCAGACAACAGCAGAAAGTTTTTTTTCTAGCACATCGCAAAGATTCTCAGTCTAGACAAATGGCCAAGCCATGTGTAAAAGTGATGTCTGATGCTCCCTGAACCACTATTTCACAATTTTAGCTTGGTGAATTCTGTCAAGGTCATGGAATTTGCCTGAGCCATCAAGGTAGAAAATAATCCATTGAAGGGATAACCTGGTCATTCAGTATATTAAGGTAGTCAGCTGACCTCGTTCTTTGGGGACATAGTGTTGCAGAACCGAGACCTGACCAACTGCAGCAACCCCAGATCATAGCACTGCCCCCACAGGCTCGCACAGTAGGCACTATCCTTGATGGATACATGACTTCCTCTACCTTTAGTCTTACCCGAATGCCTCCATCGCTCGGGAACAGGGTAAATCTGGGTTCATCAGACCACATGACCCCCTTCCATTGTTCCAGAATCCAATCTTGATGCTCCAGGGCAAATTGAAGCCTTTTTTTCTTGTTAGTCTCACTGATTAGAGTTCTTATGGTCACACAACTGTTGACTCTCAATCAATTGAGTTTCCTTTGCAGTATGTGTGTGGAAAAGATCTTTGTTTTATTATTAAACATCACCTTAAGATCTACTGTTGTTCTTTGATTTGTTTCACCAAACATTTGAAATGATTGCAGATCAGGATTGTTTTATGACAAAATTTCTTCCTGGAAGATGGTAGTTCTTCACTGTCCTTCCAGTTTCGGTGATGCTTTGGGCAGTTCTTAACTTAGTTTTATTGGTTTCTGCAATGTCCTTGTATTTTTTTTTTTCTCTGCTTGATGACTGATGGTTTGACCCTTTTTAAACACACTAACTTCTTCAATGGGATGTCTTGACATGATTAAGAAACGAAAAACAGTTGGGGTTACATAACTTGTTGCCAGCAGAAAGATAATCACCCATGCAGTAATTATCCAATAGGGGGTCGGTACACTTTTACTTTTAGTCCAGGTGTCGATTATTTTTGCCTTTTCTTTTTTTTTTTTTCTTTTTTTTTTTTGCCAGACAGTTTACCTACAGAACTCTTAGCTGGACTGAAATTCACAGTTAACCTAATCTGATAATGCATTGGTTGCATTAACCTTCCAATCATTGTAGAAAATCCCAAGTTTGAGCAAGTGTTTCTACTTCTGTGAGGAGTTGGAGATCTTCTGTCTGACCGTATGCTCATGTCTAACAGGATTTGACCGGTTTGGAATCAATGGACCAATGTCGTCGAACATTAGAGCAGCATAATTGGAACATAGAGGTAAAGCCACATGACAAAGGCAACATTTTTATCTTGGCTGTATCACATGAATTATTCTGTATTGATTTTATCAACTAAGCTGTTGTTGTGGTTTGCAGAGATGCAGTGGTCTGATGCATTTGATGTTTGTTTTTCAGGCTGCAGTGCAAGACCGACTTAATGAGCAGGAAGGAGTTCCCAGTGTGTTTAACCCTCCACCATCCAGACCACTTCAAGTCAATACAGCAGACCATAGAGTATATAGTTACATCGTTTCAAGGCCACAGCCCAGGGTAGGTCTGCTTGATGTTTTTGCAACCACAATGCAATCCTGTCTTTTTTTAAAATATAATTTCTGTGAAACCAGAGTGACATACTTTACCTTTGTCTGTTTTTTTCCTTATAAAATATGCTTCTCAGACTGATAAGAATACAACTACTTCTACTTTAATGTGGTTTATTGGTGCTTCTTTTCAGGGATTACTAGGATGGAGTTACTACTTGATAATGCTACCATTCAGATTTACATATTACACACTCCTGGACATATTCAGGTAATTAAAACACATTGATTTCAACTTTTAATAGCTCGATGAGTAAATTACCATCATGCTGTCTTTTTTTTCCCCCCAAGGTTTGCCCTGCGGTTCATTCGGCCAGATCCTCGTGGCCGTGTGACGGACCCTGTTGGAGATGTTGTGTCTTTCATTCATAGTTTTAAGGAGAAGTATGGCCAGTCGCATCCCGTTTTTTACCAGGGGACGTACAGCCAGGTGAGTTAATTGATGGGAGATTACAAAACACTTCCTTTTTGGGTCTGCTGCCATGTGGAAATTCTCCCAGGAAAATAGTAACAATGGTCCTGTCATTTGCTTTGTTACTGTGACACATGTAGGCACTGAATGATGCCAAAAGGGAGCTCCGCTACCTATTAGTGTACCTTCACGGGGATGATCATCAAGACACAGACGAGTTTTGCCGGTACAGTCTTTAACTTTTTTTGTTTGTCATTTCAGTGTTGAGCGTATCTTTCATACTGCTTGTAGTCGGTCTATAGAGGTGCATCAGCCTGTTTGTTTTTTGTTAGAGGTTTTTATGGCGCATCATTTCTAGTTCATGATCATGTTTATATATAACTGGTATTTCTGGCCATGTGAATATGAGAAAACCTTTTCACTGGAAATATGTGTGTCCTGTATCTGCTCTGTCACTCTGTAGCAGCACATTATGTACAGAAGAGGTCATAACCTTCCTTAACACGCGAATGCTCTTTTGGGCATGTTCCACCAGCAAGCCTGAGGGCTACAGAGGTATGCAGACTTCAGTTTATTTATTTACTGTCAGTTTTACATGTAAATGTGAAAAAAAAATTGTTTTACTTGGTTTAAGGAACACTTAATTTATATAACATAACATTAACTTTTTTAATCAAGAATGAAAAATGTAACACCATCTGCTCATGCACAATAATATGATAATTTACCAGCTAAAACTGCAGAAAGGCCATGTTTTTATAGCAGTGTGATTCAGTGTGCTGTGTAGAGACATTGAAAGAAGAAAAAATGCATTTCATTTTTAAAATTCTTCTGTCATTTTTCTTTTTGGAAGTTGTTGCTCTTTTCCCATAACAAACTACTTGTTCTGCTTGCAGAACTTGTAAATAGTTCTACAACCTGCTTCAGTGTACTGTTACATGTAGCCGAACAGTTGAGATAATTTCAGACATAATATATATTTTAGTGTCCCAAGCATTGCGGGAGAACACCTACCCATTCCTAGCCATGATATTGCTGAAGGACCGGAAGATGACAGTGGTGGGCAGGCTGGAGGGTCTCATTCAGCCAGAGGATCTCATTAATCAGCTCACATTCATCATGGATGCCAACCAAACATATCTGATGTCAGAGCGCCTCGAACGGTACGTGAAATCAGGAAGTTTACTCAACCGTCAAAATCTTTTTACATTTAAAGGGAAGTTATTTATGATAATGGTTTTGTTTGAGTCCCAGAGTGTAAAAATTTCTCTCATAGTGACACTTTAAAACATTTAGATAACAGCCAGACTCTGTAATCTTTCCTTGCATAATTCACTGAAGCAGAGTTGTGTGGAAGAGTGATTGTGACTAATGAGGACTCGTGCCGACATAGTGTAATGTTGAGGTTTTCAGACCCCATCTAGTGACTTTCTTTCCAAAAAGTGACTAGCAACAAATTTAGAAATGTTTTCTGGTGTTTTTAGAGTCGGATGTGAAAGCATGTGTCCATAATGTATTTTAAATGAGCAGCACTGCCGCACATCCCCCTCCTGCATCCAGAAGCACTCAGAAGTATGAGGCTCAGTCCTCACACAGCAACAGTCCCACCTCCCAGTTGTAGGCAGAGCAGGAGGTGGTCACATCTGCTCCATGATCAGATTGAACACAAAAACATGCAAAGCTATTACTGTAGGGCTGTGGTGATATGCTCTTGTCCCGATTTGATTATGATTTTTTGGGTGCAGATTAGATTTTTATTGCGATTCTCACAATTCTTCAATATTTCTGATTTTTGTTGATTTAAAAAATAAAAAATGTAGAAAAACCTTTTTTTAAAATTTTATTTTAGTGAAGAAAAACGACACATTAGCTAGACCAGGGGTGGGCAACTCCGGTCCTCTAGGGCCGCAGTCCTACAAGTGTTGAGTTTCCCTGCTGCAACTCAGCTGCAGAAAATCAGTGGGTAATTAGCCTAGATTAGTGCAGTTGGATGTCAAGCTCCGCAGCAGTCTGCTAATCAAGTCTGATGTGAGTCAGCTGTGTTGCAGTAGGGAAACTCCCAACACTTGGAGGACTGCGGCCCTCGAGGACCGGGGCCCTCGAGGACCGGAGTTACCCAGCCCTGAGCTAGACCATCATTCTACTGCTATAATGCCCAAGAAGACAACTAAAATGATCAATGAAAACAATCACAATGACAAAAGTTTTTATAATGGATTATTTGTATTTTGGGGGGAAAAAAAATTAGCAAAAAAATTTATTTTAAAATTGTTAAGCAAATAAAAAAATCCCAAATATTTCATTTTTCTATTAGATTTTTCCACCCCTATAACTGGCTGATCCTGCCCTGACCTACCGTTAGAGATCGGTGTCTACTAATGAATAGTGCGAAAAAAAACATTTAAGTACTATAACATGCTGTAGACTCCAAAATAAAACCCAAACTACGCTTATTAAAAATTTAACTTAAACAAGAAAATATAGACAAGGTTTTTATTTCTAAATCATATTTAAAGTGTCCTATAGTTAATGTTGCTTCTCCTCCATGCGTCATCGTCTTATTACAACTATAAACCAGTTTGATTAGATGGTTCATGGAGAGTGTTTCTGTGTAGAAAACTATCCAACTTCAGTTAGCTACTCTGGTGTCAGTGGTGTTATGTCACTCATATTTATTATAAACACTGGATTTAAAGATTGCATCGCTTCACAAGCCAACCCAGTGCATTAGCTTGTTATGTACTCCCCCAGAAGCAAGAACTTTTTTCTAAAAGGTCATTTGTTCTCTCGACCCGGTTTGGGAGTTCTTGCAGCTTGTTCTCGTCACATCAGCTGATAAGAACTTGTTTTTGAGCAGAGTCAAAGAGCAGTTGTTGGAAAATTAAAGAGTGTTATTTGCAGAAAAGTGTGGGGAGTCATCATTTCCGTTGATGCTAAAGATTCAACAAGGCTGCACAGGTGGTTAAGGAATAGCTGGTTTAGGTGATGTGAAAATGTGTACAGCGCTGCCCCACCACTGTGAAATAACTAGGACAGTTGTATTTATCTTTACCCCATCGTAAAGAGGCTTCATGTATGACAAAATCAGACCAAATCTGACTTTTTGTTGCAGATTATGTTGCTTGTTGACATACCCATTCCTGTTTTGCCCTAAACAAAGAGGGGAAAAAGTATATATGTGTAGTAATTACATATTGTTTAAGGTCTCATGGTGAGTGTAAGAAAAAGATCTTTTCTGTAGAAAATTACCAAATTTATTTATTTTTCTTTAAAGCGAGGAGAGGAACCAGACCCAAGTGCTGAGGCAGCAGCAGGATGAAGCCTATCTCGCCTCCCTCCGTGCCGACCAGGAGAAGGAGAGAAAGAAACGAGAGGAGCAGGAGCAGCGAAGGCAAGAAGAGGAGAAAGTCCGACAAACTGCTCTTGCTGAGGAGCGGAGACGAAGAGTGGGTCTTGTATACCTCGTTTAAGCATATAATCACTCTAAAGATCTGCTTAACAAAAATCAAACTTGTGTTGTTACTTGTGACTCTAGACACTCGAGGAGGAGAAGGAGAGGAAGTCAGAATGTCTTCCTCCAGAGCCTCCTGCAGATGACCCAGAAAGTGTCAAAATAGTGTTTAAGCTGCCAAATGACACACGAGTAGAAAGACGATTCCTGTTTGGTCAGTCTCTGACAGTAAGTACTTCTGATAATCTCACCCTGACAAAGTCTTATACAGTAAACCTTTTACACCAGATAGGCCATACATCAGATGGTTGATTTGAGGGAATTGACAGTTTTATGTTTGACACACATTTTGCTCAGTAATAATTTTAAAACACTTGAACTATCATATACTGATAACATGTAGAAAACTCTCCCAGCCCAAATGATTCACTTGTTCACTCGGTTATTTTCCTTTCACAGGTAATATACGACTTCTTGTTCTCTTTGAAAGAAACTCCAGAGAAGTTTCAGATAGTTACAAACTTCCCTCGCAGAGTCTTGCCCTGCCTTCCGACTGAAGAGCAACCCAACCCACCCACGTTGAAAGAGGCGGGACTCAGCCGCTCCGAGGTCCTTTTTGTTCAGGACCTTACGGACGATTAATAGATGACATACCTCTTCTACAAGGAGAAAAGCCCAACCCACCCACCCCACATTCTCACCCACCCTTTTTTTTTTTATATTTTGTTAAATGGCCATCATACATAAGGGATCATTGAGTTAAAATCCTAACCTGGAAATTAAACCACCCTGCATCCAGTCCTTGTTTGGTTGTGTTTACAGGGTTCCCAATAGCCTGGAAAGTCTTGAATTTTATCAAATAAATATTTCTTGAAGTCCTTCCTTGAGCTCATCTTTACATTTCTGTGGAAACGTTTTTCCATTTTGTATTGGCCGCTGGTTAACTCTGGTTCTTCCTTTTCACTAACTCTAGCAGCGAGTGTTACTCAGCTGCATAACCTGGTTCAGAACTGTATCCCAAACTTGTCAACTAGGTAACTGAGGAAGATTTTAATGCTAAAATGCTATCATCACCAGACAAAGCATTGAGAAGTATGGATTTTGTGACGGTGTGAATGCTTTTTTTTTTTCTTTTTTCCTAAATTAGTCCTGTTTGGTCAACTTGTCCTAATTTAACCTTCCTTCTACCTGTATATCAAACTTCCTCCTGTGATAAACAAACCCAACTAAAGCATTCTGAATTTGATGATGCTGTGATTGTTAATCCATGTAGTGTGGAGAGAAAACCTACAACTCTTAAGGAGCAGGATGGTGGATTTGGACATAAATGGGAACCCTGTTTTTCTTAACGAGCCATTACCTGTACATAAGTTTAATATTTAAAATACCCCAACTTACCTTGCATATTGTTTTATTTTGGACTTATGTGTCATAAAATGACCAAATGCAGGTTTGTTACTATGTAAAGCAGACTGCCTCAAGCTCATGAAGTTCAAGCGTACAATATTTTACAAGCCACAGCTTTTACATGTGGCTTTATCTAGTATAGTACAAGTCTGCCCATAGTGTGCCTGTGGTTACTCATAGATGCCTGTTTTTGCCTGTAACATCTGAATGGGCTCATGTAAAGATGTAATTTTCCAAGTATAAATTAAAAACATTTTTAAAATGTGGCTTTGAGAATGTGAAACGCTTATATGTGCCAGATAAGCTGCTTTTTCTCTGCGCCAGGGTTCAGGGGTCGAGTCAACAATGAGGACAAAGTCATCAAGTTGAGTGGAGCGAGAATCGTGACTTCTTTCCATATAGTAATTTATGTCCATCTGAACCATCATGTAAGTGGTCAAATAAGAAACCTTTGATATTGGTATACATCATACATTTATTAGTGAACAACCCTCTCGAATCAGCCACAACAATTAAAAAAAAAGGGGAAAAAATGATTGCACTACTTGGTAAAGCATAACTAGCAACTTTCATTTAAAAAAAGTACAAATCTTAAAAATTTCAAACAGTATACAGATGTATATATAATACACTAACTAGTTATGTTAAATGCTACAAACAATATGATTCCAATGGAATGAAAAAATTATAACAATAAGAACCATTTCCTATATATAATATATATTAGCTGTTTTGTCCCCCCCTCCAATACAAACATGGGAAAAAAAATGAGGTAACTGTAAATGTGCAAGTACCAAAGCAAAATATCTGCCTAACACAGAACACATGCCCCTGGCTCTGTTGGTGGGTGGGTAATCTGGTGTTCAGGCGAGGACCCCTGGAGGCCAAGGAGAGTAAGAACAGTAAACCACTATCCCACCACAGTGAACAAAATAGAAAATAAAATCATTGGTAAACAATAAATGGCATCTACAGAGCAATCAATCACAAATCCTAAATAAACTTTAGCTGCTTATTGGAAAACATTTTTGCACCACACAAGCTGTGAGATTATTTATTAACTCTTAACAGAAAGACTACAAGACTCTATTCTCAGTTGTCATTAAAAATTAGCTCATTACCTAGGCCTTAATGGGAAGTTCTTTTCATTTAACAGGGTAGCTGGATATTGTCAATTAAATATTTAGTCAAAAAAGAATAGTGCTAACATTAACATGAATTAAGGTATCTATATGTGAACAATACATTTTAAGATATTGATACACTGAGAGCAAGAGCCTGATAGGCAGGTACAGTACTACACTGAAATAAGTATGACAACACTTTCTTTTTTAATCCCTTAAACTATATTGATCTTCACTGACATTGTTTAGGGGTATTGGTATAACATGCTTTAAGAATACATGGGATCCATGACAAACTATTGCATTCACGCAAGTGAGTTTTCATACCTAAAAGCAGAACATCTAGCACCTTTTCACTATGGCTTTTGATAAGACTACAGTAGTTTCAGAGCATGTAATTTTCAGTCGTTAGGGCAATAACAGTAACACAATGTAAGAAGGAATTTCTGGACTCAGGACCAGTTCATTTTTTTCTTCTTTTTTTTTTTTTCTCTCTATAAAATGAAGTTAGCGCAATAAAATCTTGTAGTCATTCAGTTCTATTACAAATGTGTGCAGTACAATGCATGGCAGTTATTAGCTGAGCATTAAGATTCAAACCTCCAGAACCCAAAGCCAACTAGAGCTAAAAAAAAATAAAATAAAATAAAAAATAAAAAATCAATTGGGATCCGGTTGACAAGCATGCATATTGTGCACCATTAAATAGGTCCCCACCAGATTTTGAGATATCCTCCACTAAAACACACTTTCCTTTTTTTAATTTTTATTTTCCTCTTTTTTTTTTTTTTGTTAGTTATTTTTTTCTTTTTTTCTAAGTCATGCAAACACCTCTGTAGTCGATTTAGGAGTGAGCTAGGTAGGATAGTGTGCACTGTTGGCACATTTAGAGATGGGATAACAACCGCTATGTCTGAACATGGTTGGAGTACAGAAACAAAAGTCAAACAAGTCTGAATAATACACTTGTAATGAGTTGCAATGTACATTGCTTCTTTTCAGTGAATATTGTTAACATATTTACTGATATCTTTTTCTTGCATGCCTGTCTTTAAATGGTGTAATACCTATATTTCAGACAAAACAGAATATTATAATTGATTACATTAAATTATTTATGGTCTAAGGGAAAGGACCAAACTAAATTCAGTTATACTCTTTTCATGGCATCCTTTCCATCTGAAATGGACTGTTCTCCTTTATTTTTATATACCGAGAGGCCCTGAGTGATATTTTTTTTTTCTTTTAAAACTTACAATATATGCCAGCGATTAGATATGTACACATAGGTTAATTCTCAAAGCTGTGGGTTTAACTCATTAAATGGCTTCTTTTTTTCTCTTGAAGGTGGCACACGTCAAAAGACTCACATTCACTTAAGAAACAAACAAAGAAAAAGGCAAGATTCCTTTACGCATAAGGGTAAAGGTTAAAACTGCCTGTTAGTGCTTACTGGGGCAGTTAAGAGACAAGAGTGAATCCAAAGCAAAAGTTCATTTGTTGCTCTTTTCCTCCAACGCCCCAGATATATCCTGTTTTTTTTCTAGTGTCAACACAAGCAGGGCAACAGAAGTCTTACAGTGTTTCTACACAACTGAATACCCCAGCTCTGCGTCATTTGAAGCTTGATCTGATCGCTGTGGAAAACAAGACAGCTGGTGTTAACGTGGAGCGTCACCAGTGACTTCTACAAGGGTTTTCAACATTCTTCTGTCTTCAAACGTTTATCTAAAAGCATCCACACTGAAGCTTTACATACAGTTGCTCTTTTACAACACCATTACCACTGGCCTAAAACAATGACCTGACCAAGATACCAGATTAAAACACATACCTCACACAACAATTGATAGTGCGCCAACTGTTTCCTTCAATGGATTTTCTCTTAAGGATAAAACCAATAAATAAAACACTTTAAAAAAAAGTGTTTAAAACAAATTAAAACGACAGTATTTTCAGGATTAGTAACAGGGTTGTGCTTGTCAAGGTCATAAAAAGGCAGATCTGAAATCTTTTAACAGTAGGCTATAGATGTATTTTGAATTTTGCTCACGAACAAAGAAATAGAAAGCCCAAGTCTCCCTAAAAGGGGAAGAAAATGTTAATTTAAAACTCACCACTCACTGCACATATTGCTTTCTGCACAGGCCTTCAGTCGGGGCTCTCCTGTTCTTAAACACAGTCGGGGTGTAACCACATGCTAGTCTTCCGTCACGGTGCTTTCTGAGTGAGCAAGCAGTTCTTTTTAGTATGCTTCTTTGTCTTTTCTTTTTCTTTAAATCGGATAATTTTGGTGGCAATGCTTGATTAAAATATTGCTAGTCTGAATCAAAAGTTCATGCAAATCCTAGCATGCTGCCCTGTATCCAGTGGTTACACAATGCATTGGCTCTGTGAACAGGACAAACATACACACACAATATGCACACAAACGCTTGCGCACGCACGCACACTTGCCAGAAGAACAATGCTGACATGGAGGGTGGATGTAGCACTTGTGCAGTTATTCCAGATGACCTCAAAAAGATGCAGCCTATTAATCCGTGACTGCCACCGAACAGATCTGTTCCAGAGTGGATTATCAGGGCCAGAAGATACCCTGCAGCTGCATGTCCCGTCACTTGCAGTCCATAAACTCAGGCTTAACAAATCTGCATGTAACACAGTAAATCACGCTTTCACAATAGCATTGGCAAAGTTGAAAAGAAATAAGGAGTAAAACTGTTAAAAAGGATTGATACATTATTGCAGAACATACATTATTAACAAGTCACTTTGCCAAACACTAACACAAACATGCATCTATGATGGTTAGGCGCCGCCTCCAAACACAGATACCCATGTTGAAGTATTACTTCTTCTGCTAATTGCACAGTGCCTATCATCCTCCAGGCTTCAGGCTCATCTCCTCCAAAGCTGGACTCCCACTTTTCATGAACACCTCAACCAAATCCACTAAATATTAATGAAACCCTGTAAACAAAAGCAGCAAATAATGCATTGTAGGGTCAAATCTTTGGAATCTGCAACAAGGGGGCAGAAAAAGAAGTGGCTGGCGATCCCAGAACTCTGGCTGTAGGCTGCAGTAGGCAGTGGGTTTCATGAGACTCAGACAATGAAGCACAGCAGAGGTACAACACACTCCAGAAAGGATCCTGGATTGCTTATTGTTTAGAGGGGCAGGAGTGGTGGGCTATTAAGCTATATTTACTGGAGGACGTGGGTTAGGTGGCAGGAGTCCCCAGCTTTGAGACAGACTCTGGCGTGTGCAGCTTTCCAGTTCAGCACTCGGAGACTGTTCTCACTCCACTTCCCGGTGTACATCCGAGGCATCGGCTCGGCAGATAGGACAAGTGCGATTGGTCTGGAGGACAAGTTGAAATAACGTTAAGTTTAAAAAAAAACAAAAAAAAAACATAAACCACAGTTTGTATCTACATAGATTTTTAATCAAAGTTCCTGATTCTATTAAAACTGATTTCAACTTACCTTTAACCATTTATCCACACACTTGGCGTGAAATTCATGGTTACAAGGTAATACCCGAAGTAGCTGCCTACACTCAAAGTCACTAAAGCACACAACACACCTGTGACAGAAAAAAAAAGTTAAAAAGACGTGGATCATTTGTAGTGTCAGAAAGAAATGTGATTCTAGGAAAAAATGACAAGAGGCTTACAGCGTTTGTTCAGATAGATGGTTCTCTGAGTTGAATCTGTAGGATGGAAGTTGCTCTATGTCTGCTTTTGTGAGTCCACGTGGTTTTGCTTCACCCAACCTTTCTGCCAAATTCAGCAATGCCTTGAGAGAAGGGAGATAATGTTGGTGATGAGTTTGTTAGAACACTTTATCCCAAAGACAGCAGAGTCAACGAGACACATAGGATATACTTTTTGTCCAATAAGCTACATGCAAACAACATTTTAATGAATAACTTTGTAATAAAAGATGTAGTCATTGGTGCTGCAGTAATTGTGCATGTCATTTTCTTTTTCTTTTATTGCACTTTTGCAGCTTTGCCATGTAAAGTTCCCATTGTGGGATCAATGAAGTCTTACCACATTCTAGTTTATCTATTCTAAAAATGAATGTGTGGGTTCATTTAGTCTTTAGATAATGCTTACCGACCTCACCAATGCTGTTGTAAAAGCATTACGGTTTAAAC
This sequence comes from Telmatherina bonti, assembly GCF_933228915.1. NCBI lineage: Eukaryota > Metazoa > Chordata > Actinopteri > Atheriniformes > Telmatherinidae > Telmatherina > Telmatherina bonti. Next base: position 31,501,192 of record NC_136610.1, on the reverse strand, counting down.
TCCAGTCCTCGAGGTATCCAGCAGGTTTTTGTTTTTTCCCCCTACCAACACAGCTGATTAAAATCATGGATCCAGAAGCTTCTTGTCAACCTCTTTATGAATTTCATTCAGGTGTGTTGGAGCATGGAGACAACTAAAACCTGATGGGTACCGACCCTCAAGGACTGGAGTTTGACACCTCTGGTTTAAGCCCTCAGACCAATGAGGACCAGTGTCCTGCAAGATTTTCCAAGTGCCCAAGCTGGAACACACCTGAGTCAGACAAGCTCTCCACATGTCTGCTAAATACAGATAGATTTTAATCAGGTGTGTTGGAGCAGGGGCACTTGGAAAGCCTGCAGGACACCAGCCCTTCGAGTACCAGGATTGAGGATCCCTGCTTTGGACCATTTGCAGGTTGCCTGGGTAAAATACATTTCCTAGGACAGAATAAAAGACTGCCTGCTCACATGTTGGGTGTAGTGTTAAGAAAATATTCACAAAGAGGACGGACCATTTCCAGGAAACATCCAGCTACAGAGAAGTGTCTGGATCTGCATCAGATCTGGAGCATTGACATGATGGAGTAAACGGGCAATGTGTACCTGGCAGTATTTCTTTTTTTTTCCCCAGTGAGCAAAGAAGTTAAAAATGCTTCAGCCTTTTCTTCACTTTTGGGAAAGTTTCTGGGCACCGGTCCAAAACAAAGCCTAACTTCTAACCCAGTGGTTTCCAGACCAATTTTTCTTGTGGATCCCTTCATGCGACTGCCAAAAAGCCATGGCCGACCACCTGCCCTGTGGTAAAACTATGTTTGACTTTTAGCTTTTACTAGCTAGCTTCTCATTCAGGCTGACCCATCCCCTGTGCTTGAATAAAACTTAAGTTAAAGTTACCACTGACATATCACCTTACATTTTATCCCTCTTTTTATTAATGACAAATAATCTGCAATGTGTTGCATCACAAAAACTATTTGAATGAAAAAAAAAAAATCAATGTTACGAGGATAGACATGAACAATTCCCCTTCCATAGTTCCACCAGCTCACTGATCTCATAAATCCTGCAGTCTGTTAGGAGTGTCAAAAGTCAGTTCTCCCAGGCTCCTGTCCTGCAGTTTTTGGATGTTTCCTGCTACAGCACACCTGAATCTGATTTATTGGTCACTGTGTAGAACTTGACAACAAGCTGCTGAAGAGAGCTAATTTCATTTAAATCAGCTGTGTCGAAGCAAGGGCAAACTCAACCCACAGGACGGTGGCTCACAAGGACCAGAGTTGATTGGATGTATATGCTGTGGCCTGCAAAGTAGCTTTTTTTTCCTTAAACTAAGGATATACATTATAAAATATTGTTGTACATCAGACTCGGATGATCACCATTTATTCACTTTAGGACCCGGTTTCTAAAGCTGCGATGTCAGGTCCGCATGACTAAAACATCCACATAATGATAAACCATAGCAAATACACCTTTACCTGTGTCTGTATGAACATGGCCTACAGGTTGGAGACAACTACTCTGAACCATTTTTACAAATGTGATTCAGGTATATCTAAATTTTGCTCTCCTGCTACACGTGGCAGTGTGATTGAGCTGATTTAAACACAGAAAAAAGGAAAGTGATTCACAAGTGATCACTTGAAACACATCTGAAGATGCATTTTAATGACAGATGTGAAGAGAGACACATCTGTGACACAAAATGGAAATTAATAACATTGAGTCTTGACATGTTATGTTCTGTCCACCAGTTAATAAAGTCACTAACTTCATAGTTCTCCATCTCCACATCATCCACATCCAGGTCTAAGCTGATGGCTGGACCCACTGCGGTTGGAGGCACGGGAAGCATTGACCTGAACAGAAAACAAGGCATTGTCTTATGAGCAAAAACTGTATCATGATGGCAGCTTTACCAAGTAGGTGACATGCCGTGCAAATCTAAGTAATATCTAGTAACTACATTCAATTTCATTTCAATACTGGATATACAAGATGGAAAAGCCAGTTTACTGCCACATAACCAACATCTACTGCACAGTTACATTAAACACTCAGACCACATCAGCCAATAAATTAGAGGCAAGTAACTGACCACATAGATGAGAAAATAGCTAAAGAAAATAGGAATATGACCTCAGCTGAATAAGAAATGGAAGAAGTGGGATTTCAAGATCCCAAAGCTGCAGTGCTGAAGCAGATAATAATAATAACAATGACTAATAATAATATTCACTAACTGTGTTAGTAACTAGGGAGGATCACATGACTGCTTCTTTCACGCAAATCAACTCCATCAATTTTCTTGTGAATGTATTTGCTCCACTTCACAAACAAGGTGCTTTTACTGCAAGTGCTTACAAGAAGTAAGGGAGGAAGCCGGGGTAGTAAGACGGTGGGGGAGGAGGCGGGGGAAGAGGCTGCTGCAGCCGATATCTCTGTCCATTCACTCGCCGTGGCAGCACATTGGGATATGGCTGGAGAGAGAGAAAAACAAAACAGATCAAGAGCAAATCCTCTGATCATCAGGGGCTCTCTGCCTGAAACTAAAACAATTCAAGACATAACAGCAAGAACACTTTTACAGTAATGTGACAACTTTGATGCCAAGTGATGCTGAGCATTCAAATTACTTCAACTAGGCTTCGTCAACTTGTGCTCGAGAAAGTCCAGCTTTTGATAAAGGCTCAAAATGAATATCTGAGCTGTCAAAAAATTTGTACGAACAATATTCTCTGACATGATCCAAAGTTTACAGTTAAAACGTAACCAAGGAAAATTCAGTTTATCAAGGTATTTTATTCAACTCTGCAATTAAACAAGCCGTTCTCAGCTTTGTTTCATCTTACTTATTTTGTTTTAAATAAATAAATAAGCTTTACAGTAAAAAAGCAAAACACTGTTTGAAAAGACGCTGTTTCGTTTATGACCACCAACAGCTCTTTTGTTCCTTTGCGCTGATGTCCATCAATTATTCTATATTAAATTGTAGCTTCCTGAATAAATAATTTAAATTTTTTATTGTTCCAAACTGAAATCAATTCATTAACATTGTAAAGTTAAGTAGTTTAATCAAAACAAGTCAAATAAAACTGCAGGTAAAATAGTTTACTCATCTACTTAACTTCAGTTTTACTCAACTAATCACCCTTTGTTACAAGAAACATATTGGGTAAGAAACAATCATGCCCCTGAATAGTTGCTCAAGTATCTTTCAGCATGTTGAAGAAAAAAAAAAAAAAAAAAAAAAGCCCAAAATGCCCCAGTGCAGCTGCTGAGAGGCAGCTTGAGAGCATGGATGTAACAGACATCCTCCATCTCTGAATGTATGTCACTGAATGGGTGTGAAATAGGTTGTGCTAAAAAAAGTTACTGTCAATTTCCACTTGGAAAATAGAGATCTGATGATGTCTGACAGGCTGGCTCACCACTCCGAAGGGAAGCTCCTGGTGCAAAGGCTCTTGAGGAAGATACTGTAGGGGCAGTGAAGGAGGCAGCGCTGGTGGGTGATGAGAGGGAGGGTAGGAGAAGCTGCTTAATGGGTGCTGGTCCCCTCTTAGGTCAACTTCATTCTCTACCCTCTGTAGAGGCTAGCGGGACAGACAGTCTGCTGTTAGACTCAATGCTAACATGCTGGTCAACAAGTTTTTTGGTTTTTTAAAAATTTTTTTAATAATGATGACACATATAAACTGAATGACTTACCATGCGTGGGTGCTGAGGCTGTAAAGGGACAAACTGGCTCAAAGGAGTAAGGTGCGGCGGCTGGTGAGGGGGTACAGACGGGGTAGGGTGCAATACAAAATGTTCGCTGGAGATCAGGGGTGGAAAGGCTTGATAAGACACAGGTATGTGCTGCATGGTGCATGCCTGTATGAGCTGAGAAACGAGGAAAACAACACAAAAGTAGACATATTTAAGTTAATCAAACACAAAACTCTGAAGAAGCCTTCACTTATCCAAATACATATTTCTCCTAACATTCCCAACAAGGCAGCTAGAACGAATGCATGTTGTAAGCATGTAGTGAATAGAAGCGATGCACTGCATAAAACACCACTGACAGCACTGCCACAAGACCAGTCTGATAAATAAAATAATCATTTCTGCAACACCAAACACTACTTGTGCACTTAAACGAGCAAAAAACAACAACTACATGTTGCTTAGCTTTTACAAATTACTCTGCCAACATGGAGGCTAAATTACAACACCAAGCTGCTAGTTGGTCATGAACAGTGACAAATTGCATGGCTGGTATGGTGTGCTACATGGATGCCACTGACATTTAAGCTCTTCCTTTTCAAACTCACAGGAGGAGGAAGGCAGCAGAGCAGAGAGAGCTGTCCACTGAACATTACCGAGCATGCTGGGAGCTGCTGAGTGTTGCACCCTGGAAGAGGCTGCCCGGTGTGGATGGGAAATCCATGGGTTGTCACCGTCGTAACAGTGTATGATATCGGGACTGATCCTTGGTGCATCTTTTAAGGAAAGAGGTGTGAAGGAAAGCAAGTTAATTCCATAAATTGCCTAAAAGAGAAGCCTTTGTCATGGAAACAAATGATGGCACACTAACACATTATTTATTCTTAAATGTACGTGTTACAAAGGAATGCAGATGGGCAGGCAAAACAGGAAATCACATTAAATAAAAGAAGAGATCACCAGTAAGGTGTTCTGCTACCTGGTCATGTAGATCCACCATGATGGGGTTCTGCTGGGGCAGGTGAGCAGCAGGGTGAAGCATGCGTGGTGCTGTGCTGGTGTGGCTGTACTGTCTGGACTCATCTAAAGGAACCTGTTGGTGATGTTGGGAGAAGAAGAGATGATGGAAGTTCTCATCCTGGACCGGGGAATTGTGCAGCACAGGTCGGTCTCGTCTGCCCCACTGGCGTCTCACTGGTGGGCTTTGGGATCACACAGAAAAAAATATTGTTCATTTCTACTGACTGTTAGATACAGGATCCACTAACATTTTAATAGGTTGAAATGGACAGTTAAATTACATCCCTAAGTTGACTTCTCAGTTATATCAACATAGTGTTTTTAACTACAAGTTGTACTACTTTTAAATATATATAATTAATATAAAGTAGTTTTAAAGAAATTGTTTAATCATTCAACATGTCTATTACGACATGACAATAGTAAGAGGTAGTGGAGGAACAGAGTGGTATTATGAAAGCTTATCTGTTTTCCAAAAGAAATATAAATTGTTTTTTTTTGTTTTTGACAAATTTTGAGTTTCAGAGTAGAAATTAACTTATTTTTGTCAGCTGTTTATCATTAGGAAAAGGCAGCAACTTAAAACAGCAGAAATCACCCAGAACAAACCAGATTTATTGTGCAATGTGTCATTTACGATACTAAAGCATTCATCTTTCCTGAAAAAAGCTCATTAGAATGAATCTCTCCAGAAAAATATAAACCAGAACTGCATATTCTGGTTAATATTGATGTCTAAGCAATAAACAAGACTAGATATGTTGGTAAAATAATTTACCTATTTAATACTACAATATTATTTGATGTCAATACAACCCTGCTGCGCTGGTTTCAATCACATGCTGATTTCCCTGGCATTTGTTTCTACATTCTGGATCTGTGTGAGGACACCAACGTATATGCTGATAGACATGCTGTGTCCATAAATAAATTTGGGCGGGGAACCCTGGTTGTCAAGTGCCGCAGACCTGTAGGTTTCTGATGACTCCCTGTTCCGACACATTTAAGCCATATTAAACAGCTTGTCAAGTTTTGCACAGGGAAACATATAAAACCTGCTGGACTGCAGCCCTCAAGAACCAGGGTTCTTCACCACTAGTATAGATGGTGTTTGGACTACTAGCTACCTAGCCTTTGAGGTAATGATGAGGAACTACTGAAATATATATACTTTTTTTTTAACAGGAAGTATGTGGACAAACACAAAATCTTAGAGGAAAACTGTTTTTCAAATACCATAGTATCATACCATTGTACTTATTAGATATTTTCAATGCTGGGCGTGAGAAACATATTTAATTTTCTCATGTTTCCTGTGTTAAACGACAATAAATGAACCTTGACTTTGATTGACATTACCCCAAAACATCATTAGAAAACATTTTGGCCAAGTTAACAAATTCCTGTAACAGACCCTAACTGTACACACACTAATTGTATTTATATGTTATATCCATTAATGCATATATTTCTTTATGTTAAACAGTATGTAGAATATATTACATTTGTATACTATCTGTTCCTAATTTTTACTCTATATACAGAAATGTGTATCTTTCATTTTTAACTTGCAGCTAATTCACACAACTTGCTACACTATTATGCAGCAAAATAACTCAAAAGTTAAAGAAGAAACAAAAAATGTCCTGATGTGAAATATTTAAAAGCTTCACCTTCTCCTGAGATGCACTGGGGCGTTGCAGGGCTCTCCAAGGAACCTCCTCGGGTTTAAGGGGGCTGTTGGTGGCAGCCTATTTACTGCTATTTCCCATGGTCGCATTGGTGACGTCGTGCAGACGAGTCACAATCTGGGAAAGGAAACCTTACAGTGGAGGCACTTGTATGTTGCCTCTGATTGTCTTAATCCTGTGAAAACACAAAAACTGAAAAATTAACAACTTGCTCTTTGTATTTCCTGTCAATCAATAAAGCGCATTGGCTAGTCATTATAAACAGTTATGAGGTCAACAAAATCAAAGTGACTGCTCTAAATGATAACACTTGGATGAAAAACAGCTTATCAAGGTTGGCAAATGTGAAATTTCTTCTCTTTATTCCAAGTTTCCTGAAACCAGAAGAACTTTACAGAGAAAGCAAAATGCTTAAATCCATACTACTTGTTGCGAATGGATTAGATTACTGTTTTATTCCTGCATCAGACAGCATTGTCATAAACAAAATAGAATTAAAAAAAAAGGACCAATAAACCAGTTCCATATTTATATATATATATATAAAATATATATATTATTTATATATATACAAATATATATATATATGTACACATACATACATATATATATATATATATATATATATATAGTGTGTATGTATATATACACACACACAGTTGTGCTCATATGTATTCACACCCTTTCATTAAAGGCTGAATTTACAACAGTCACTCAAATAATTGGAGAATTTAAAAAGTAACAATAGCTAAAAATTTGCTAAAATATAATTTAGTAATATAAGACACTGTCTTTTCATTTAATTGTGTTGAAGAAAGAAAAAAATGTATTGGTCCTGGACAAATCAGAGCAATTTTCTGTTGAACAGTGGGACAAAATACCCGTAAACAGGTGCAGAAGTCTGACTGAGAGGAACAGAAAACACCTGACTGTAGCGAAAACAATAAAGAACTGTTCCAGAAAATATTAGTTTATGAGTGATGTAATATGTAATAAATTATCTTATTTGTTTGCTTTTTAAACAAAAATATTTCGATTGAACCAAAATTAGAAAATAATGTAATGATTTTCATAACATTTTTTATTTATTACTTTAGTCAATTTCATCCTATTTTACAGGCAGCTACTTTTTTCCTTTTTTAATGAAAGGGTATGAATAAATATGAGTAAAACTGTATATACACCCCTATAATATACAAAAACATACAGCATTCGTTTAGTCTGTGCCTAACTAGACCATAAAGGTGTTTGTACACTACTTTTATACGTGTAACAAAAGAAACAGGAACATTTCCAATCTGGCAACACGTGTAACTATGCAATAACCTATTTGATAGCATTACAATTACCTAACTATTACATGTGCAAATAACCTATACAAGTTGAAAATTGTTAATTGAGACGTGTTAAACATCCCGTGTGATTAACGCTACGGAATAAATAGGGGTCGCTGTCGTCTGCCTGAACAAAAACATGGGAAGCCATGTGCTCATGAGACAAAGCAACAACAAAAGATGTGGCAGGCAATCAGGACTGCTCGCTATTATACACCCAAGGAGGCCATTGCATTATTAAGCCATTTTTTATAAGGCATCGACAATACCGTACGTGCATAATCAATAAAATGGAAATAAACAACGCTGGGGAAAGCTCCAGGTCCTTATGACTGGAGGAAATGGAGTGTCCCCTGTTGAAGGAGAGCAGCTAACTTTAGCCAAGCTAGGCTAGCGCTTTGTCAGACCTAGCAGGATCCTCCACCTGCATGCTAATACTTGGCTAGGAGATATGCTCATTTTTTCACTGCGCATCTCACAATGCAACATGTTAAAGCCACAGACAAAACCTAATCAGTAAAATATGAAGCCATAAGTTTAGGTGCAACACAACCAACGTCTTACTTTATTAGCAGTTTACTTGCTTGGTGAGAGAAGACCGCAGGTGCTTTAGCCTCCGAAATGTCGAGTCCCATCAAGTTATCCTTGCATGTAACAGCCTCTAACCAAGCATCATTTCCCCGCAAAAAATGTACTGTTAAAGGCCAATCAGGCGATAATCGTTTTTTTCCAGCAATGTTTAGACGATAATATCCCCCAACGTCTGGTATTAGCTCGCTAACGTTAGCCTGTTAGCCCACGCTCTCAAGTGCTGCATAGGGGATACGTTTTATCCAGCAACTGCTAAATAAGCGTCTGTTTATGATAGCCTATACCTGAGAAAAACAATATTTATATCGTTAAAGTTGTGGGAAAAGTAACATCAGCTCCCTAACGACAGAAAACCTTCCTTGGCGCGTGTATGTTCCTTGAAATGCATTGTTATGACGAGACCACGCCCCTTTTAGGAGTGACCAATCGCCGCGCAGCAAATACAGACAGCAGACGTCCAGACAGCCATGGCTACAATGTATCAAAACAAGCAGTTCCTGTTGTTTGCAGATTATAAACAAAAAGATCACTGAAAAGTGGCAGGGTCAAATATAACACGAGTTAAATGCCCCATGTTGCTACTAATTCCTGCAATTAAGTACTGTTTTAACATATTCCACTGGATTTCTGTGATAAAATTGATACTTTTCCTTCAAGTTTAATCAGCATAATCGCTTTCAATGCATTTATGTATGATGATTAGAAGCTCCGGTGATAAATGATTAATTATAACTGAAGATCAGCTAAGCATATACCCTTAAAAACGGCTTAGACACTACCAGGCTACATCAGTTATTATAATCCAGTAATACCCACTGGCAATAACTGCAAGCCTGCTGCACAATGACTGAATATTTTTAGTGTAAAGTTTGTAAAATCTTTTTTTTCCCTTAACTTATTCCACTACTGACAATCTCCATGTACTAATTAATTATTTCCTCACCTTACTCTAATTCATTATGTGCACACTAGTTTGATACTGACTCATCTGGGCATCACAGTAATCTTTCCTGTATTTTTGTCTTGTTTTGATAATTTGCATCCTTCAAAAACACAAAACAAAGTACCAAACAGACAAAAACATGGGCAAACCATGGAAATAAAAGGTATGGCTTTTTAAATCATTACATAAAGCTGTGAAACATGTCCACAGACATATTTTTGTTTCAAATACACTCTGGGGTATAACTCCATTGCTGCTCACAATCCATGTTCAGTCTCACTGGAGGCCACATTGTCCTACTGAAGAGACTATACTCAGCGTGTTATGTAATATTGCCAATGCAGGATCAAGTCAGAAACACCTCTCATCTGTGATGTGAAAACTTGCATCCTTTCTTTTTTTCCCCCTAGGATATAAGGTCCTAAATCTTCCTCATTAACTTGGTGATAATCAATCTTAATTAGGCCGTATATTTCAGGCCCAATTGGTAAGATAACATATATAATATATATATATATATATATATATATATATATATATATATATATATATATATATATATATATATATATATATATATATATTTATGTGCGTGGTTTTCATGTTTAACTGGAAAGTAATGGAGTATACTTGGGGTTTTGAAGGCGTTCTCTCTGTGCACTTATTAGAGAGCTGATTGAGGAGAGGAGCCGCTGTATGCAACATAGACTAAATGTAAACATTACAACATCGCTCTCGGTAGCAGGAAAACAAGGAGGGGCTGGAGGCTGAGCAGGATGACAGCCCTAATAAGCCGTCAAACCACCTCCCTGGAAAAAGCTTCGCAACTTCTCAAATCCCAGCCAAAAAAGCGCAACAAGAAGAAGAAGAGTGTAAATACCTGATTGTTAATATGCAACCATCTGACCATTGATATTCTCCTTGTAATGTTCACATCTCGTTAGGCTAAGTGCGGCATCCTGTGGTCAGCTGTTCCTGTGTGGAACATTCCGTGGATTTCACCACTCATGGGGGAAAAAAGGTGCTTATTCGCGAAAGTCCTCATTTTATAAGCATATTTTGCTGATATATCGTGCTGAAATCTGGCTTTGTAACACCCTAGATTGTTTCTGTTAAAGCCCCATTTTCATGTCGGAAGTAATAATCCGGCCCTGCGGATGTTTGGGACTCCTTCAGTTCCCTGTTCCACCCCATTTCTGTGTATTGCAGGCGCAGAGAGCTCACGCCGCGCGGCCATTTTTACCGTAATGGACAGAAGAAATGTGGAAGACTGAGCAGAAAGTTTAGGGTTCGTTCATGGAAAGAGGGGTGTTGTGTAAAGAAAGAGAACATGTCTTAAGGAGAAATGGAGGAAAATACTCAAACCACTAAACTGTGTGAATATCCTTCTCTTCCTGATGAAGCAAGATTGGCAAGGTTTTGTCAAAAGTTTTAATGGATTAAAATGTTTCCCTGCAATATTAGTCAGCAATACTGATATGTGAAACACATTTTCTGTCGGCTTAAAAGTTGAAAGAAAAAACTGAACCTTAATAAGTCCAGACTCAGAGGGACCCCGACTGACACACACCTCATTGACATGTTCACCTTGTCAATTAGCCAGGTGCAACCCAACATGGAGAGACTGGTAATGTCCAAAGATCAACTTCATGTGTCCTACCAGTATCAGCAACTTGCCTTGTTCAACATGCTCTGTTTCTTCTTGTTGACACTTTGCTCTTGGTTGAAGTTTAGTGGCTGTAATTATTGTTCCTTGCCCCTTTAACTGTGGCTTTATTGTTCTTTTTATATTATATATTATATTATTTTATATTATGATATTGATTTTTTATGTAACATTTTATTTGCCCAGATAGGATAAATACACTGTATTAGCTATTGAACAATAAATAAAATAACTTTATTTACTGTTTTTTTTTTCATCCTTAAAGCTGTCCCGTGGATCCCTGGATCATTTTCAGTTTGGCCCTTCAAGGCAAAAAGTTTGGGCACCCCTGCTCTACAGCAACATGTGCCAGGTATCTTTTAAAATATTAAGTCAGTGACAGAAGTAAATTACAGGCAAAACAATCTATAAAATGGGACACTGCACATAGTTGGAAGACAAATCTTACATATTCTTTAAACAAAAACATACCAGGAGGATTCATTTAGATTAGTTTATGTACACGCACAACCAGAAAGTTAAAACAAAACATCCTTTTGTTTTTTTGCCCACTGATAATTTTTTTTAAAAATTAGGTGAGTCATGAACTTGATTAGGACATCTCTATAAAAGTGGAAGTTACTGGTTTGAAATATTCCGGCATGAGCAAACATAGTGCCAAGGAGGAAAGTACATCAACAGTGATCTTAGATGTTCAGCAAGTTTTGATTCCTTTTTATGTGGAACCTTGTAGACATTGAGTTGCGGTCATCATCATAATGGTGGCCACAACAGCTGAAACCTAATCATATGACAGGCCAATAAACCCAATATGTCCGCTATAAAACTTCCACTGAAAAGGATGGGCTTTCTTTCATACTTAACTGCATTTTCAATTATTTCTGCATCAAATTATACAGAAATATATTCATAACATATATGTTAGGTTAAATTGGAAGTTTTAAAAGTTATTATTAATAATATATTAGAAAGATATTGCTCTTTCCAAAGTGCTTACATTGGATGCACTATTTATTCACTTCTCATTCATACTTGCTGATGGTAAGCTACATGTGTAGCCATAGCTGCCGTGGGGCAGATTGACGGAATGTGGCAGCCAATGTGCACCGACCTCTCTGACCACCACCGGGCATCCTTACACCAGTGATACACCAGTGATGCTGACACTGGAGGCAAAGAGGGAGAGGTGTCTTGTTCAAAGAGACAACAACAAATTACTGTGGAAGTGGTATTTGAATCCTAGTCATTTTAGAATAATATGAAATAATACTTAATATCATATGTCCTTTAAAAACTAAAGAAAATCAACAATCTGCACCTTCGCAGAATTTGTCATTTGCTAACATGGATAAAAAAAGATAGCCTCAAACAACAGTTTGTTTATCTGTCTCCATGACTGATATCAGATACACCTCTATCAGCTGGGCTAATTTTTTGTGATGTTGATTAACATCTTAAAATCATTTAATTTCTTTTTACCCAAAACAGGCTTTTATGGACAAAAGAGTTGTTGTGGCCAACTATTCTGGACTTTTCGTGGATCCTAGCTGTGACCTCTGCGACTGGAGTACAGTATGTTTTCAAAGATAAATTTCTTTTCAGAAATAAGTTTTTTATAAATCTGCAGTGATGATTTTAGCCTGGAATGGTAAACACCATTCAAATCTCAAGAATCATAATTTTGCATTGATGCATAACAAAAGTAGGCACTTGGAAAGGAAACACAGCAATATACATATTTATTTGTCATGTCCCACCCATAGGATGGCTGCTACCAATTACATAGTAGGTCAAAGATGCTTTACACAATAAAATTCAAGTTAGATACGGCAAAAATACAACAAAAGTACAAAAAAAACAACATAGAAAGATAAAACACAGAATATGAAAATATATTTAAAAAGTTAAGTGTGAACAGCAAAACGAAACAGGTGAGTTTATATTTCAAATTTAAAGGTAGCAGGATCTGTGGTGTCTTGGATGTATTGTAGGAGGGAGTTCCAGAGGGCTGGGGCAGCAACAGAAAAGCCCTTATCCTCCCAGGTTGTATATGAGCAGCTCAGACATGTGTCAGTGCTGTAAGGAAGTAAAATAGGTTTTAGCAAAAGGAAAAAGAATTTAAAAAATACATAACAATAAAAAGGTTGATATTCCAGAGACCTCATCTCATAAACCTCAAATGATTCTTTCAATCAACAACTGTAACACAATGACTGTCAACATTTAGCCAAATCACCTCCTTATTATTTGATCAAATTCTCCTATCATTTCCATTACGTAAGCATTTTTATATTTCATGACCTAGACTGTGCTTTATTTATCTTATCAGGACTTATCATCTTGTCTGTGTGGAGCTGCAGCTCCCTGACTGATCCTGGCTTAATTTACCAAGATAAATATGTGAATATAGCTATGTTTCTGTTTACTGGAATTGCTTATGAAGAATTTGATTGTGTTCCTGCCCACTGATATGTTTGTGTTGCTACCTCCAGTGTTGTAAGTCATAAACCAAAGTCTAATTGGATAAGACAAGAAGAGCCAGCATCTGTATATTAGCCAACAGGAAACTGAGAGGTTGAATGTGAGAAACCATTTTGATATCCCTCTGATTTGTTTTGCTAAGAGACTTTCTGTTTGTTTTGCCTGTGTAATATGTTTATTAATCTAAAAATCGCCCATACCAAACACACACCACCCTGAAATCTTTAATGTTCAGTTTTCATAGGGGTTATAAGCAAAACTTAGACAAAGTTCTGTTCATTTCATCTTCATTCTCTGATTTTAATTTGTTTAAATGTTTTAATTGTTAAAGGCAATAATGCAATAATCATTTCTGCAGGCAAACAGTTTTACTAATCATCTTTTGAGTTCCTCTACCACATAAATATTGTTTGTGGTTTTGAGTGAAATACCCTGACAGCTATTAGTCAGTATTAACTAACTGAATCAGAGTATCTTGTGAAATCCACTTAGATTGTCATATTATCTGCCGTCACTCTGAGTAAAATGCCCCAAGCAATATACAGTTTACGCAGTTTTCCACTGACCTTCATGCCCAAGGATCAAAAAAAGTTAATTTAGGAACAAAGCAGCCTCAAATATGTGCAACAATATGTTATATGCTGATGACAACAGCTTCATTTTCTGTCTTTGGCATAAAAGGCTGAATCTTTAGAACTCCACATGTGTTTCATGTTGTTTTAATATTATTTTTTCATATGTATTCTTATTTGAACGTCCTGTTTCCTTAGTGAAAAGCTGTATCACTGCGCTTTTGTTTGAGGGAAAATGTCTGAGTATGAATTGAGCTGATTGAAACAACTGAGCATAATCTTTTGTGTGATGGCCCTTAATTGGTGGGGGGCTGAAAGGGGGGGGGGGGGGGGGGGGGGACTCATTATAGTATGGGTGTGTGGTTTCTGCACAAGAAATCAACCCACTTATTGGTTCTGATGAGGCTTAGTTTTAGAGAGCCCCCTGGTCACGTTGGGTTTACTCAATGGAAACAAGTGAGCAGTCTGGTGTTACTATGACAACAAAAGCACCCATTCAGACAAAAGGGCATTTCAGATGCCTCTAGTGGTTCTGATATGGGCACTGGTGGCCCAGCATGGCACAATGCCTCAAATTCCTGGTAGCAGGGCTGGCCAGTCAATGAGAAATTCCTATTCTAGATGATGGTTCTTATGAGTACTTGAGCTTAAAAAGCCATTTAGAGGGCATATGCTGGTTTTTATCAAATTAATCCATCAGAACTTTTTCCATTCAGAAAGTGCTTTGTTTTATGTAACGCTGTTTGACACTGGGAGGAGGCTAAATGTTGTGTTATTGGATGGACATTTCTGTGCACGTTAATCATTTATGTTTACGACTTCGCCTCGATAATCACTAGGAGAAACAAGAACCAAAGGTCTCTTTCAGACATCAGTACAGAGAAGCCCTCCGTCAGGTAAGTCAGCCTGCTGCATTTTGACTCCCATTTACATTTATAGTGTTACTGCAATGCTTTTAGCAACTACATAACTAGGTTTAAAGTTTTATTTTTTAACAAATTTAAATTTGAGTAACAAATGTTGTATTCTAAGTTGATGTAGTATAGTATCGTATGTGGTTTAACTTGACAATATGGCCACAACTATGCTATTTCATTCTTAAATACATGAGAAAATGGTTTATTCCCAGAAAAAAACATATATATATATATATATATATATATATATATATATATATATATATATATATATATATATATATATATATATATATATATATATATATGTATATATATATATATATATATATTATATTCATTTCAAGAATGGTTCTTAAAAAAACTCTCCTAAATCTTCAGACAGTATTTGTTAGTCTAATGCTACCTAAATTGTAATAAAATTTGTAATAAAATTCATAAAAAGACATTTTATGAATTTTGTTCATATCTATCAATCAAAAATATTGTCAGCATAGGTATACATAATTGACATCATTTGCCTTGTTTTGAGTGAAACTATTGCTTTGTTTTGGGTATGATTTATTTAAGAGCTCATGGTTGTTACGCTTTTTTTGTGTACTCGAAACTCCAGATGTTCTCACCATCCGCTGTTATGAATTGGGTGTGTTCGGACATAAAAGTTGCTGTTAAATTTCAACCCATATAAATCAGGGCAAAGATCATTTTCTGCACTTGACTGTGTAAAAGATGCACATATAGTCATTGTGACGTCATTCAATGATTTGTGGCTGTGTGCTCTAAAGTCTTGACGTTGGCATTTTTTGATTGCTGCCATCTTGGTTTCTGAAGCCAGAGAAGGGTGAAACTGTGGCGAAGCGAACAGTGAATGATAGAGAACCTCATACTGTTTATCAGATAAACACAGGTTACAAGCCTGGCAAACTTAGACACCATAAGCAAGCCAGTAGCTCATTTTTAAGCTAAACTATTCACCTTAGCTTTGTTACCAACACTGACTGATTTCCTGTACAATAACAGTGTGTGTTAAGTTTGGCTTATAAAAAAAACTAACTTTAAGCTCAATTTTCGTAATGAAAAATAAGTTAACATGCAGACTCTTCAGTGTCTTTTTAGAGAAATAAAACATTTTTGGCTACCAGCAGCAACTGAAATGCCCCATCATGTGGGATCGCAGACTAATTTAGATGTTTGCTAGAATAAGAAATCCAGTGAGAGGTAAGAGGTAGGGTAATGTCCTCATGGAGTAACATATTAGCAAACAGATTTTCGTTAGCAGTCAGAAAAGGGCTCAATTAACTTCTAGGACCTTGTTTTATTCAGTCTCTGTTTCTTTTCACTTTTTCAATTCAACACAGATATGAACACTGCAAAAACTCAGCCTTAAAAAACAAGAAAAAATATACAAAAATTAGGTAAATGTTGCTTAAAATAAGATAAATTATCTGCCAACAGAACAAGAAAAGTTGGCTTGTCAAGACTTCCCAAAACAAGTAAAAAAATACTCTTAAAACAATTCTCTGGCATAAAAACTAAGAATTATCATACCTTTAAAAAAATAAGCATATGTGTACTCTATTTAAGATTTTTAATCTTACTTAGATTTCAGTTTTTGCAGTGAAATGAGACCCTTTGAACCCTCTGGGTGGAGTTTTCAGTACTGAACAGTTTTAACTGGTTGAGTATTTCCAGTCAAGCAGTGTTGCCACAGCTGGAAGGACGTCAGGAAAGAGAAACACCTTTTGCTTGACTTTATTTACCTAATCTTTTCTTTACACTTAATTTGAAATGCATGGACTGGTATTTAAAATGATGTTGTAACTCCTTGAAAATAAAGCCTTTTGCTCATTGTGTTCTGGGTGTTGCTGGGTAAAAAGCCATTTTAGACTGTCTTTGGTTGTAAAGTTTCAACTGTATCTGCCTGCTTTGGTAAATGACTTGACCCGATTAATAAATAAGTAAAAATAACTGCTTGTCCATTTGGTCAGTTGATCAATAAGTCACATTTCTGTCTTTGCATTTGCAGACATGGGGGCGTTTACAAGAGGTTTTCTACTACTGTGCCTCGTCAGCCTTGTAAAAGGTGTGTATTCAGTTTTGACAGATATTCTTTCCCTTTCAATTGCCATCTAAACATTTATATGATCTGTGTTTTTCAGCCAATAGCAGTCCTTCAATTGATACTCGTGTCTACACTGTGTGTGAAGACGTCCCCATTGGTATATACGTGTGACAAACATTCACATTATTTTATTTAAACTTTTCCATTCAGTGCATGATTTTACCTACATTTCCTTTGCACAGGTGGCCATGCATTTGACATAGATGCATCAGATCTAGACAACGATCCACTGACTTACTCACTCCTTGGGAGCAATGCTGTATTCTTCACAGTGGACAGTAGCAGTGGGAGCGTAACAGTGAAAAATGCACTAGACAGAGAGGTACACGAAACCAGAACTAAAAAGTCTCTATGTGTTAATTCGTCCCTTTGACAGAATATTAAAAATGCTGAATGAATTTATTTATTCTAGAACCAGGATGTTATGATGCTTCAAGTTTCTATCTCAGATGGTTTCAATACAGTAAGTAACACTAAAGATGGTGGTTTGTGTTTCACTCAGATCAGTTTCTTTGTTTTTTTTTTTTACTTTATACACATAATGTGTCATATCTTTCAGATATCATCGGACTTAACCATAATATTAGCAGATGCCAATGACAACAAACCGTTGTTTCAGCAATCTTCTTATAACATGGAAGTTGAAGAAGTAAGTGGAACGCATCGAAACATGTTTTAACCAGTACATCACTGTTCTTCTCTGAGATGCGATGTTGTTCGTTTTTAATGTCTAGGTCTGCTCTGTAAGTCAATGTAAGATTAGCTCAGTCATGTATGAAGTCTGAGACATTTGTTTTTTTTTTTCATTTTCTTGCCCTCTTTTCTTTTCTTTTAGAATAAAGCCGTAGGATCATCTCTATTCAGTGTGCAAGCCATAGATTATGACACTTCACTCGCTGGTGTTGTTAGATACACCATTGATGAGGTAGGATCCAGTTTTAAACCACAGTCTTGTTTGGTTTATATTGAGATTTTTTTTATGAAATGCAAAATATTAACACCCCACCTCTTTTTTTCCAGGTATCTCCTAATAACATTGAAAATCCATTTAGTATCTCACCAACAACTGGGCAGGTGACATTAGTAAAACCCTTGAATTACACCTCACTGAGCTCCTTCTATCGACTGCAGATCAATGCAACTGTAAGTATAATGCTCTACTTCTTACTATATGTACTCTTTATGATGCATGTAGTAATTAAAGAAAAATGAATCCCATTAAACCTCAAGATGCCAAGGTTTGGTTTGTTCTGACCATTAATGTGGAGGAGCACTACACCCTGTTAAACCACAGCATATGGTATATAGTTTGGTTGATGAAATATTTTGTGAAGCTTTAGTTTGTTGATTTTCTTATCTTTAACCAGAGTCCTGTGTGCTCAAAATAAAATAAATTTCTTCCCTTTGGCTCATCTTCTTATGTGATGCTTGGATGAAAAAAGATGATTATGCGCAAAGTGTTGAGCTTTATTTAGAGCCAAATCACACGTTAAACCAAGCGCAGCATCTTATGGTGGTGGAGTTGAGCTGCAGGACAGCTCCTCACATATAATTGTTTTCTAATTTTTTGGACAAATCCTCTAGATAGGCTGTTTGAGACAAGCATTTTACTGTTGAGTGAATTTTCCAGCTCAGCAATAAAACAGGGTTAATCTATTTATGTTCATGACGCATATTTTATTGTTAACAGCGTATCTTTAAAACCATATCTCAGTCATAATAAAGGAACTTCAATTTAGACATTGATCCAGAGTTGAACTTAAATTGAATGACTCGAGTTTAAGTTTAAGCAGTTTTCCCCCTCTAATTCCAGTCTGTTTTTACTAAACACAGAAAACTTCTTCAGGTTTCTTCTAGTATTAATGCAGGCACACTGTCAAACAAAGCTGAAAATATGCATTCAAATCCCAAATGACTTTCTGTGTGTCATTACAGGACGGAGGAGGCAAATGTGCCTCAGATGAAACAGTTTACAACTCAGCCATTGTTTTCTCCTTCATCACGGTGAAGGATGTCCCGGACCTTGATCCACAGTTCACTGGCACTTCCTTTGTGGGAAATGTTGAGGAGAACTCTCCTGCGGTGAGTGTCAGAGGCTTCTTTACACTGTACTGTTAAACCTGAGTCAGTGTAATGCAGTGAAGCTCTCACTTTCAGCACAATGAATGAGCTTGTGTTGTTAGTCACGGTGGTACAAATAAAGCATCATATAGCGCATGTACTTCATTTGTAAAGTAGGACATCTCAACACTCTTTTTGTTTCTGCCAGGGAACATCTGTGTTCCAAGTGACCGCCATTGACCCGGACACAGGCATCCTAGATAAAATTATCTATACCATTGAAGGTGAGCTACAACAAAATAAACCAGAGCAACTTGTCTTTTTTTTAAGGAGTAAGTAAATATTTCTGCACCTTTTTTACAGCATCCACAGCAGATGGTTTGTTTGCAATCTCAAGAGATGATGGCATCATATCTGTACTGTCAATGATTGACAGAGAAGTTGTTGGCGACACTGTCACCCTGACTGTGAAGGTAACAAGCAGAACCTCATGTCTTCATTTTTTACTATATATATGAAGTTTGATTCAGCTTGCAGTTAGCTTAGCACTGGACTGGCAGTGGAGCAGCAGCTAGTCTGGGTGCAGGCTGTCAGACAACCTGGAAAGGTTTAAGGCTTTGATGCTGAAATGATAAAATTCTTAATTTCTGTTCTATTTCAGGCCACCGAGTCTCAACCAAACATTCATGAGGTCCAGGCCAGCACCACAACGAATGTGCAGATCAACATCCTTGACGTGAACGACAACAAACCCCAGTTTTACAAGTGTGAAGAAGACACTTGTGTGGTTGCGACTGAATTCACAGGAGATATTGCTGAACATTCAGTGGGTGCCGTTCCCATCAACATGGAGGTCAAAGATCTGGATAAGGTAGGAAAAAAATGACAGCTTTTCTTATAACACGTTTGTGGAAGCAAAGTCAGAGTGACATTAATGATCAATCACAATTTACTGTTTTATGATTTTACAGACTGCCAACACTGAGCTACGTTTGGAGGGAGCGGACAAGGACGTTTTCTCTGTGGAACCTTCGTTCACTCAGATCTCTGAGAGCGTAGTTCAGATCATGGTCAGGCAGTCACAAAATCTGGATTTTGAGAAAAAGCAGCAAATGATTCTTCAGGTAGAAAGAAGCAGAAAATAGATCATCAGTCACATTTCTGCAACATGTGTGTTTTGCTTTCCTCTGTTTTAAGCTCTGTACGTTGATGGAGCTCATTATGCATGTGTCATGGTACAGGTGATTGCTATTGATAAAGAAACCAACTTAGGCTCCACTGCCACAGTTACTATAAACATAAAGGACATCAATGACAACAGTCCCACATTCCCAAAGAGCACGTACAAACTGAGTGTGGCTGAGCACTCTCCCATGAACACAGTTGTGGATACCATTACAGTAAGTCCATAACAATCTGGATTTTTAGTCACTTTGAAAGAAAAAAAAGACATTTATAGAAGTTTATCTTTTAAAAATGATTTTCCCAGGCAGATGATCCAGACACGATGGATCAAGGCAACATCACCTACCTGCTGCTTCCAGAAAGCATGTATGCCTACATTTTAACCCCACTTCACAAATTCTCCTGGCTTGAATATAGCTTTTTTCTAGCTTTTTTTCTACCAATATGCCTAACAAGCTGTGCCTGTGTTTCAGATTGACATTCTTTGACGTTAATCCAGAAACAGGCGAAATATATGTGAAAAACCAGGATCTGTTGGATCGCGAAGCCAGAGCTCAGTATTCAGCGACACTGCAGGCCAGAGACTCAAATGACAATCCTGGTAGCACGGTGCTGGAGATTACTCTGACGGACATCAACGACCAGCCTCCAGTCATCAATAGAGACTCTTACCTGCAATATGTTGCAGAGGGCGAGCAGTTTCAACTCAAGATAGATGTAAGTGTGGCAAAACCTTAAGAAAAAAAACCTAAACTTTATATTAAAGGTGTGAATAATTTCATTCCTGTACATATTTATTCAAGTTGTTTTCATCAGTTTATTGTCACTAGCATGTTATTTCTTTGCAACGCTAATGAGTCAGTTTAATTTGCACGAACCTATACTTAAAATCACAATCACAAGGTGCTATACAACATGTAAACACAATACACTGTCTGGTCTTAGCTGTTGATTAACTCCCTCTAATACTTTTTTTGGTACCAGAGAACTATGTAACACAATCATTGCTGTATTAGCAAGACAATAACTATTTTGTACTTTCAACCGCTGCTTTACCTCACTGACTGCAGTTTATTACAAAATAAGTGTAAAAGCATTCATTAGAACAATTAGTCACTCAACTGGAAGACAGTTTTCACATTATGAAGGAACGCAGTACATCATGGATGTCTAAAGCAATGTTTTTCAACCAATGTGCTGGACCACATTCCTGCAGGGTTTTCAGTGTATCCCGGCTCAAACACACCTGACTCAAGCTAAATAGATCCAGCAGCATCTGAAGTTCTGCACAATCACTCATTCATTTGAGCTAGGTGTGTTAAAGCAGGGATGAATGAAAAACTTGCAGGATTGTGGCCCTCGAGGACTGGAAATGGACCCCTGCACTACATATATGTCACAGCTAAGCTAATATTAGCACTCTTAGAGCCATATTTGTTTGTCCCGTCAGCTTCTTTAGATGGTCCTGTTTTAAGTGTAGACTAGGCGCACAGTTCTCCAAACAGCTTCTGGAGATCAACCTAATGTTTCTGGGCTGAAACTCAGCTGGGGCCAGTTTGAACTGGGAAAAGTTGACAAAAGTAAGCTTCATAAGATGAGTAATGAAATTCCAAAAGACATAAATAGGTGAAAAACAGCTAAATAGGATGAACTGGATGATCTTTACGACACCAGCATGACCCAGCACAGCATACACCTTAGATACACTACCAGTCAAAAGTTTGGACACACTTTCCCATTGGATTTAATGGGAAACATTTTACTGGTAGTGTATTTCTGAGGCTTCCCCAGCAGCAGCAAAAGTTAGTAACATTTAAATGTGAATTTGTGGAGCATTAACAGAGATTATTTAACAGTGTTCAACCTTTTAGTCACCAATGGGGAAAAATAGTAAACAGGAAGCAGGAAATCTAAAGCTGAAAGCTACTTATTCTGTTGTTTTATTGTGATGCTACAAAGTTTAACATACTGAGCACTCTGAATTAGTGAAATACAACAAACAGAAAAAAACACATAAATAAAAATGTGAATAATTATTTTGTGTCCTCATTGTTAGAGACAGAAATATTAAAAGTAGTATTGTTATAATGAAACTGCTGCTATGGTTTGTAGCTAACAGGGAGGTAACAGCTTGTGCTGCAGCACTGGAGATGACACAAATGCTGTTATAATCTACAGCGAGGAAGATTAACTTTGCATTCCTCAACAACCCTCAGAGCAAACAGCCCCTTTTCCTGCAAGCATACTTTTAACTACCCGCTGTAAGTTTAAGACAAAGGAAATAAAGAAGATGCAGATGAAGGCAGTGCAACACACTGCGTATGCCCTTTAAATTATGTAAGTTATGTTAGTTCTTACATTGACACTCATTGGGATAGATCCACACCCGTTAAATGCCAGTCGTGTGTTACAATTTATAACACGTGACAGCTTTAGAGTGAACGGTTAAGTCTGAAACCATCAACATATAAGATGTAAAATTTGACAAATACAGCAAACTACCTGAAAAAAACCTGAAATTCTCCTGCTCCCAGTGGAGGATTCCAAGTATCTCGCCACTACTTTCAACAGTCGTACTCTGCATTGTTCTGTCAAGGTGAAGAACCAGCAGAGCCAAAAGGCTCTTAAACTATGTTCCTACCCTCACCTATGGTAACAAGCTGTAGGTAGTGACCAAAACAAGGAGGTCAAGAACACAAGCAGCTGTAATGAGTTTCCTACACATATCCATAGTTTACATGTTCTCTAAGAAACCCAGACATGTCTGCCAGTGCAACATGCTTGCAAAGGAGTCATTAATTTCTTCTGGATTAGTTTGAATAATTTCTTTTTCTTTGACAGGCTACAGATGGCGATGAACCCAACACACCCAACAGCGAAATTGTGTTCAGTCTTGAACCAAATGACTTCAGCAGCATCTTCACCATCGACCCGAGCTCTGGCATGTTAACAAACAGTGGTAAACTGGATCGGGAGGCTCTTGATCCAAAGCTGGATGGGAGGATTGTGCTTACTATAAAGGCAACAGACAAAGGAAGTCCCCCATTGTCCAGCACGGCTCCGGTTTTCATCAACGTGGAGGTAAGCCCTCTAACAACTAATGGGCTGCATGTTAAAGCCAATGGTGCAAGACCTTATTAAGAATCTGACATTCTTCCCCTCTGATCCGCTGCAGGACATCAACGACAACGCTCCTCAGTTTAAAGACTCATCTTACACATTCTCCGTTAAAGAAGGAATAAAAGGCAAGCATTTCTCTTTGCAGAGCTTTTATTCTTTCAAATAATGCATCAGGATTATGATTTCCTTTTTTTCATCCTATCAGGTTTCGTGGGTTCTGTTCATGCTGAGGATATGGATCAAACAACAGAGTTTAATCGTATTTCTTTTAGCATCATCAGTGGCAGCTTTGGCAGTTTTGTCATTTCAACATCTGAGGGGGAGAGTGGTTACATGGGAAGAATCACTGTGGACCCTGAGTTGGACTACGAGAGTCCCCGCAAACAGTACAAACTACAGGTAGAGGCAATGGATCTGGGGAACGAGAAAGCAGAAGTGATGGTGGAAGTGAACGTGCTAGATGTCAATGATGAGAGGCCAGAGTTTGAGTCAATAGAATCTGTGCGTGTCAAGGAGAACACTACCATCGTCGAGGCCATTGCAAAGTTCAGAGCGCACGACAAAGACACCAACCATTCGCTGGTCTATCAGCTGGAGTCTGTCACCTGCATGTGTGGAGGCTCCTCCGAACCCTGCTCCTGGTTTGTCCTCGACTCAAATGGAGACGTTAAAGTCAATGCAGAGCAAACGGTGGATTATGAAGAGTGTAACCAGGCTGTGATACAGGCTCAGGTGGTGGATGAGTACACCGAGACAGGACAGAACAACAGTATTACACCAGGTCAGAGCAGGGCTGTTTACACACAATTAAATATGTAATGTAGAATTGTAACAATATCCAGCACAGCCTACAAATATCTCACACACAAACGGCTTCACAGTTTTTTATTTGGCATCTTTCAGGACAAATGATTATCAATATCGAAGACATCAATGACAACTATCCACAATTCAGCCCCCCAGATTCTGTATTTGGTAAGCTTCTAAGAATTAATACTCAAAAATAATTTCATTTGCACTTTTGTCGTGACGATTGTATCAGGTTTTCCTCTGACATTTTCTCCCTGTTTGTATAAAACAGGGAGAATATGGCAATCCAATCAAATTAAAATGTATTTATATGGCACATTTTTAATATCAAAGAGCAGCGCAAAGGGCTTCATAATGAGAGCAGGGATTAAATATTAAACTAAAATAATTCAAACATCAAATTAAAAAGAAGCTTTCATATATCCAAGCATACAACCTAACCAAATTAAAGACACACAGCTAATCATTCATGATCTCACACACACTGATACAGATAAAGCACCCATGTTAAGATACTCCAGTCTCTAATATCAGGCTTAATAATATTAAAGATGGATAGATGGATAAAGTAATTCTTGAAGCATTTAAAATGATACAACAGTTAAACAAGAGACAAAATATTAAAATGGTTGTTTTTTTAATTAGGGAAATGATGGAATATTACTCGTGTGTGACTGTTTTGTGCTGCAATAACTGCAACCAACCTTTCATTATAAATAGTATAATTTGCTGTAATTGTTGTGGTAGTTGTATATTGAATCCATAAGAAAATTACATAAGCAGTTTTATCATTACAGTAAAAAACACAAAGGAAATAGAATGGTGATATATTCCCTTTTATTTGTGAAAAGTGCCAACAGAGCAAATTTCCTTTTTTAAAATTTTTTTTTATTAATCAATTGTTTCACCTTATGGGTTTAAACGCTAACCTTTCTTTATTGGACTGCAGTTGTGGTGTCAGAAGGTGCAAGCATAGGAACATCAGTTGCAAAAGTCACTGTAAGTATAAATGAAAAACAAAATAACTAATCTAATTTCTGCTTGTGATAGTAAACGTCACCTGATGCCTGAATATCCTTGCTCATAACTCTCTTTCTGATCTCAGGCTACAGATTTAGACTCTGGAGTAAACAGCCAGATAAAGTTTAAAGTAACAGACGTCAAATTTAAGGACACAAACGGTCAAACGTCTGATAAGCTCAACCTGTTTGAGGCTGTCACTACACAACAAAATAACATTTATGTTGGGCTTATTCAGTGAGTATAACATCACCCCATGCAGCCATTCCTGAATACTTGTAGACTTTGTTGACATTCGGATTTTATACATGTCTGTACCCTTGACTTAATTGTAACTTTTCCAATATTCCACAGAACTATCCAAAGCCTTGACTTGAACCTGAGAGGAAAATATTTGGTGACAATAACAGCTACTGATACTGGTGGCCTCTCCACCAGCACCGTATTGGAGGTGAGTCACTGAAGTCTATGAATAAACTGTATATTCCTAACCCATGCTCTGTCTATGTTGCAAATACCATGATGCAACCTATTTTGACACTGTTGTACATTTTCATGTCTCAGATTTTCACAGTGGACGTAACCTACAAAGTTGAACTGCAATTTGACATTTCTAAAGAGGAAGTACAAGACAAGGAGGATGAAATCAAGAGGTGTGGCTCTAATACTAATGTTGTTATATAGTGCAGTGTGTGTTTGATTGATTTAAAGCATTTTCTGAAACCATTTTATTTTCAGGGCACTGACATCTGCCACTGAATCTGTCGTTAAAATTATCACAATTGAAGACGCCAAAGGTATAGCATCCAGGTAAGTTCCTTTTTGAAAGTTATACATACAGCTCACATACATAACTTCACATTGCTACATATGGAAATGGATAATACAGTCTGAATATGTGTTGTTTTGTAAATCACTGCCTCTTTCTCCAAAACTAAAAGTAAGCATTCTTCTCCATAGTCCAGTGTTTCTCAGTTCCGGTCCTCAGGCCCTCCTATCTTCCCTGTTTTAGACATGATCCTCCTCCAAAACACCTGAGTCAGACTATTGAACTTACTCATCAACTACTTTGCTGCCTGTTAACAAGCCCTTTATTTCATTCAGGTGTGTTAAAGTAGGGTTGCCAATAAAACATGCAGGGCAGGGGGTCCAGAGGACCGGAATTAAGAAACACTGCCGTAGTCTGTTTTTGTTCACTAGGTGGTGCCAGTGATCTGACCCAGAAATTGTTGCTGAGGATAAATTATTTGATCATGATACTAGATGATGCTTTCATTACACAAAGAAGATATTCAGATTTACACATCAAATATTGCATATAGATTCCACGTTGTGAATGTGTGTTCTCTGTTCTTTGCTCAGGAATAAAGCAAAGAGTGTTGTAGTGGCATACTTTGTCTATCTCAACGGGACAGCTCTCACCAAGGGTGAAGTGGAAACAAAGCTTTCTAATCCTGAATATTTCCTTTTACTCCAAAATCTTGGCCTCAGTAACATTGTAAGTTTGGATAATTTCAAGATTTTTTGCTTTTAGTTATGATCTTACTAAAATACGAGAGGTTCATTTTTATTGTCTTTCAGGGAAATGTTCCGGTGACTGAAGAAGGAACAAACCCTGTGCAGTATGTCCTGCTGGGGCTAGTTGGAGGTCTCGTCATTGTGCTGGTTGTCCTCACCACGTCGCTGTTGTGCACCCGCCGAAAGTAAGAAAACTGAGTTTGGAATAAGGAAAAAGCGCCAGGCAGGAGAATAAAATACAAAACTGCTGTACCAGCACCGAAAGCAACACTTTTATTTTGAAAGATCTGAATCTAAAGGCATAATTTCTTTGGTCATCTTCTATTTTTCTCTCCAGCTACAGGAGGAAGCTAAAGGCCGCCAAAGCCATGAACTCTGCATCCACGGTAAATGTTGACAACCAGAAAAGTGGACCAGTGGTACCTGGAACCAACAAATACACCATGGAGGGGTGAGGAGACAAACATAACTAATGAGTGGAATATATAAATCACACTACATCTAACTTTTTTGGTCTCTAATGTAAATTTCTTGTCTTTCGCAGAGCTAATCCAGTGCTTAACCTCAACATTGACTCAGTTTTAGCGATTAACATGGATGAGGAGAACTCAGACATTGACAAAGTCAGGTATAGAAACCCTTTTGTGTTTTGATCCATCTTTGTAGTCGTGCTGCTCCTTGAACTGGGATCACTTCCAGGTGAACATTTTGTCACAGTGTGCTCATTACAGTATGCTGGAGTGCTGACCTTCTGCTCCCAGCCATGCCATGTGACACTTCTTTGAATCAAAACTCATTTTAGAAAAACAACAAAATAAAAACAAAATATTTGACTTATTTTTCTCCTTTCTCACCCAAGCCTGAACTCCTTGGACTACAGTGATGATGTGATCAATGAAAAGGGTACTAAATCTTCCATGGTGAGTTTGCATTTTAAAATCTATCCACACTTTGATTTATGAGAATTAAGCAAAGCTGTCTAACTTTAAAATGTGCTCTGCATAACAGCAGAGTATCCAGGAAGAGGAAGAAAACGGCGGCCCACCAGAATACAGTGAGCCTCTGGGTGCAGCACTGGCCCAGCTGGGACAGAAGAAAGGCAACGACAAGCCCGCTGTTGGTTTTACCAACCCTGTGTTTGACACAACAGACCTGTGATGTCCATCACAGGAGAGGCTAAAAGCCTCAGACGGACATTTCCATACAAACCAAATAAAAAATTACTCTAAATAGGCCTCCGCTCTCACCATCGGCAATATATTATCAAACATAAGTGATGAGTTTGGCAAATAAGTCACATCTTCTGACTGATGAACTCATTTAATAACACATTCATTTCAAGACAAAAAGTAACCAACATGGGAGACATTTAGTCAATGAGAATCATGTCAGATTCATTGTATTAAGTTCATGAAATTAGTTTGGATGGCAGAAAACAGAGAGCAGTCCTAGTCCCAGCTCTTTAAGCCACACAAAAACAGACTGATAAGATAGGTGTTTGTATCCTTTTTTTTTTTTTTTTTTAAAGTATTTAAGTTTGAATAAGTTCACTTGTTGCAGTCTGTAAGTTTAATATTTGAGAGTTCAAATGAAATGTCTCATTAATCTTGTGGAACTAAATTAAAGAGTGTAGCAAAACTGCAAAAATGACAAACAAAAATGGGACAGCAAATAAAACAGTTGTTAGTTACACAAGAAAATCACTTTATTTCAGTTAACATATTAGGCATGGTCTCAAAACATTTGTTTAATGAACTGTATATAAGTAATATCAACACAAATGCTAACTTTTATTCAGCAAATGCTACTAGAAATTAAATCAAAAGTGAGGAATTTACAAGGATATGTGTAGTGTTCGTGTGAAATGAATGCGTGTCTGCCAAAATCGTGTTGTATTTGTATTTGCATTGTGTTTGATGCACTTGCTGTCGATTGCTTTGTGGATTCATGCAAGTGGCTGCTCGAAAAAGATTATTTCATTGTTTACTGACAACTAAATGAATGTATCACAAGTGCAATCTGTGAATAAAATCTGTTTCTTCAAATGTGGACTTTCACGAGATTAATGCGTCAACACCAACATTACTGACACTGCAACAAAACCTGAACTAAAACACATTTCAAAACAATTTTCATCACACAATTTACAACTGAACCACATCTCATGGCATCAAAATACAGTGAGGAGTAAAGTAGCCTGATGCCGGGGATCAGTACTTTACTCTAGTGATTATTGTGCGTGCCGTCATCACATGAAAACTTTTCACTATAAAACTGAGTTGAAGCAAAGACCAGAATATCAGACTGACAAAAAGTGCAATAATGGCTGCAATTCCTCTTACACACACAATAGGCTAACATTTAAAGCAATTAAAATTGTGTTAAATGCCATTAAAATCACCTTTACACTGCACCGACAGAACACAAGGTCCAAAATCTTTCATTTCCCTCAGTCGCAGATGTGTTAAGCTTGTTGGCGACCTGGAGGAGAGCTGGTTGCCATGACTTCATGTTGGTTAAGGTGCATAAAAAAAAAAGCACCGGGAGCTAATATGACTAAGTGGACGACTCAGTGTGAAAACATTACAATAGCTGAGCTAATGGTGACACTTTTGCTATATCGAGTCCATTACTCTGTCAGTCTGTGCAAAGTGACACCACAGGAAATTTCAAGAAGTGAAAAACAACAACAACAACAAAAAAAAAAAAAAAATCAAACAGTATGGCTGTTTCTGTGTGATTGATGCTTCATGGTACAAACTCTGCATGCTTTTGTGCTTATTTATCTTGTGTGAGGAGGCGATTTGTTTCTCACCCTGTCAACACAATGTCACGCTGTTGCAAATCACAGCCACATATTTCAGACGTGATCCTACAGCAGAGATGATTTACTCCAGCCAGCTGCTGTCACTTCTCCTGTTACTCGGTGGTGTGCGCTCTGGAGCAACAGTGTGGCTGCTGCATGTTC
Organism: Telmatherina bonti; assembly: GCF_933228915.1. NCBI lineage: Eukaryota > Metazoa > Chordata > Actinopteri > Atheriniformes > Telmatherinidae > Telmatherina > Telmatherina bonti. Next base: position 31,471,484 of record NC_136610.1, on the reverse strand, counting down.
TCCATCAGCAGACGGAAAGGATTTCTCCTGCGCCTTCTCCCCTTCCCATCCCGCTTCCCTATCTTCCCTGAGCGGCCCTTGCCTGAACCTCCTTGTGCCGCTTCTAATGTGAGAGGCGTGGCTGAGGGGTTGAGTGGAGGCGGGGGAGGCATGGAGGACTGCCTTTTTTGCTTTAATACCTGCTTCTCAAGATGCTTCTGAATGGCTGAACCCAGAACAGCCACTTCCACCACAGCACCATACACCTCCCACGTCATCCCTTTCTCATCCCAGCTCACCTCCTGCACCGGCTCCTCACACTTCTCCTCACTTTTTTCCTTACAGTTCACAACCTCCTTTTTGTCCTCCTCCATCTCTTTACATTCTTCCTTCTCACGTTCCTTTTTGTCCTCCTCCATCTCTTTACATTCTTCCTTCTCATGTTCCTTTTTGTCCTCTTCCACGTCTTTACATTCTTCCTTTATTTGTTCCTTTATATCCTCCTCCGCCTCCTCTATCTTCTCCTCTATGCTAGGCTCCTTCTTGATCTCAGGAAAGGTGGTAGCAACTGGAGTTCTCGGAGTCATGGGCGCTGTAGCAACTGAACGATACGCCACCTGCATGCCCACCTGCAACTCTGCGTCTTTCGTCTCTCCACCCACAGCCACACCTTTCCCGAAAGAACTGGGAAAGTAAAAGGCTTGGTCCCCATCAGGAGGAGTCATGGGGCTCGTAGCAGCAGACTGGCACTGCACCACATCCAGGCTCACCTGTGTGCGGATGTTGTGGCAGCCAAAGGGAGCAGGGGATTCAGGAACAGGAGGTTTTGTCACAGAAACTTCCCTCAGCTTCTCACACGCATCTTTGTTTTCTGTGACATCTGAAGCCTCAGCTTCCGTGCACACTTTAATATCCTCTGCTTGTCTTTTGGGATGCCTCATATTTGACGCGTCCTGTACCGGAGCGGGAGTTTCTGTGGAGATATTTCCCTTTCCGTCCTCTCTCTTTGTATTGCTGTTATTTTCTCCTGCTTCTTCATATTCGTCTATTTTCACCATCTGTGGTTCAATAGGATGAAAATGTGACTCAGACTTTTCTTCCTCTTCCTGCTCATTATTGCCATAGTCTGTCACCAAGATTGTAATGTCTTGATCCAAACTGCCCATCCTCTGCTGCTTACTCTGCTGATTCCTGTCCTCCACTGTCACTTGTGAATCTTTCACCACAGCAGCCAGGCAGCTATTAGAGCACTCCAGGGACACAGTTGAGCTGAAGCCTTCAGTTGTCTCCTTCGAAGTCGCTATTTCTAACTCAGGCTCTGCTGGACTTTTTCTTTCTGTAAAACTTTCTTGTCGGAAGCTTTCAGCCTTCTCCTCTTTCGTTTTCGCTTTCTCCACCTTGCGCGCCGTCTCTGTCCCGATCAGCACTGGGAAAGCTGTGGTCGATGGTGTCTTTGGAGTCATGGGGGATGTGGCGACTGAGCAGAACTCCACTTGCTGACCCACCTGCAGCTCTGCGTCTTTGGTGTCAGAACTAACAGCTCCAGATTTCCCAAAAGTGCTTGGAAAGAAAAAGGAATGGCCTCCTTCCTCAGGAGGAGTCATGGGGCTGGTGGCTGCTGAGCAGCACTGGACCACCTCCAGGCTTACTTGTGTGCGCATGTGGTGTTGCCCAAAAGGGGCCGGAGAACGTGGGTCGATGGGACCTGGAGTCGATGGCACAGGAACAACAATACCCACAGTACCCACTTCTTTTCCTCTGCTAAGAACATTTTTATCTGCAGGATCTCCATCTCTTGGGAGGCTGATTGAGACTGTTGTGTCTTTTTGTGCATTCATTGTCTCATGAGCTGCTGGTTGAGATGTCGGCGGCATGGCGTCAGTCTGTGCACAGTCTTTAACTTGCTTGGAGTCACATTCAGCAGTGTTATCACAAACCACTCCTGAAAGCACTTGATCTTTAGGTGTTGGGTTTTTGTCTCTCCTCTCAACAGGATTGACATTCACGTCCATTTTTTTCTGATAGTCCTCTTGAGTTGTTGACTCTTGACTCGTGTGAAGTGGACGTCCTCCAGCTACGGCACTGCAATCCGAGCCTGCTGGATCTCCTCCATCGTCTGTTTTCTCACAAGGCTGGCGATCCTCTCTAAGACCCCTCATTTCATCCTTAAGACTTCCCATTCTGTCTCTGCATTAAAGTGGTAGAATAACCTGCAGGGCATAACACAACACAGACATGCTGTTTATGCAAACTGTAATCAGAGACCAGCCCACGCACAAGCAGAGGATAAAACAACAGCTTGTTTTTCAAATCCAAATATTTTGTAACATCGATGTCAAGCATCACTAAAACTATTAGATGGAAATATATTCGCATGCTTGTTTCAGCATCACAAGGTGCTGTAAAGTTAAATCAATACTTTCTGCAAACTGTTGCCACGACAGGTGTTTACAGCCGCCCCCCCCAAAAAAAAACATTAATCACCATAGCTCGTATTTCCATTTCAGTCCTTCAGCACATACCAGCAAATCGCATGCAGAAAAATCCAGATCTAAGCTCCAAAAAAACATCCACAAGAAAACAAACAGGAAAATCAAAGTCAAATACCTCAGCAGCCAAAAGTCAGACTGAAGCCTCTCCACAACTCCTCATCAGATTAGTCTCAGAAATCACAAATTTCCTCACTGCTTGAGACCAACGACTGTCCGTGCGGCTCCCCTGTTTGATTGATTCTGATTGCACGGGCTACAGGTTTGTCTCTGGAAGAATCTATCTTAGGCAATCCTCGCTCTTTATGGCTGTGGCTGTGTCTATTGAAAAGCTTCACATTTCCAGTTTCCCTGGAAACCACGGGTGAGCTCTGGCAGCGAGTGGTAATGTAATGACAAAAACCTCTCTTCAGCTCTCTAATCATAAGTAAATCATTGTAATTAACTCCAGGTTCTCATAGCAACACAATGGCGACTGTGAGCAGACGGATAAACCTGTGATCTGGTGAAGTGGCTGTTGCTGGAGGAGTCTTTAGAAGAGGCACAAACTGATGATAAAAAGCTCCCACGTCACTTCAAGTGTTCAGTGTGAGGGCCTCTGGAGGAAGGATGAAGTATGCAGAAGAGGGGTTCTTCTTCTTCTTCTTGAGAATGAATTTCTGTTTTGAGGTAAGACAGCAGTTTGTGTCTCAGCGCGCGTATCCGTGCGCATGTGTGTGTGTGTGTGGGTGTAAAGTCCACATTTGATTGAAAACTTTGTGTGATATGAAGTAATGAACAGTTATAGTAAAAAGCAGGTTGTTGCTGTTCATGTGAAAAGATAAAAGCACAGGCTTATTACAGCCCCCCTCCCCATCCCCTCACTTAAAAAAAAAAAAAAAAAAAGTCACGCACACTCAGGTTTTGTTGGGAGAAATTTGTGATACTGTGAATGTTCTGCTGCAGCTCACATAAAAGACAACAGAAATATCCAGCCTGAAGGAGCCTGGAGGAGGCAGAGATGTGCCTCCCACACAGACAAACACTTGGAAAACACAGTTCCAAATACTCCAAGCGTCCTTGCTTGGTTTGTAAAACCCGTTTCTCCCACTTTTTCAGTTATTATGTGAGATTGAGGATGTTTCCAAATTTTTATTTTACTGCACATGTTTCATGTTTGTTTTACTGTCGCGGTGAGCCTGGCCAGAACACTGCGTGCTGACAGAAGTAGTCTCACCATCAATTCAAAGGCCTCCACCAATCCTTAGCCAGCACTGAGTTCTGTTGCCTAGCAACCGTGTAGTGTGATGGAGGGAGGTGTGCTGCTGAGGACCAAGGTAGACAGTTCTGATCACACTCTCATCAGGGGCCATCAGTCTGCCAAAGGCCATCTTCTCGGCAATGTGTTGGTAATAATGACTGTGGTGATTCATTGATGAGCGCTCTTCATAGTGCAAAAACAGCATGCGTCACAGATACAGCACTTCTACAGTTTTTAACAGTGTTATCTTCACTGTACTCAGCAGGGTATCACATTTCATGAAACCGAGAGGGGAACTTGGTACTTGTTTATTTCCCAAAATAATTACATGAAATAAAATCTCTTATAAGGCAAGAAACATTGTTTAAAAGGAGAAAAAGAGACAATTTACAAAGACTTCTTTTGGAATGTTAGTTATCTGGAAATACATACTGCATGTATGTATATTATTACTGATATATATATATATATATATATATATATATATATATATATATATATATATATATAGGCAAATTGCTATATATATATATATATATATATATATATATATATATATATATATATATATATATATATATATATATATATATATATATATATATATATATATATATATATATATTTACTGTCTAAAACCAAGGATGAACATAGAAGTTGCTCAAGTCTGCAAAACAGGTGCTGCTAATTCTTTGGGAATCATTTGGTTTCCATTTTCTGTCCGAACTCCTTGATGGTGTCCGTGGCCTTATCCGCAGCTTTTCCTATTGCTGACTGAGTCTGCCTGCTGACTTCCTGAGCAGCTTCAAGAAGTCAAGATAAAGCAGAAGAGAAATATTCAGGAAATTAAACAAGTCAGCTGGACTAACATGTGAAAAGTTGATCAAGGTTGAAGCTTTCATTAATGTATCACAAGAAAAATGTAAGTAAATCCATGTTATATTTTAGTCCACTGGTCTCTTACAGGATCAAAATGACTCATTGTTAAAGGAAGCCAAAAAGGATCATTTTACTTCTTTGATAGTGACACACACAGAATAAAATAAAAACAAAACAAAAAAAACCCCAAAACAGTCTGATATCGTGTGACAGTTTGTGGCAACTTCACCTTTCAAATTTAGAAAAACACATTTTTTTCAAGACTTTAGTGACATTTTTCATTAAAGAGCTTTTCTCATACTGACATGTAACACAGTAGCACACTTAGTCAGCTGGTGTCGACGCTCTAAAATTCGCTTTCCTCAAAAGATCTATTCTCATGTTTCAGAAGCTCATAGGCAGAGGAATGTGCGCTTTACCTGTGCTGACTGTTTCTTTGGAGGAGTCTGCCACCTGCTGCACAGCATCTTGAGCTGCTGCCACTGGAAATACATCACATCGTCTAAGCTTGTTTATGCGCTCAATGTGAGCTTTTGTTACAGGAAGACATTTAGTATTTATTGCAATACAAAGACACAAATTCCTATCTTTTTTTTTTTTTTAACTTTTGGCTCTGTATGATGCTTTAAATCTCTGTACCTGCAGTGTCTGTGACTCCTTTCGCAGCAGAGTGACTTGTCCCTTTTAGGCTCTCAAAGGACTTCTTAAACGAGGCCATGGTTCCTGTCTTTGTCCCTGCAGCCTCCACACATCCATCTGACCCGACAGGGATGGGAGCAGCCGTTTAATACCCCCTGTTCGAGCCAGACACCACCTAGCCTGCACGTTCCAGCTGGATTAACCAAAACAAAACCTGCCCAAAGAAACCTGATCAGCCTGGCATCCCAAGTATGGCAGCATTCTGCCAAGGGCCAGAGCCTGATCAGCAGATTCTACACATCCTGTAATCAAACTCCCAGACAGGAGTGTGCAAAAAGATACACACTAGGAGGTATAATACAGATGAAAGAAAAACAAAAGAGTGTTTTTTTTTTTTTTTAACTTTTTATTTACAGAGGATTTGCATGTCTGGCTTAACACATAAACCTTTATATAGACAAGTTCTGTAATTTAAAGCACATATTGATATGACAACCATTATGATTCCAAGACATAATATATTGACTTTAACTTTTTAAAATCTCCATTACACACAAACACACTCACACACAAACATGTATACTCTGTTGGTTTCTAACAGATAGTTTACTGGAATGATTTCACAAGCAACTATAAAGATACAATGTAAAAAACTCTTACTTCATTAACAAATTAATCTCCAAAGAAATGCATAAAAGAAAAAAAGAAAAAACCCACAAACAGGCATTGTTGACACTTAAGAGGAATATTATTGTATTCATATCTGCTTGCAACCAGTCATATTAATTTTTTCCCACTCCCAATGTCTCATTGGAAGATGATGAACATCTATTGCACATTTCTAAATACAGATACACACAAGTACAAAGTCACAAGCCCTGACTCTGGTCTCATTTCATTGGGAGGGAATCAAGGAAATGAGACTGAGAGGACAAATCCTACATCTCAATAAATACCTACACCCAACACATTACATTAATAACATGACATTTACAATATATAATAATAAAAGATTTGTCTTGAAGGAAGAACATTTTTCAGTGGGAATGCTTGTCTTTTTGTTGTTTTTTTTGCAACAGGGATATAATTGTAATAGTTTCAGCATTTGTCCTTTAAATTATTAGAAATGTTATTGTGCTGCTGGTTGGATGGTGGCTTGGAATGATACGTTTATGCCTCTGGCTCATAGTCCTGGCTCTCCTGGGAAAAGAAGAACAGATTTTAGAAGACAGGCGGGTCATATTTGCAGCTGAGTGAGGCCACGTGTTAAGGCTTTAATTAAAACCTAATAGTGTGAAATCCAATCTTAATCTGTTTAAGGAGAAATTATGACATGGAGTTCCTGGTAGCACATGACAGGTTGATGCTGAAGGTAATGATGTCGCGTTATCAGAGCTGAGCTCCTCTGCTGGTTCAGCACATCTCTCTGGGCAGCAGAGGGCAGCACAAGTCTGTGTGAGCCTCAAGGACGAGTTGTGAGTACATTTCCCATCTCTGTGTTGCTTTGTAAATCTCCACCACACGCACACACACAATTATGAAAAAAAAAAAAAAAGAAAAAAAAACACACACACACAACCTCCAGCTTTTTAAGGAATTTCATTTTATCCACAAATCAAATTCTCCTCTCTGATGAGGCTTGCTTTACAGTGGAGCACTCAGACTCCATATTTACAGCAATGCAGGGAGACCCTGACATTACCCACAATGCATGGAGGCACAGAGCGTCATCACCACACCCATTCAGACAGAGCTTGCACATCGCTGGTGTAACAGAGGGTGGGGGAGGGGAAAGACATGCAGAGATGATGTAGGAAGACACAGATGATGTAGCCTTCAGCCTCTGAGAGAATCACTTTTAATTTGGATCTCAGGAAATGTCTTAGTTTCATTCCTTTAATGGCTTGTCCACAGTTAGAGACCGGAAGCAGGTATTAAAAGAAAATCCATGCAAATGCCCTGAATATTGAATATAAGAGATATTATGCAAAATCTCAGTTTAGATCTTGAAACTAAAGCAGATTCTGACTTAAATCTTTCTTTAACTTTCAATTAAGAATATCATAAGCTTTGGGTTAAATGACTATACACACAGTGTATCGTTTCAACTAGCTATATTAAGTGTATTGTGTTATATTTTTCTATATCAGTATAGCTATTTGAAAGTATGCTTTTGAAGCCAATGGCTTTGTACAGTTTGTCTCACCTCTGAAATTCCAAAAATAACCATCTGTGTCAGACTAGCATCCTGCCTCCGTGCAGGCTTAAAACCACATACACCACACACACTCAGTGTTAGTAGGTGGTGCTAAATTCACTGTACTCAATGTACGCTGTGTGGCAGTTGGCTTGTTTGGCTCTTTGTTTTTATTTCCAATGAAAAGGCAGAATGACCTCAGCTTGAAATGTAGTGTTTGTGTGGGACACAAATGGAGGGCAAGTGTGGAGAGTTATCAAAATGAAATATGTAACCTTCTGAAGCTTGTGAATACTGATGAACCTCCCTCAAAGTGAAGTGAATGAACTCATCTCAGCCTGCAATCCACCTCTTTAGAGCTATCTGCCGTACAATCATTGTTTTATTTAAGGATCATAATGTGATATTTTGGAGGCAGAGACTTGTATGGGCTTGTGTCGTGTAGGCTGATTACCTGCTGGGTCTCATCATATGTCTCCCCTTCTGGCTCCAGCATCCCTTCTCCCTGGCCCTCCATGGCCTCCTGCCCATATTCCTCAGGCTGCAAAGAGGGTAAGAGGGAAATACAGAGATGAGTGAAGGAGAGAACAGAAGTAAACATTCTTACAAGAAGGTTAATATCAGGACTTTCCAATCCATGAAACCGTAAAAATGCTGTTCTGGCATTAAGTTCAGTCCGTAACAGTTTCATCTAACACAATGTCCAGATGAAACAGTATCAGTCAATCAGTACCATGAATGATTAGTGAGAAATTACTAGAGCTTGTCAAGCTGTACTGTTTTCTTTCATTTTTTGTTTTATTCCCATTTTGTAGGACAACTTTAATAAAACTCAATTAGCTAAAGTAAACATTTGATGTTCACATTCATTTTTACTTTGTTTAGTGGTAGCATGGGAGCTTATGTACAATATATATGCAGTTCATTCAATTATTCATTTTCCTAACTGTTAAGTCCAATGAAGGGTTCCGGGGAAGCCTATCCCAGCAGTTTTTCGGGTGAAAGGCAGGGTACACCCTGGACAGCTCGCCAGTCCATCGCAGGGCTATATATACAGTTTAAGAGCAATTTTAAGGTTGATTTTGGGAAGGTTATGAAGGGGTTCCATTTTATGTTAAATGCTGACATATTGTTCCAATTGATGTATGGTTACAATTTTCCACTAGAATGTATTTCAGAGATTTAGTTATTTAGTTTTTAAGATATTTGAGTAAGTGATGTGGCATGAACTCTTTATATTCCGTTTCTGGAGGACGTCTTACTTAGCTACAGAGATATGAGTAAAAGCTTTTTTTAAATAAAATTGTCTGTATACTTTGAAAAAAGATTGTGATCTTACAGGCTACAAAATCTTAAAAACAAAAATTAATATACACACAGACAACAACAAGAACAACAACAAAAAGCTTAATAAAACAACAACAAAAATGAATTTTACAGGTGTGCACTACCACTGGCCTAGTACTTTAGCTTGGGAACAATGAACTAAAAACTTTGACTCAGATGTACATTTTTACTTTTCATTAATAGTGAAATTACCAGGCTATTAATTGGCTTAACTAAGATTATTTATGTTTAACTTTAGCATGTTCGGTATGGTTTAACGATAACACCATTTCAAAGTCCTGGCTTTTTCTTAAAAGATATAAAATTTTAATAATTGACATTAGTATGTTTTTGTTTTATTCTGGTTGGCCTACAAGTTTTTATGCAATAAATCTAAAAGCTAGAAGCAGGTAAAGAAGAAAAGAGAACTAGTTGGAGAAGCAACATTCTGTGTTTTGTTCTTGTGGCAAAGACAGCAGACCTAACCTATTATGTTTTTATTTATGGCTGTGGTCGAGCACAATCACATTCTGTTAGCTTTTGCGTCTTCCTGCAGGTGTTTAACTAAAAAAAAAAAAAAATCAGTTTGTTTGGATACATCTTGTCCCATCACAAATAAAAGAAAGGATATGTGTTAACAGCTTTTATTTTTGGGGCTATTTGCTTTGGAAATTTGACCCTAAAACAGCTGGATTCTGCAACTAGTCTGATGTTGTCAACTAATTATCTGCATGTAATAAAAAGGCAACGTCATAAACAGAGAAAATGATTTTTCTCAAATGTTTTATCTTTGTCCTGGTCTTGCTTGCAATTCCTGCACTCAAACTGTCAGTCTTTTGGGGAAGGGATATACTTCAGTACTAGGATCTGCCCTTTATCCATTTATATCTGAAATGACACAAAGACTTGGTTTTGTCACCATGTGGTCCTAAACCTAAGTAAGTTTTAAATATCCAGTAACTCTCAAAGGAAACCAGCTATCATTGGTGCAACTATGAGCTCTGAAAACAAAGCTTGTGGGTCACCAGCCATTTATTTTTAAACCCAACACTAATCAAGTCAATTAGGTCACAGAAGAACAGACTATAATCCTGCGTGCTTTATCAAGCAAGTGTTACTGGTGTAAACCCACCAACAAGATTAGCATGCCCTTAGAGGTTGTACAATGGGACACTATGGCAAGACAGACCTAATCAGATGGATAACTGAGAAAGGCCGTCTATGAAATTGCAGCAGAGTTGTGTCTGATTTGTCACACATTTGAATCCACCTGAGACTTAATCATAAGAGAAGTCTTGTGTGACAACTGTGAAGCAGCTTGTTAAATTCACTTTTTAAGGTCTTGAAATGATTAATTTGCTAAATTAAACAATGTGTGACTAAAACCATTATGCAAACTTGTGCTTCTATTTTCCTGTGTAGCCTCCATGAGCTGCTATAACATTTCAGATTCATCAAAACATGGACTGCACAAGATCTCCAAAGTCTTCATGTGGTAACAGAATGTTAAAACTATTTGCTTGTCACTTAATTTGACTTTTGTTATTCAAATTCTTAGGTCTGATACTGGGCCATAAAGTCCTGGAGATGAGAAAACCCTGGTCACTACTTTGGTTATTCGCCCTTCATGACAATTACTTTGCACTATGGTACTATGACACACATAAAAAAACAAACAAAAAAAAATAGCCGTGATGGCAGCTAAAAAGTAGGTGTCCCAGTGGAAATACAACCAAACAAACAACCACCTCTGGAGCAGAGGAACCTAAGGAAACACTATGAAAATTGACGTGGTGATGTCACAGGATACCAGAGAAGAATAAACATCAGATTAAACTTTATGGCTAAAAAAAGAGCAGATAAAGCCAGAATTAGCAAATTGATGCCACTGGTCTTGTTGGTTTGATTTATCATTTTGTGTGCAAGTTTGTTCATCACATGTTACATACTATATGTTATGATATTTTTTGTGAATTCACATCATACCAGATTTTTGGTTCAGCGTGACGGCAAATTCACCTTATAGCTATGTGTATGCCATGTGTATGGATATGGAGTGTTTTTTATTTTACATTCAACAACTGCAGAAGAAGCCAATGTGCAATAAAAGAGACTCCAAATGACATTACTTTAAGATTGGATTGGACATGTTTCCCACAGATGGATCAGATCAGACTGGAATCTACTGGTAACAAGCAGCTATGTTGGACATCCTTTCACCAGTCTTTCAATTTTTTTTGAAACTTTGAAACATTTTTACACTTGTTGTCCATGTTTCCAACACATTATCTAACAGAAAGGACGTACAGCACTGGCAAAGCTAAAGCAGAACCAAAAACCTATAAATACTGTGTCAGCAGTCTAACAGTCTGGTATCTAGATGAGGAGTTTTAGCACTCTGACCGTGCCTTTGAGAAGCCTATTAGAGCAGGCTGTCAGATTTACTAGATTAGTGAGTCAGTGCAGAGGGGTGGAGAGGGTCCAAGTCTAAAGGATGAGGGCTTAGGGCAGGATGAGGACCTCTCACTGTTTCACTGACAGTCGGACACAGATAGGCAAAATGTCAGCTTGCTGACAGCGAGTTGACCGTTCATTAAAGGTGAAGTCTGCTCACAGGAAAACACAGTCTGTTCTCTAAATGTATCACTTAGATTTCAAAGTGTGACCTCAAGCAGATACTTCCCTGTTGTTTCCAAATCAAATCTGCTTCGCGATGCTCTTTACATCTATGAAACTACAACATGCAGAAGGACAAAAAAGCCTGAAAGCATGCACAGAAAGTGATATCATTTAGGGCATAAAGAGGAGGATGGGAAAAGGTGTATGGAAGAACTGACAGAGAGGTTGATTAGGTCAGAAAGCCCCTGAAAAATGGACACACTGACCTGAAACCTTAATATAGACTGAATTTAATTTTGAGTAGCACTATATTGATTTTCAAAATGTAACTGTCTTTAAAAGAAAAATAAAGCTCGACATGTCTCTGATTTTAAGTCACAAACAAACTTATCTTTTTTTTCGGTTTAGTACAGTAAACCGCTGAGCCAACAGCTCAGGGACTACATAGCTGAAATTCAGGCTGAAAAATTCTGCTTTTAACAAATAACATGGATATTCATCATATTTATCCCCTGCTCTCCAAATCTGGCTCTGCAACAACCACAAACTGATCCAGGCTCCTCAGGATTACAACTCAGCCCAAACTGCCAACAGTAATTAAACAACACTTTCTGTTTCTTCTCTACTTCTTCTCAGGCATGTGTGTAAACACACTGCTGTGGTGTTCTGTCTGCTGACAGGAGCCCATTGCAGAAAATAAAATTCTGTATCACGCTTACTGACGATGACTGTAATTCAGTGGCAACTGCTCATTAAAGCAGAATATGAAGCACACCATTGTCAGCTTAAATAAGCTCTGAGATGTTTGAGTCTTTCTCTCCTATGATAAAATGATGGAAAACAAACCCCAAAGTGGGACTTAATGGTGAAATTTAGGGAGTATGCTGACAGGTTGTAATGACGGAATGTAACTTCTGGCATTTAATATAATTTGATTGAAAAAGTTGGGGTACCCATACTTTACTAAACTTTCCTCTAATGTTTCCTTCAATGTTTTTCGCACAAAAAATATTTTCTTCACCTTAATTCATTAATCTGACAGTTGTGATATAAAATAAGACATGCAAAATAATTGAGCCTATGAAAATACTATACAACCAATAAATGAATGAATCCTCGTCTGGAATACATGAGTATCCAGCCGTTCTGTCATTCTTGTTGTTTATACAAAGCAAACATTATTATGTGGTTCCTAAGTGGAGAGAGATATTATGTTTTGACATTCTGAATCTATCAACCAGGAAAATGGTCAGAAAAATAACTTACAACAAACAAAAGTGTGTATGGACACGAAACTACTTTGCTTTTGTTTTTAAGTTTAAGAGTAGATGCTCTGAATTTTGATGAATGATTCTTTTATGCATTCTTTTAAACCTGCAGAAGTTGTTGAGTTTCGGGAGTTAAGCTGATTCTTTCACAGAATTTCTGAATGTTTTCTTTTTCTTTTCCATTATTTGCTCATTTCCAACTGAGTACTTTTCAGCAGCTGTTGCATCTGTTATCTGGAAAAGGCCATCAAGATTGTTTTCGTTTTTCTTTTTCTTTTTCTTTTTTTTTTTTTTTTTTTTGCTAATTTCTCACCAGAAATCACAAGTACTGGCAATCAACTTAAATGAATCTGTCCATTGGGAATTACGCTCCATTTTCCTCTAAAACCAGCGCTGAGGGGTTGAAGACTTGAAAGCATCTTGACAGATGGGCTATAGACCTGTGCACTTGTGAAATACTGTGCATATACAGTCCTCAAATTCTGAAGTCTTGTATTCCTTGTTGCTCAGAAAATATAACGATACATAGATCCTGTTGGTCTAATCTGATGTGTATACTACACAGGCTTATATTTCTGTGTAATACTTTCTGAACTCTGCGTTATAAAGACTTTCTGAGCAACACGATTGGCCCAAGAGTCTCATTCAGTTTTGCATGAATGTGTCATGATACTACTGTGATGAACTGGCGAGTTTCGCCCAAAGACTGCTGGGATGAGCTCCAGCTTCTCCACGACCCTTCATTAGACTAAGTGGTTAGGATAATGAATGAATGACTGAATTAATGTCATGATACTAACTTTTAAACTCCAACAAGTCCAAAGCATTAATGTTTGCACAAAATTCAAGTGTGCAGAGGTGCCAGAAGACCATAAATGAAGCATTGATGTAGCACAGGGATGTCCAGCTCCAGTCCTCGAGGGGCCCGAATCCTACAGGTTTTACATGTATCCCTACTCAGACACACCTGACTCAAATTAATCAGTAGCAGAACTTAATCCGTAGAGCCCAACTTATTGGCTGTTTGATCTATTTCACGAAAGTCAGGTGTGTTGAAACAGGAATATATGAAAACCTGTAGGACAGCAGCCCTCGAGGGACGACTTTGGAGCAGATACAGCATGTATCACTCCCACCATGAAAGTTATTTAATTTTTAGTAAAACTGACCAACTTTGCATGAAAGAAACTGTTTTAATAACTAGTCATGTGATCACAGCAATTCCAACTCCATCTAAGGGGAGAATCCATGTGTACATGATTGTAGATGGTAATAAAAGATCCTCCAACAGTCTTTTCCCCACATCTTCCAGCCTCAGCTGCAGTGATATGCAGCACTCACGTTCATATCAGTTGGGAACTCGTCCTTCTTCACAAGGCCAGTGGCAGCAACGATGTTCCCCATGGCTCCAGTGGTCTTCTCAGCCACTGCTCACACACACACACAAACACACACAAATGTAACATAATCGCAACCGCTCTGCAGACACATTAAGAGCACAATGGAAGCCCTCTTATGTTTCCTAACTGATTATTGAACCAAATGACCACACACACACACACACATGACCCCCTTAATACCCTCCCCCTTTTGACAATCCTGTCTGTTTCACATTTGACAAGCAGATGGAAAACTCACCTGTGCCCACGCTGTCCTTGGCTTTGTTACCTGAGTTAAGAAAAAAAAGAAATGGGTCAGAGAATGTGTGATGATCTTTGTTGCATTCAGAAATGGATTTTCTTTACATGCTTTACTTAAATATCTGATTAAAAGCCAATAGTTGGCTTATATTACTCTGAACTGATCTGCATTGTATTTCAAATGTCCCCTTCAGAGTTTCTCAGATCATAACTGCAAAGTGTTGCTATCAACTAGTTAGTTTTAATATAAATAGAACAATATCATTTTTTATTTATCACTCACTGACTACACAAAGTTTTGGAAACCAATAATGGCTTCAGCCCTCCGGGTTCCTCTCGTTCTCTATTGTTTTTTTTTTTTGTTTTTTTTTCTTAAGGAAGAAAAATCTTCCTATCTAGTTTAAACTACAGCCAAAAGCATTCTTCACATTTCTGACCTGTGGCGGATCTCATCCATTCAGACTGTACTCCATCAAGCTATTTGAGCAATCTACTGTCTGCCGATTGCTGCTGATCACTCAGGCCCTGACAGCCTCTCAAGTGTGCAGCACACACACGTTATTGGTCCCTGAGGGCCTTTAAAAGCCCACTGAGGAGGGACGGAATAGGGTCAAAGTAGAGAACTCTTTCTACAAAAGGCGAGCCTCAAAGCAAAACATAACTCCATTTAAGCCCCAGCTTGGATGAAGTGCAGCTACTACACAAAGTCCACTTTCATGCAAATGTATAGTAGATGCAGCTGTGAGAGAAAGATGAAATTAAAAGTTGTAATATTTATATATTTGAATTTTAAAGCGCTGGATTCTTCAAGACATGATCACAGTTTCCTGTGATGAACTAAAAACAAGAGACTTGATGAGCAATTTTTAAAATCTAGTGTAAAAGATTTTTTTAAAGTTCACAAACTACCTTCTTGTAATAAAAAATGATGGCACTTTTGGTCTCCAGCAACTGCTTTAGATCTATTTAAAATCATTTATCTTTAAATTAAAACAAAAAGACCTTAAACGAACAACCAGAAAACAATGGAAAGGAACAAAACAAGTAGATTTCAGATGCAAATTCTTCCTCAAAAGTAACATTGAAGAGAAAATGAAAGATATTTCAATGATAGGTAATATTATGTAATAGTTTTTCAAGGTTTACTATGTTTTATAGTAGCTACACAAACTGACCAACAGATACAAAACGCCATAGTTTGATGTGACTAGACTGTAGGGATTTACTGAGAATAGGACATTGATGTAATATAAGCTATCTATTAGGTCATACAGGGGAAAACATATGCCTGTCTGTTGTAACATTATACCTTGCCTCACTCACTACTCAGCTGGGTGGGTGGTCTCTTGTAGGAGCAGCTGTCAAAAGGTGCGCCACAGACCTATCAAATCACTGTTACCCCTCCTCCAAGAGGGCCTTCAAGCATCACACATGCAGCTTTCTAGGACACCACCATGCTCAGCAAGCAATGACAGAGACACCACAGAAATCCTACAGCATGGACAAGATGGAAAATTAGTCTGCACTATTCAAGAAGACCCCGACATGTCTGGGAGTCGTGATGAACAACAGGTAAACAGTGCTAAAGAGATTGAGAACTGACATATGTGACAGCTTTTGCTGTAAAAACCAGCTTTTCTTGATTTTACCTTAAACAGCGCTGCAGAAACAACAACACAGCCTGGTGAAGGCAGAGCAATCAGCAGGAGTGCCGCTGGAAATCTGGCTCCTCAAGCAACAACTATGCAACTGATAAATAAATTCCTGGCAGGTGTGTTCCCGTTGTCGCAACAACTACCTGAACTACTCAGAAGGAATTATTCATCGCAAACAACGAGGGAAATTTTAGTCCAAGAAGATGATCTGTGTCAGTCCTGAAATGTTTATCATCACTCAGGTTTAAAGCAACAGCATTCTGATGATATTTATCAAGAAAAAAAAGCAATGAAAAGGCAAACATTGCCTGCTGTATCCTCAAAAATGAGAGGATTTGCTGCTTTTATTATGTAACTATGCCTAGTAAATCTTTAGGCACTGCTGGTAACACAAGCCATCATGGGCTTCTTGTGTCAGAGAGTTATGATAACAAAATACTTTTTCACATTAACTTTAAAATTAATCGATGAATGTAAGCCAAACCGTTAAACATTGAATTATTTAGTTTTAAACATAACTTGGTTCATAATTTCATTTGATCACACTTTTTTAAGAAAACGATTGGCACAGTAAAAAATGAACCACTTCATAATAATTTTACACCATTAATGAATAATAATGAATGATCACTCAGTGACACTGAATTAAATGATGCACATCTCTGCCTTTACAAAAGAAATATAACAGAAGCTGCAGTAGAACCTGTTAAAGTGGATTTGCTGCTCCACCTCTGTCAGATGTTAGCTTTTCATCAAAATAAAATGATCTATTTTGGCAACTGTGCTGTAAATGAGGAGACAGAGACACTCAGATATCAGTGAGGATGTCCATGAGAAATCAAGCTGCACTAACTGGGATCAAATCAGACGTGTTTTTGCCTGTTTGACTTCAGGAGGTGACCTCAGGCTCAGACTGTTTTCCAGTCTGCTTCTGCCCAATGTGCAGACATGTGGCAGGAGCTGCCCCCACCATCTCGCTGTCCCTACCCACCCCCACTTTCACCTCCTCCTTGTAACACTCTCAAGTCAAGTAAAAGGACACAAGGACATGTTCCTCGTCTCACACACATCAATATTACTCATTGATGTCAATTATTATTAACCACTACAATATTACTGTTGTAAAAAAAAAAAAAATCAAATAGTAAAAGAAAAATCCCTTCTGGACTGCTTTGCTGGTTTTATTTTAAGGTCACGACTGTAATTTAAATGCGTATTGCAACAGCATGCATTAGTAATACAGAGATATTGATCAGCTGATAGGCAGGGTGATTCATCATATCTCTGCAGCTCTAATGAACACTGCTGATTTTATCAGAGGAGAGCACTTACAGTGCCACTAAACGGGAGACAGTTTAGCTTGTAGTACCTAAACAAGAACTATAAATAACTGTAATATTATCCCCTACTCGTATGATATCATTAAACAAAGAGGTAAAAATAAACTAAAAAGCTATGTACAGCCTCAAGTATGGAAGAAGCTGATACAGACCCCATGAAGCGTACAACTGAAACATTTGTTTAAGGATTTATGCTGCATGAGTGGAATTGTTAAACATATCTGCTTCTTCACTGCTGCTCCTGCATGTGACAGGGGGTATTATTGGTCTCAAAGGGGCCTATATGTGATTTGCATGAAAATAACCTGCGAACAGAAAGAAATTTGTGGCCTTACCTACAAACATAACTCCTTCCTTGGTCTTTTCAGCTGCAACTGCAACTCCTTCCTTGGTCTTCTCTGCAGCCACAGCCATCCCCTCTTTCGCTTTAGACAAACCCTTCATAAACACATCCATCTTGGCCAAGCTACTGTGGAGAGATGAACCAGGAGATGTCAGTGACTGCCACCATACATGTAGCTTTACACTTATTATGTACTCTCTGGAATCTTAATTGCTCATATTACCTGACTGGACGCCTAAAATCGTTTAATTTCCACCGATTCGCATGGACATTTATGTATTTCAGTCTAACTGTAGAATATATAGGTTATGGTGAAAGGAGGCAGCACCGCCTCCTCTGGTAGATCGTGACTGCTGCAGTCCAGCCATCATCCTGTAGTAAAACCCTTCTGCTCACTCGTGCATTCAACCCCCTTTTAAAATATTCAAAGGTAAAAATATTTCAATGAAATGTTTAATCATTGAGGCGCTCATTAATTATTACTGGTTTGTAACGCTGCTCTCTGTGGCAGAGATGACACATCTGCTCCTGGCCTTTTCATTTTGCTTTTTATTTTATTTTATTTTATTTTTTATATATATAAATGGGACTCCATCCTTCCATATAATATCAGAGGGAGAATTTATTGCAAATGCATCGCTACGTTGCTGGGGGAAGGGAAGCAGGACGCAGGCTACAGTAGGATACCAGCAGGCATCACGCATTCAGCATCGAATAATGTAGGAACAGGCTGTCCGACCGACCACAAGCAGTGGGATATTAGGAGAAAACAGAATGAGCTGCAGACTAAAACAGCTCGAATGATACTCCTGCGTTCAACGCCAACCCATCCCGGATGGTCAAGTCTGCAACATCCAGCATCCATACGCATCTATTTACACAATGTCGACTGTTTAGTTGCCTTTGGGTTATATTTCACCCATGCCGAAAAGAAACGACAAGAAAAGGCTCGTACATGAAGTACGAGCTGCGAGCCACTGTAGTGCAAGCCAGCGGCGCACCGTCCAGTGGATGACGACGCGCGCAGGCATGCTCCTCGAATGGTGGTGACCTCTATCTAAAATGTACAGAAACCAAACAAATGCAAAGGGAAATAAAGCATCCTTACCTATTTACAAATAGCCTTCGACTTGTCCCCTTATGATTCAGTCAGACACTCAAGGCAAACTATCCTCTAAATGGGAGATATCTTCAGATGATCACTATAGGTGGGCCTTCCACGGGCAGATCTCCACTAATAGGGACGGCCCCCTTCACAGTGCGGCTGAGAATATTGCGTACCCCTCCCCTCCTGTCTTCTCCCTCTACCTATACCGGCTCCTCTGATATTGATCACTCGTTTTACAGAGAGAAACATCATTTTAACAGATCCACTCCACGACATGTCGTTCTTTTCACAGTCAATGTCGCTATTTACAGTTTATGTGAAGCAACAACCCTCCCAAAACACATTAACAGGTTGTTTGGATTATTTCTTTAAACTTTTATGCAAACTTTTTCCTTTTTATTTCTCGAACAGCAAAAAACTAATTTTCTTGCACAGTTTGGGGGGTAACCATATCCATTTGTTTTGTTCCTGTTTTAATAGGAAAAGGCACCACTTCAAATAAAATGTGACACATTGGCTGTGCTCGTGTCTCACCCTGTATCGCACTTAAAATGGCTGACTATAAAACCCCTTTAACCATTTTATGTAAATATTACATTTTATAGGGAAGTGAAACTTGGACGTTAACCACTTTGGACAATTATTTAGTTGTAGCTCAATACAGCAAGTTAGTCTGATGAGGATGCCAAAGCTTTCTGGAAGGGTGGTGGAGTCATGAGGTTGGGCTACTCTGGCTGCTTATTTACTCACAAGCACCTTAATCCAACTCATGCACTCACATATGTCCTGAAACCATTTGTAAATGTTAAGAATGACGTAAGACTGTGCTAGTATTTGTTATGACCGCAGCCTACACGGCTCAGCCAATCACAGAAGAGGATCGACATCAGATGGAATCACGATTTTTTTTTTCGAGCACATATCAAACATTTTTATCAGCACATGAACAAAGCGATTTGACCACAACCGGCAAAGAGTAGGTTACTAATAATCACACGGTGTAAAAAATTGCAGCCTTACCCTTTATTGGTTCCTTCTTGTGGCTTCGAGGAATAAGGGTTAAAAACCACTCCTCCCTTTTCAGCCCCTTCTCTGACGTAATGTGCAGTGACGCCATCCTTGATGTAAAGGGCGAGTGATTACGAAGTTTTTCTCTCCCCCCCTCAACTCCCTCTCCAGTGTGAGGAAATCCCAGCTATGAGTGGGCAGACTGTGGCATTAACTCCTGTTGGATCTGAACAGAATGTCCCACAAGACGGTGACCGACATGGAGAGAGATGGAAACTGAATGTAATTGTTTTATCCCCCTGGCTTTGAAGGCCACGGCAAAAAAGCTTGAGAACAAATTGTTTATTATTATTATTATTATTATTATTATTATTGCTGCATTTTCTTTCATTTAATTTTCATCTTATTATCCTTTATTTTCTTCAGCTTCCAGTCAGTAGGTTTTGTGAGCCGCTGTCCATGGTGCTGATTTGTGTCTCTGTCCATGGTGCTGATCGGACCCTTTACACCCTACAGCAGGATTATGATGCAAATCCCCTTCCTGTCTCTTGCCATCACGTTTAAAACTGGATTAAATGGCCATAGCTGTTATTCGAGTTGTCCTTTACATTTATTTTGATGGCTAGAGGTGCTAAAGATATATTCATGTGCTGGCTTCCTCACTGGACTGCTAGCACTTGTAATCCACATCTGCCCTCCTGTGGTACTTTGTAGTAATAGCATCATTTTTGAATATACTACAATAATATTTTAGGTATTAGGTACTTTGGTTACTCTTCAACAGACTATTTGCATATATATGTGCCACTTCATCTGAGCCACCTTTGAAGGAAAAAAAACCTCACAACTAAATTATCATTTCAATTCTTTGAGAAGAAGAACATCATTATTATTATTATTTTTTTTTTTAGAAACAAACACAGTTTAGATGAGTTTTCTTTTCTAAATAAGTAAGATTATATTTGTCCAGTATTTCACCACATAGCACAAATAAAACTGTCGCAGTTGCAAATACTACCATAATACTAAATGTTAAATTTATACAGATAAACACCATCATACCTTAATGAAGTGGCCATTTTTTTGGCTGATAAAGACCCAACCCATGAAAAAATGATCAGATAAGTCCAATTTTTTTTTAATATGATGTTTTTATTTTGTCTCTTTAATAAATTTAAAATAAAATAGTAACATTTTTTAGGGATATTCACCATTTATTGCCACGTGAGAGTTTGACATTTTTTTTTATAGTGTAATCTTCAGCTTTCTGGTTCCCATTAAGAGGCAAAAGACAAGAATACAGTTGTGTTCCACAGGATTTTTAGCTAAATTTGAACCATAATGTGATGCCAAATGTCTCAGAAACTGTATGTATCACATATGTCATGCCGGGTTCTTGCGGATTAATTTTACATTTAGTTAACCTCCCCTTCATCATGAAACTAGAAAACTAGAAGAAAAACAAATAAATAAAGATAACATCAGATATAGACATAGCACATCAATCGACTGAATAATTTTCACTTGTAACAATAATGTTACTTAGTTTTTGTCCGTCTTACTTCAGTGTTTTGAAACAGTGATGAATTAGACACAGCAGGGAGGATGTAGTTTTGCTGAGTAGAGGGCAACTTTCTTCAAAGAAGAGGAGGTACTGCATGGGAAAAAGGTGGATGAATTCGGTGGTGGTCCCTTTTCTAAGGCCCACAAAGAGACCATGTCTAAAATGCAGTTGTTGACTAAATTTAAAACTGTATCTCATTTAGAGAATATAGAAATCTACCCTTATTACGCATTAGAAATGTCCCACATTCAGTTCAACAAACTTTCAAGTACAAAGTACAAAGTAAATACAAGTAAAGGGGGACAAAATACCCTCTGGTCTGGGCCTTGCTGGTTTTATACAGTTTGTTTTTGATAAAAAATATGACACTTTTTTTTTGTCGTTATTCAGTGGCATTCAACATACAAAATAAAAATCACAAAAAAAGAAAAAAAATAGCTTGACTTTCATGAACCACCCATTTTGTCACTTAATGCTTTATTTACTCACTTTACTGCCTTTTCTTTTTAAGGAAAACTCGCAAAGTAAAGGTCCAGTAATTTATCAAGTTTTTTCTGTCATAAAATAATTTAATTTGTTTTTTCTCATCTAACGCTGTATAAGCTCGTGCTGCAGCGCCAGATGCAGTTTTACCAGCAGCATCAGCTGACTGTTCTCATAGCAACAATATGTCAGGCCAGGGACACATGTAGCAGAAACTCAGCTCAAATGCGTTTAGAGTTTTGTTTTCAGGTCTTTGTATGTCTAACTGGATTTCTGTGAACAAATTTCTAGAAGAAAATTACCATATTTTTTTTTACAAAACAACGTCATCAAAGTTTACAGGTGTATTTAGTAAGATAAATGATGCTCCACCCATCGGCATCTACGGAGGGGTGCCAAAACTAGACATAGGCCTCCTAATTCATAAGAGTTAGGAAAACAAAGTTATTAGAACGGGATTATTCTGTTCAGTACTTCCTGTATTAATAAATACTACACCGTTTTTGTATGTGTATAACAAAAAAAAATATAAAAAAAAAAAAGCTGTAAAACACCCCTTCAACGGGCGATACCATTTCTGAATGTCGGCGTTCTTGTGCAGTGTTGTTGATAGCAAGAACTTTGTGGTCCTGTTTATACGGTAAGATTATTTTCAGTATTTTATTTTTGGCAGCTTTTGGAGTAAAACATTTTTCTAGTCGCAACTCAAACCCATCTATAAACCTGTTTTTGAAATTTACGCAATTTACACACAATTCGTGTATAAAGGTATGAAAAACACTTCCTAGTTAAATTTCATTTTAGTCGAGACAGTTGGTGTAATAATCTGTGGGGTGAATTACAGTTCAAACATCTTTGTGTACATACAGCTTTAACACGTTTTTCCACGTGGAGTCAAACTGTGAGAGACAAAAAGTAGATTTAATGATCTTCACTTCCCAGTTCAAACATAAACATGGATTATTATGGGTCCATGAAGAAGGAATAAACTTGATCAGTTACTTTCACATTTAATTTACTTTTCAGTATTTGAGATAATAGTAGGTACAGTATATTATCACTTTTACATGATGATTTTTTTAATATTGTGTGTGTTCATACGGAATGGGATGGGATCCTGAATTGTGTGTGTG
Source organism: Telmatherina bonti (assembly GCF_933228915.1). NCBI lineage: Eukaryota > Metazoa > Chordata > Actinopteri > Atheriniformes > Telmatherinidae > Telmatherina > Telmatherina bonti. The sequence goes on along the minus strand of NC_136610.1, from coordinate 31,448,574 downwards.
TGCGTGCGTGCGCGCATGTTTTTGGTGCAGACAGTGAAAACCGTTTCCCTCTTCCTCTTTTATCAGCCCAAGTTCGGTTTTCGAGATCTACTATCCTGCAACTTTTAGATGCATCCTTTCTCCAACACACCTGAATAAAACGAGTAAATTCCCTCATCCACATGTCATTCAGCTTTGCAGAGGCCTGGTGACGTGAATTTGTTTGATTCAGGTGTGTTAGAAAAGGGGAAAGTTGGAGAATAGTAGATCTCGAGGACTGGATTTTGGCATTCATATATATTTTAATAATAATAATAATTTTCAGACAGTTTTGCAGTTAAACTAATGAGCAAGTCCAGAAAATGCTTGGAGAGAATATATGGACTTTGGAGCAGTTGGAAGCTTGGCCCATGGCTGATTCCCACTTTGCTTGGTTGGTAATCCAGCCTGACTCAGTGTTATTTCAGCTAACACATTGCATTTGGATTCGGTCCTGACTGGCTCCCCTCAGTCAAGAAGTTCAGAAAACTTTTCAGTTTAATTGCATTTTAATTAACAGCAATACATAAATTCACTTCTCGGTGGGCTTACCTTGGTTCTAAGGAGCTTGCTGTTTGCTGTTAATAAGGGTCCAGTGTTTCCCTTTTGAGGTTTGGTTTTCCAATCCATTTAACAAATACCCTTTTGCTGTAGTAAATTGCACATCTCCATGATGAAAACAACTCTCATCCTTGGCTGCAGTTTCTTTAAATTGAAAATCATCAGAATGGAATAACATCTGACTATTCACTTCAGTGGTTGCTGAAGATATGCTCATCGGTGCACAGCTAAACATTGTTTTTCTGAGCATTGCACAGGTTAATGCCTGCTATTTTATGTGAATGAGTGGCAGTGCACATCTGAAGTAGACTGTGTACACACCACCAGGCTCAAAATAAAGGTGATTCACTCTGCGTTATATTATTGGAAATAAATTGCGCAATAAAATGTTCTCTGCATGCAGTTCCTAAAATGCAAGCACAGCCAGATTCTCAGCCTCAGCTGGCAGCGGTCCCTTCAGCCCCCAGTGAACCTGCCTTTATCTATCATGGCCTCTTTACGACCCAAGCTTGTGCATGATGCCTTTCCTTTTACAGATCCATTGAGTGGAGTCAGTCAGTCACAGCAAGCATAATATAATTCCAATCAATCTACATTATAAAATCTTGACATAAGCTGAGGCCGCCACGCAGCAGAAATTTACAGCTGTTTAGACTGCAAGTCATTTTCCTGAGGCTTGTGCGAACAGGCCACATCTGACTTGTAGAATTGAGTGAAAATAAAACTCTGGCCAAAAAAAAAACTTCAAATATAAGTTTTACGCCTTCTGTGAAGCAGTCATAAATGATTGGGGATGTTTACAGCATTAGCTTGTATTTGGTGGGCTTGTAGAAAGTCTGTGAATAGAAAAAAATCCTTGATGTTTTTAAAAATATGAATACCAGTAAAGCAGTAGTGTTGTTCACCACTAGGGGGCAGCAGAGACTGTGTGTCGTCTTAATGGCTGCGATTACAATCAGCAGCTGTAACCAGGGTTGGAGCAACTCAAGACAAACACAAATCAGTTTAATTTAATGCTTACCCACCGATCCACTGTATGAAATATTTACCTGTTCGTGACACTTGTCTGGCGCTTGAGTGTGTAGTTATCAGGAAAAGCACAACGCTCCTGGCATCGTCTTGAGCTTTCTTGGCTTGCATGTGACACACCAAGTTTTATCTCCAACGTCCAGAATGGCTCAAGACAAACTCTCACCTCACAATCAAGATGGAAAAGGAAGGAAACGGCTTCTTCAGCTGGAATAGGCCGTTTTCATCACACATAATGAAACCCTGTCATAACAGGCTCTGTCTGAAACCCCTGGAGACATTTTGTGCTCAATTGTTTTTTTTTTTTCATGTTGTTGCTGTCTTTTTTTTTTTTTTTCTTTTTTTTTTTTTTTTATCAAAGACATCTGTGTTTGTCATAAAGATTGCTGCAGTGATTTCTCCATGTCTCTAAAGAGCACCCCTGCACTTTAGATAATGTGTGCTAATTTATGTAACATTTGTTAATATATTTGTTTTAATGATCCTCTATCCACTGTGTACATTAAATGCACTGTATAGTCTGCTGATTGAACTATCCTTTGGGTCTAATAGTGGATGTACTGAAATTAAAGGCATTATGTAAATTGAACTTACAAAGTGCTCAAAGCTATTCTCCATCTTCTTTATGCATGCAGGCTTAATTCAATGAATCTTTGTGAGAGCACTTTCACCAATGATTGAACTCGATATCCGGCACCTGAAAATAAGCCAAGCAGTACAGATTAACAATATGACATACTGGAAGCCGTATTACGTTATATTATGTCATAGCAATTTGTTAAACTGTCTCAAGACAGAAGGATGACTTATGTGTTTTGCGTGCCTGCCTGTGTCTGTCTGCAGTTTTGCAGCTTGTTGGAAAAGGTTGCCCCTTTTTTTTTTTTTTTTTTTTTTTTTCATTATATGTCAGATTTTGGCAGTTGTATAAACCCATCACAGCTGGCTGGTTGCCCACACAATCGCCTGCTATTAATTTTGATGCCTAATTGCATTACATAATATGTTATGCTACCTCTTAGAAGAGTCAAACAGCTGTGGCTGTTGGTTGTTTCTGCTGTGCAGAGTCAAGCTGTCTTTCCTCTAGTGCTGTGCCAGACAACAGTTTAATCATAAACGGGGAGCTGCTATGGGTCACTGTCAATTTTAAGCCATATCAATGGGAGACTTCTCTGCAGCCCTTAAGTATATTTTCTCAATGAATTGCAAGATTTTACGTCCAGAGAGATTTGATTCATTTATATTCTCTTATCAGGCTGCAGCTAATTTAAACACAGCAGTTGTACAATGTCATCGGTGACAGACAGAGAAATCAATCTCTTGTTACAGAGCGGCAGAGAGGACAAAGGACAGCTGAGCGTTTGCTGCAACGGACTCTTCCTATAGGTCCCCCAGCAGATGGTAGTGCAGCATCATGGAGGAGCTTCTGTCAGAGCAAAATGAAAATGGTGCAGGAGACGAGCTGTCTGAAAATGAACACTGCAGACTCTGAGGTATGCATCTTAATGGGAAAACGGGATAGTATCTTACAACTTACCTATATTATCACTGTACAAGAAAACACATTCTAAAAAAGAAAAGGAAAATCAGTGTTGATGGTGGTATATCTTTCAATATTCTCCATAAGGTGTACCCAGGAGGATGGCTGAAAGTGGAGCACACTTATTGCTGGGCTGCAATGAATGTGTCTGTGTGTTGCTGCAGTTTTGAATCCAGTCACTTACGTAAATGAATCCAGGACTGAGTGCAATCATAATATTCAAACTGCAGATTAAATACTTGATATAGAAGGAGCAGAGAGCAAACAAAGATCAGAGCAAATATCAAATATGCTGTGATAAGTTAGAAGAGTCTACAAGGGCTTCATGTATGTCACTCATCTATTTTACTTTTGTGTCATCAAATATAGCTTTTGTTATGGATACTGCTGGCAGGGGGTACAGCTATTCCGAGGTCAAATATAAAACATGTGAACTTTCCAGTTCAGGTTAGGCCTTTTTTAAAATTTTTTCCTGCACCATAAGTGCATGAAGAACTGAGATAAGCCTTGTGAGATGATATCTAAGTCCTAAATATGCTCTGTATGCCACATTTGTCACACTAGCAAATGCACAAACTCCTCTCAAAACAACAAGTGGTCAAACATCCCGTAACAATGCGGCTACCTGATATAAAAGTAGGAAGTTTGCATAACAGGAACTGCTCATGCAAGCTTTTGGCCAAACGATCCCAGCTGAGTTTCTAAGGTTCAGCATGCATTGCCATACATGTTCTGACAAAACATGCAAGTGCTGAAAACATCCGCTTGAAGTTCTGAAGCAGAGCTGTATCCTTTGATGTCATGCAAAACAGCTCTCATCAGATGAGCGCTCTGCAGACCGAGACATGCAGCATATAAAAAAAAAAAAAAAAAAAAAATGCTGTGATTGGAAACCTGGTAAGCTAATGAGTTTGCACTTCTATCTTCTCAATTTGTACCGGCTTTTGTGCCAAGGCCTTTGAGGCTTTTCTGTGCCAAGTCCTGTAATAGTGTTCTCATTGTTCGCCTGAGAATGTGACAATTTCTTTTCATAAAACTTAGGGGGGAATCCATCTCGCTTTTTTTTTTTTTTTTTTGCCCCACATGGGAAAGACAAGGAGACTGGGAAAATCACTGTGAATTATGGATATTGCTGCAGTGAAATTAAAATGATAAAAGAATGTCAGGAATAAAAAAAAAAAAAAAAAAAGAAGGATCCTGTCTTAAAAAGGCTCCAATGGCTGGATATTTCACAACTGCATCTGAGCTGCATTGCGGCGTTACAAGTCATAAGTAGCTCTTTTTAAAGACTTCTAAAGCCATATTGCTCATTACTCTTTCATCCTCTCCATGTGTCCGCCTGAGAGACTGAACTCTTGCAATTTTACAGGCAATAACCAGCTGTATTAGTTATGAGGCTCCTTGTTAATGTGTATATTAGACTCTCATTTGTTGCTGTGAAAGTGGAATTATGTAAGGCTGATTGTCTTGTTGTCATCTCCCTCTGTTGCAGCTACCGTCTAAGCAAAGCACAAAGTTAACTATCTGATAAATGAGCTACAAATGAGAGGGGGGGGGGGCAGCTTTCTGAAGAGTTGTTCAAATTATCGGCAGGGCAGTGACCACTGTGCTTATTTGAGCTTAAGATACAGGCTGTTGAGATTTGCTGGGAGCTGAACTAGAGGGTGGTTAAATCTTCAGGCGTGTCCAACCCAGTTCATTCAACCATTAATGCCTGGGAGGAAACCAGAGGAAACATTACAGCCCTCAGATCAACTCTCAGCCAGATAGACCATACTGGTTCCCTTTTCCTATGCAAATTCTCTGCTTCTGTTGCCCAGCTTTGGTAGAAATTCAGTCATTCTCACACATGGCAAGACAGCACAGAGCGCTCCATATCCTCCTCTTCACCATCCAAACACTGTTTCCTCAGCCTTTCAGTTATGGTCACTTTTGATGTAATAATGCCTGCACGTCTGGGTAGTTTGAGATAAACTTGCAGCATTGAACAGCTCTACACTGTGACGTGTATGTAAATATTTACTAACATATTTCAATGGGCCATTCTCCTGAAGAGAAACAACCTTAAAAAAAAAAAATTCAAAGAGATGAAGAAAAAAGACTGACAAATGCTTCATGAATAAAATTATGCATTTGTCTGCACTGTTAAGTACAGTACAACATCAGGCTCCAACTCTTACACACACGGACACACACAGTAATTCTATGAGGCTCAAGGTTGTCGTGCTTATTGAATATATCAACTTAACCACTGATGTCATTGATCAAAAATCCAATTCCAGTTCTATTATTGTGTTAGAGGGTAAAACAATTGCCAAATGACTTTGTAAGGTGCACTCACTTGGTAAACAGATCTGAGATCCATTAAAGCCTTGGAGATTATCAAGCCTCAGTCCAACAATTTGTGGAGATTGCTCTAAACACCTTGTTGCTGACCTTCCTCGTCCACTTGAAAGTCAATGGGAAATGTGGCAAGGAGCCCGCCGGTGCCACAAAGCGCACCCCTGCACTGTAATTATGCCGCATCTCAGCGACTGGCTATTTCCTTGTTCACTTACCTCGCTTACCTAACCATGTGTCCTTATCAATACCTTGGATGAACTCATGTAATCCAGATGTGCCATCAGCTTTATAGCCCCTCACAATACCGCTGGCCACACTTAATAAGAGTATCTTTTCTTTATGCTGTGCTGTATCTATCAGAGACTACATCTCATTAATATTAATGCCTGGGTGCAGCTTCATGTTGTGCTGCAGTTTACTGTAGCTGCTTTTCTCTGACCTTAGAATGAGGAGCGCGGATATTTTCCATGCGCTTAATCAAAATGCATTGTACCTGCTGCATTGATAGGTTAATGTACCTGAGAGGATCAATGCAGTCTCGAGGACGTCTAGCACGACAGACATTTAAAGGTTCGAGAAAGGCTGCACTCATTGTTAAAGCCTGTCAGGATCTTGATCTGGCTTAATTAAATGGAGCTGTGTCAGGTCTGGTGACTGGTGTTATGTGTTACTCGAGCTAATTGGTGAAAGCGAGAGTGTTTAGGAATGCAAATTTAACAAGGAGCTCATCGAAAAAAAAATTCCTTTACACTTTAACAAAAAAAAAGTGCTGCCTCTTTCTTTCTTTTTTACAATATTTGCAACCATCTAGGCCTCAAATCAGATCAAACTAAAAGCGGTCTTGACGTGGCTTAGATCACCAATGTTTAACATGGACTGAATTTCAGGTATTTAAAGGGGTGCTATTATGGTATGTCGAGTTTTCTGAGCCTTCTACAGTGTTACAATGTTGAATCCTCATTAGAGATGTGAACGGCACTGTTTTTTTTTTTTATCACCTAAACATGTTTTTGAGTTTGAGTTCCAGCACTCTCTCCGTTCGGTTTCCATGGCGACGAAAAACGTGTCATTTTAGAGAGTTTATTTCTACTTGGAAATCCTTGTGACGTCCCGGGGGATAAGGTTCGGTGATTGGTTACCTTCTACTGGTTAACAAGGGCATGTACAAATACATCAGGTGGGTGGAAAACGTCGGATAAAGTTATTTCCAACGATGGCTGGTGAGTTTACCAAAGAGAGACATCCTGCTGCATTCGTTGCTGTGGGTTGCTGTTTTCCACTTCGTTTTCAGGCTCTGATTCAGGTTCCAACATGTAGGGCTGTATGCTATGTGTTGACATTGTATTTTTTTTTTTTTATTGAGTTCATATTAGCCTAATCCTTCTGTTTATGAGATGTTACAATGACGGCGAAAGCAGCTGCGGTGCGCTCTCCCGATGTAGTGCAGTGGCGGGAGGCGGGGCTTAATGCGGAAGAGTCTCAATCCACTCGTTTTGCCTGCAGGCGGATCTGACAGCCTACGGAGAGGGTCGGTCTGAAGTAAATAAAGCCATTTGTGACAATAACTCGATCAATTCCAGCCCTTCTGGTCTCAGAAATAAAAATAAATTAGCTTGAAATGCACATAATAGTTCCACTTTAAAGATATCTGAGACGGGGCCATGAATACACATCTCAAAGTGATCAACATTCAAATCACTTGTTCACTGGTAATCTCCATAAAACATTGTTTTTATAACACATTTTTTTGCCTCACACACATGAGAAACGTTGCAATAATTGAAAACTATTTTCATCCATCCTGGTAAAGCTTTGTTAATCAGGTATTTCACAAGACAGTATATAATATACGAACATCACCAAGTGTTTCTTTATCTTTATTTTTTTTAATCTTTTAACCTTGTGAAATAACACCTGCGATACTGTAACATTGTCTATTGAAGAGGAAAAAGTGTCTTTGTGAATACAGAGAGAAACATTTGCTTCAAATGAATAAATAATGAGGGGAGACGAGGTGCTTGCATTAATTTGCAAAGCAAAAGATACAGAAATTTCCCAGAGCTTAAAGCAAAGCTTTTGGGGGAATTATGTTCTTGCGGCAGGGTGTTACAATATGCCACCTAAAATGTCAGCATTTGTGATAAACTTAAAAAGATACAGTGCACTTGACGGTATATTAAACTGAAAGCACTTTTAGACCTTTTGTATATTTAAACGGAGTAGCATTGCATGCATATGTAAACAAAGAATGCAGGATGCAGAATCTTGAACCAGGATTCATACATTTTGAAGGAATATGTTCATTTTACGCTTCATCTTGCATCTATTTTTTTTGTCAATATTTTGCATAGTTGTAGCTGACAAGTATATTGAAATTCACGGAGCCGAGCAGAAGAAGACAGTCATTTTACACAGGACCAGTGAACATCTGCACACCGATTGTGTCTTTTCTTTGCCAGAGTCTGGCAAGCCAAAGCAGGCCTTCACGGTCCAAGATTTGGAAAGCTGCTGTCTTTTCATGATGAAGACCTGAAAGCAAACACAGCTGCGTGGCAGTCGTTGGTCAGTGCTACACGGACATTTTATCTTTAGCCATATTGTAAATCTGACTCTCAAGCCTGGGAATTTTATATCTAACTAAACGGCTCCACAGACTTTATGTAACCTCGGGTATCTGTCTCAGCAGGGGTTCTCACCCAGAGTACCAAAGCAGAAATCCCCGTAACAGAATTTAGCTCATTCTTCTTCAGTATTGCAGCATCTCGCTGTCAATGTTTCTTTAACTCAGGGCTGAAGAATATCTTTACCTTTCTGGCTGCAGAGTAAGATCATTATGATGACGTAAACATTAACAAGAAAAAAAATTCCTGGCAAGTATTTGACTTAACAAAATAAATAAGAGGAATGTTCTGTCCCAAATGGGAAATTATTTGGGATTATGAAGTAATACATTACTAAACTGTAAGACTTTGGTTAATAAAAAAAAAACAAAACTTAATTAGTACCTCTAGAGAACAGAAACAGATCCAAGATTTCAAGGGTAACACTTGGCCAAAATCTCCGCCAGTAAATTATCTCTCACATTAGTTGGTACCCTGCTGCAGGAAAGCTCTTTTTCATTTGGAGATATACAATATGGCAGGCATGATGAATAAATATGAGTCCTGGTTGAAAGCCCAAGTATTCTCCATGTTTAATTAACCAAGCTGTCAGCAAGCTACTCGTATTCTTCTTTTATCCAAGTCAGGCTTGTTTCGTACCATCATTGTGTGTGTGCGCATGTGTGTGTGTGTCTGCTAGATAGTCAGTGTCTTTGTTTTTAGTCTCCATTTTTATTAATGGAAATGATATCATGGTGTGTGTTGACCTTTCAGATATGTTGCCAACTTATGATTTATCACTGAGCCCCACAGATTCTGGTTCTAGTTGAAGGTCTTAATGGGCATGTGATTGTCTGTCATGAGTCATCACGGGGACACTGGTGTGTTTCTCAGCGCCGCTTGCTAGTGTGCAAACACACGGATCCAACAGATGGCAACATTGTTCCTTCCTCAGCAGAACAGGTTAGCTGGCAATCTGCCAGTGAGGTAAGGGTGCATCTAGAAACCCTCAAAAATAAAAACAGCCATCAAATACAAGTGTGGGCGATGACGATGTGACTAATTGTTGCCATGGTGATCCAGTCTTTGAGATAACGTCTAACGGTAAGGGAAAAGAAGCGAGCTGTATAGACAGCAGAGGAGAAAATGAGAGAAGAAAGGAGATTTAGAGGGTGAAAGAAAAAGCAGTAATATTAGGTGTGGGAAAACAGAAAGGAAGGAAGTAACCTCATAATAAAAGGCCAATTCAGTGTCCCTGAGTCGATGCAGTGATGTAAGTACTGTGTAGTTCATGTATTCGAGAACTTCTTGCTTTACAATTCCTAGCTTTCTGAATGGATTTTTAACTCAACTTGGGTCACCATCACAAAGGTTACTGCTGGAAGAAGCTCTCTGCTAATCAAAGGTATCAAAATGAGCTGAGGGAATCCTTTAGCCAGATTTAATTATGTTTATGAAATGCCTGAAAGGGTGGCAACATGATTACAGCCTTGGATAAAAAGCCCTCTCACACAAGTCTTCCAAATGTCAAAAAATTACATGCTGCTGGATGTGTGTTTGAAAGGAAACTGGGATGTATACCTGCCACAAGCTGCAATTTGCAGGATGTAGTTATCCCTTCAATCATCCTCAGGATCCTTTCACTGAGCTTTGCGTGGAGCTGAGGTGGTGTTACGTCTGTTGTTTCCTCAAGCACTGTTACACCACGGTAAGTGCCGAGTCATTGTGTGGTGTGTTTAAATTGTGTCAGGCAGGACCGCTTGGTCGTGCACCATTGCATCAGCCCTTTCTTTTGTTAAACAGGACAATGAACATGAACCCAAGACACAAAAAGTGAGTGGAAAATAAATAGCATGAAAAGGAGGCGGCTCTTCGTTTCAACATCATGACATCATCCAATATCTTTTTTTTCTTAAAAAAAAAAAAAAACCAAAACAAAACAAAATACTAGACTAATCCAGTTTTCCCCTATGGTCAAGGTCAGCTCTTTAATAAGGCAGATATAAATCATCACTGGGCTCGCATTTCCACTCGGCGCTATCTGAGAACCCACAGTCCTGTTGTGTTGTGTATTATGGGAGCTGTGAGTGGTGTGGGAAACTATGCTGAGCTGTGGCTTGTCACCGAGCTGTGTGTCATATGACAACCTGCTACCTGGCAATAGTTTCCACTGGGGCTCAGCGATAAGAAGGGTGCTGCAGATAAGATGTCTCCTATACTGGATGTTCCAGGAGGCCCTGCCATTTACAAGGGAGGGACAGATCCTTTCTAAAGCAGAGTTAGGACTGGATTTGTTTCTCACAGCATGAAGTCGCCTCTATGTTTGATGCATTTTACCCAGAAATGTCAGTGACAGCAGGAATTTGTAGTTATAATTAATGAGTGGTGAATAGCAGCAACCACTGTAAGTGACTTTTCATTACTCACAACTCTGACTGATAACGCCTGATAACGACACAGGAATCTGGATTCGTCCTCACTCCCACACACACTTTGCAAAATGGCAGTGAAGTGACGTTTTTGACATGATACATGTTGCCTCTCGCCACGCAAAATTCGTCAGTAACACCCCTCATGTTGCTGCTCATCCCAACGCCGCTGCTCTTCATCGCTGTACCTGTCACGTTGTGACATTAAAAACAACAAAAAACAAAAAACAAAACACACACCAAACTCCCTGCTCACCTGTTTCCTTTTGTCTGTCTCCCCTTCTGCAAAAAAAAAAAAAAAAAAAATCTATATTTGCAAGAAAGTAGTTATAAATGTTTTCTGTTCAGACACACTGAGGTGGGTGAGAATGTGTTTTTTTTTCGTCATGTAACCCACTTCTGTGTCCCCTCAGCTCTCACCCAGTGTTTACAGGACAATTTGTTGCTGCAACAGCCTCTCTGCAGGAGTGTGTTAAATTAGCGGGGCGTGTTTGCATCTGCAGGCCTGTGTGAGAACATGTTGTAAATGGTTTCTCTGTGTATACATGTGTGCTTACCGCTAGGCTGTTCTGAAGAACTCTACATGCTAACAATCAGCTAAGGCTTCATTAAAATGTAAATTCTATCATGCTTCTAATGAGTCTTTACAGTGCTTCCAAAATAACACAACAAAGGCCTTATGGGGGCTTAACTTAAGATCTAATCTCTGCGTCTTATCTAAAACCTCCTCCTCTCTCTGTGCAAGCAGAATTTGAACACTGTCTGATTTGGAGGCAACAGAACAATCAAAACCAAAGCCTGGCCGGCATTCAGACTGTCCCGCTTTCTCTGTTTATTTGCTTTTCAAGAGCAGCACAAAGCTAATTGGACAGCTGGTGTTGAGCCAATTTGGGTCCCTCAGTCTGGTGTTTACCCACTTTTTGCATAATGCAGATGTGATTGTTGACATTGTATGATGTGGCTATATGGTCACAAGTGGCCATGTGGCTTGTTATCTCAGGCGTAGCGGGAGTGGCAAGACGCAGGGCTTCCTTGGGTCAGGGTAGCACTCAAGTGTCAATTTTGTGTCTTGAGCACTCGATTCATTGTCAGTTAGAAGCTGTACACAACTAACAATTATCCAAAGAGATTGCATTGCATTCTAGATCAAGTAGCCACATGGTGCACGCTGAGTGCTCTGAAAACAAGATGAAGTTAAGCATCAATTACAGCACATTTTGTCAGGCATGAATTTTCTTCTTGTTCTTGTTCCTTTTGTTATTCTTTAAAGATTTAGCTTTTATTGATTGATAGAGGAGATGAATAAAGGGAAAAAAACAAGGACAAAAATGTTACCAGCATGCTTCTCTAAACTACATTTCACTCATAAATTTGAAACAAATATATCGAACATTTACTTCAATATACTTGTAACTTGTTCCAAGAACTAAAATACTTTTAAGGTACAGCGTGTCACAAAATCAAAGCTTAATGACAAAAGAATTTAGTACATTGCTAAAAACTGTGTTTCTATTGATATCTAATTAAAATAATTATGTACTTGCTTTGGGGTTACATTTGGCAGCTGTCATATTGCACCATATTTTACTGCAGTTTCCCTGAATGGACAAATAACCATGTCAAGTGAGCTTGTACAAGTAACACTGTAAATCACAGGTGTCATACTCCTGTCCTCGAGGGGCAGTATCCTGCAGGTTTTTGTTGTCTCCATGCTCCAGTTCAACTGATGGAAATGAACGAGTAGGTTGACAAAGAGCTGTTGGATCAATTTGATTTAAATCAAGTGTGTTGGTTCAGGGAAACAACAAAAAACCTGCCAGATACGAGCCCTCAAGAACTGGAGTTTGCCACCCCTGCCTTTAAAGATGCATTACGTAACTTTCTGACCTTAAAACTTTGTGTTCCAGACTTGTTTAATGACAACGTAACATCTATTCTATGCATTTCTGGAGACGCTGCTGCCCAGCATCCCAAGGCCGAGAAATCACACTATACAACTTTTTTTTTTTTTTTTTTTTTTTTTTTTTTAAATCCAGGACGCTACATGTCTTTGCAGCAGAGGTTCACTTAATGCTAGAAAACACTTGCTGTTTTGAACATGCAAATTCAGATTAAAAGAGATAAAGGGGAAAAAACATAGTCATTGTCTGATTGTGTTTTGCTGGTTGGAGAGAGTTAACAGGTAAGGTAGGATGCAAGATGGATGCTGAATTAGCTATTGATAGTAGGTGCGTTAAGGGGAACATGACAAAAGTTCTGTATTGTGTCTTTAAATGATGCATAGAAGGAGACTGTACACATGGACACAAGTAGTTACCTGTACTTCAGTCATCGCTGAGGCCACTGCATCCACTCACAGGTTAAAACACGTTTGTCTGTAAGGATTTTGGCCAACATCCATTTACAGCTTGCTATTCCCATCTTCAGCAATAGATGTTAGTAATTCTTATACATTTGTGTTCAAAATTCTTTTAGAGGGAAAACTTGATCCTTATTTCATGTTAGCTGTAGTAACAGCACATTCAAATACAGCATCTTGAAAAAGTGTTCGCCTTGAACTTTGCCACATTTTCTTAGGTTAGAAACATAATTTATTTTAGTCAATTTTATGTGACAGACATGAAGTACTAGAAAGTCGTGAAGTAGAATGGTTCCTTTTATTTTGTAAATGTGTGATGTGCATTAAGGTTCAGTCTCCTTGAATCTTGGTTCTCTGTAGAACCACCTTTTGCTGTAATACAGTGTCTTCCATTTTTGTCCTGTATTTAGCTCCTTCCATCTTCCCATAATCCCTGACCAGCTTCCCTGTCCCTGCTGAAGAAAACCCTCCTTACAGCATTATGCTGCCCCCATCATGTTTCACGGTGATGGTGTGTTCAGGGTGATATGCAGTGTTGGTGTTCCGAAACACACAGTGTTTTGTATTTAAGCCAAAAACACAAAAAACAAAAGAAACTTTGGTATCTCTCAGAACACATTATTGTTTGCTGTGTCTTTTATGGCTTTTGGCAAATTGCAAAGTTGACTTCTTATGGCTTAATTTCTAAAATAGGTCTCGTCAAGCCACCCTTCCAAAAAAAAAACCAAAAAAAAAACAGATTCGTTGTCTATCTGACCAGATTTTTTCATTCTTGCCTTGACTAGTTCCCTTTTCTTTAACACTATCCTTTCAATCTTGTTGGATATTTTGTATCAAAGTAAAAGGAAAATGGACAACTTGAAGCTCACACGGCTACCCTCATTTCAGTTCAGTACCACAACAATCTGATAATCAGTTGGAAGTACTTTTATTGCTTGAATTCATATTAACTTATATCTTTGATTAGATTAAATTCTCTGTACGTTTCACGTTTGATTGACACAACAGAAGGATCTTTTTCACAAATTCTATTACTACTATCTTATTATTCTCATTTATATTTTTTGGTGTTTCATCAGCAGTAACAGTTGGATAAGTAAATGAAGGAGATGGAACATAATGTTGCTCATTTTAAAAACATAGCTGGTCTTTATGAATGCATACTGTGAACAAGTAAACATCACAAAAAGGCATTCTGCTGGTATTGGAAGCATATTTAACCCTTTAGGCCAGTAAGACTTTGAACTCTAACATTCAGCATCTTGTGTTTGCACATTTCATTTGTGCTTATGCTTTTGTGATATTGTGTTACAATAGTGTTTTATCAGATTTATCTGAGTTGTGTCCTTTACAGGCATGACAGCTCCAGCTGCTCCAGGATTTAATCGATACATATTAAATCAATGCACATGGACATCTAACATCATTCCATCTTCCAAATCCTCTTACTCTGCTCAGATTGTCTGTTGGCTGAAGCCTACAGGTGACGTAAACCTTTCACAAATCACAATAAGTCAAAGGAAGTTCCTCTAAAGTTTTCTTTTTTGCAGCTGTGGAATGATGCTGCATGTTCTTTGTCAGACCAGAGATGGCCAAAATTGAGGGAAAAAAAGGTAAAATATGCTGATAAAAGGTTTTTGGAAATCTGCTAAAAGGTTTAAGAGCATATATGCCAGATTTTGTGTTTTTTTTTTTATATCAAAGATAAAAATGAGTAACATTTATATTTTTAAGATGTCAGGAAACATAGTAAAATTTGGTTCAGATAAAAAGTCAAAAGATGCATTTTGCACAATAAAAGGTTAAACTGTAAATTGAGGGTATTTCCATCTTTTCATACATCAAACTTTGACTTCATCCTCAGTCACAAACTCTGAAAGGCTTGAGTTTGTTTGATCAGAGGAAGGCGCATCTTGGGGGTGATTAAACTTTGACGAAGTATGCATCTACTTAGAAATGTTGGTTTGTTCCAGTCTTTACTCTCCCCAAGTGACACCAAACTTATTTTTGAAAATACATAGAAAATAACTTGCCTTTAGTACTCCTCCACATTATATTATAATGCAAATGATAACACTGTATATTGCGTAATAAAATTACATTTCAGATTTATGATGCTGAAATGGTGCACCGTGACCTCAAGGGAAAAGAGTGAATCTGAATAAGAAGCGAGACTGGAGCTGTCAGTCTGCAACCAGAGCCCAGCAGCCTTCAATCATGTTGTACTTCACTTGATATGTCTGAAGAGCACTTAAGAAAAGAGATCCGTGACAGAGAGCGAATGATTGAGATACAAGAGCATTGAACAATTTAAATTACATTATGAAAATAGCATATGTGTGCTTTCATCCATTTGTCATTATTAAGAGCGTCTGACAACTGTGCAAAACTCTTGAGCCACCCCTTTATAGTTTGCTGCCAAGGAGGCAAACTTTCTAATCTTTCTAAGTGGTCTTGAGCAACGTTTTCTCCATGCTTTCTGGAGCTCCTTCAACATTTTTATTTGGGCTTTCACTCATTTTTCACCCATTTTCAGTCCAATTTTTGTACCTGACTATTTCTAGTATATTTCATTCTTCAGCTTTTTTAAGCCACTAAGCTTTAGCTTATAAATTATGCCAACATAAAAACAGGCACCTAGCGCTAGTGTTCATACACTGTTATAAATACAAGGCAAATACTTTAGTATAGTACCCATTTATATTATTTCTTCAGCCATTTGTGCCACTAGCAACCTTTCACAAATATACTCTTTTTTTCTTCCTCCTTGTTTAGTTGTATACAAAATAATGCAAAAGATAACACAATTTGATAGATATTATGTTTGTGAGGAGCTTATTCCTAAAGAGTTGTTTGTTGAATCATAAAAAACAAAACAAAACAAAACTTAAACATAATCTGTGTGATTGTTATTGTTTATGGCAACTGGACAAGTAGGGCAGATGAAGTGGTGGACTTATATAAGAAAAAAAAAAAAAGAAAGAAAAAAGAAATTCAACACTTGAAATTTTTTAAAATAATTTCCACGAACTCATGGAGGGAAAAAACAAAAAACAAAACAGCACAGGAGCTATGAAAGCACCTACTTCTTTAGTTGATGCGTTTACTGAAGCTTCATCAGAAACGGTCTACACGTAAGGATGCCTGTCAAGAAGCCATTCTTGATGAAGGGGTACAGGAAGGAAAGGATGAGGCATGCCAAATGAAATAAGAACTCAACTAAAAATCAGTGAGAACAGGTCTTATAGAGTGATGAATCCTCCCCAGAGCCCAGACCTCAACATTATTGAAGTGGTGTCATATTGTCTTGACACAGAATAGAACAAAAGACAGCATCATCCAAAGAAACGCTTTGAAATGTCCTTCAAGAAAACCTGAAGAACTATTCTGGAAAACTACTTACACAGGCTGTTTTTAGTTGAGAGTTCAGGCTGTATTTGAAAATAAAGGTGCACACATCAAATATTGACTTTCAGTCTTCAGAATAGTAGAAATTATACTGTATTTTCATTGTTTGCAAATGTTATGACAAATTGCAATATTATTTTTAACTTTCTTGACAATGAAGGAATTAGGGGTGGCTCCAGACTTTGGTAAAATATTGTGTATATGAAGTATAGAAGTCTGAATATTTAGAGACATGCATTAAAATTTGACAAGTTAGTGCTCTCTAACAGTTTACAGGGATCACAACTCCGGTCCTCAAGGGTCACAATCCTGCAGGTTTTAGTGTTGCCTGGTACAACACACTTGATTTAAATGACAAAGTTCTCCAACAACTTGTCATCTTCTGCCTGTTAATGAGCCATTGATTTGTGTCAGGTAGGTTGCAGCTGGGAAACACTAAAACCTGCAGAATGGTAGCCCACAAAGACCAGAATTGGTAATCTTTGGTTTATGTAATGTCAAAAATGACTCAGCAAAAAAAAAAAAAGTTTTCTAATGATGGACTGGAAACTGATCAAACTGGGGAAAAATACTTTCATGCAGCTGATTTAAAATATGATGTGACCTGAATCAACCAGCAATTTTTCTGCAGAGAATGGTGCTGATTGGTTCCTTCTTTCTTAATAGTAAAGATGAGATTTCCACAAAGATAAAACACACTTTAATTAAAAAGAAGACTTTACAGGACTACAAGGAATGACCAGTTTTCTGCCTCAGCATTTTTTTTTATATTGACTTTTAAAGTTTTAAAAATTTTTAAGGTGATGCAGAGACAGGATGCTCAGTAGAACCCACAAGAGAAGTCTGAAAATGTTGTTGCTGATTGGAGGAAAAAGCAGCACGCAAGACATAAAAAAGCCTGAGGCTGACCTGGAGCGGTGTGGAGTGGTGGTTTCGACCCATGCCACATGCTGCACACTGAACTAAAGCCTAGTGAGTGAAGGCAAAGGAGGACATCATTATTTGGAGGAAATATACAAAGATGTGACTCGTGTTTGTAAAAGCTTTCGTAGATATGCTACTCTTCCTTGGTAATACTCTAAAGACAAAATAAAACAAAGTACAGCTCTTTGGGAATGTAGCGCTTCGGTTTGTTTACAGATATGAAAATGAAGGAAGAGTAAACCTTGGACGTAGGAACACATGGTGTAAGGCTGTTTGTGAAGGCTGTTGTACTGGAAGCCATGAATGTTTTTAAAAGTAAAATATGTTAACACTGTCAGAAATTTGGATAGACTGTTTAAAAATACCTGGCAATGAGCTGTCACGGAAACTTACTGCAATTATTTCTACAGAGCTAAAATCTGCTGTTGTAAAAAGGACACTTGCAAAAGGGACTTTAAATGCATAGCAGTGGAACCATACCAGAAGCTTCCAGCAAACCGATGCAAAAAAACCCAAAAACTTTTAAAATAAATTTAGATTACATTTAGAAGCTTTCATTCACTGCGTTTCCATTACATTTTTTTACAAAATAAAAGCGATATTTGTACGTTTTGACAGCGATGATTTGTAGGTGTTTCCATTGATCAGTGTTTGGCACATCGAGTCTTGTAAAATCTCATTCCTCTCACAAGATTTTTTTTTTTTTTTTTTTTTTTTTTTACAAGAATTGTGGCTTATACAAGGTAGCAACGTAGTGTTATTTTGGGGTTTTCTACTTGCTGCAGAAATTTCCTATGGCCTTTCAAAGCTTTTCTCCCTAATTTTCTTTTCCAAAACTCTTAATATTCACTTTTGTTTGTTCCACACCGCACCATCTTTACCAGAAATGAACTGGTCATGACCCCCCATGTCACATCGGGAACACGTAAATGCGGAAACAGTGGTTCCATTATACTTTTGCAATATGTATCTATATCAAAACGTCTGAAAAACTACCTCATGAGTGTGTAGGAACCTTTTAGCAATTTTTGACACTTTTTTTTTTCAAAATTTAAGTGTTTCCATTAGAATTTTTTATTGCCATATCTAGTTGTTTTTGTTTTTTTTTTTTGCAATGTAATGGAAACTCACTTATTATTGAAAGTTTTGCAAATGCATGTTAGTAATGACCAGTGCTGGATAATTCTTCCTACCTCTAACAAGTATTAAGTTGCATAATTAAGTCTTCACCAGTAAGGACATTCCATTCCACTAAATTTGTTTGTTGATGATTATTAATAGATGTAAAAGTAAATCTACAGCAATGCTTGAATCTCGATGCATTGTGCCAAAGAAGTAGTAGGGATGTTGGTAGTAATCCAATGGAAAGATGGTAAGTATTCAGTTTTTGGTAGCATGCCCCTTGGTAGCTTTCTTTCAAATAAGTAGCATGGTGATTAATTTTTTATCACTTAATGTTTTTAGTTGTTTTATTAACCAGAATTCAGTTGAAGAGACAGTATTCAGGGAATGATGTTTTTCGGGGAATGTGGGTGGGTGTGTGTGGGTGTGGGGGCGTTCTTTGCTCTATGTCCTTGTGTGTGTGTGTGTGTGTGTGTGTGAGTGTGTGGAAAGAGCTTGTGCCTATTATATTTAGATGCCTTTTTATCCACTGTTTGTTTTAATCCTTATGACTTGATTTTATCCTGTAAAGCACTATGTGTTGCCCGTGGCATGAAAAGTGCTCAAGAAATAAAGTTTGATTTGATAATTTCACTGTGAGTGACGGTTTTACAGCCAGGCTGAAAGCTAGCTGCTGTTGCTGTCTGTGAAGCTTAGCTTGCAGGTGCCTCTTTATTTGAGAGTCCAGTTCTTTGCTGCTGGAAAACAATTTTCACCCAGACAAGATATGGATTTCGCAATCATGTTGGTATTGTCCTTTTCAACCAGAAATTTAAAATGATACAAGCTCTTCAATGATTTTACATTGTTTTGTCTCTGCCGTCTTGCTAGCTGGGTGAACTTGTACGACTGACTGAGTGTGATGGGGATTTACTTTTTTTACACCATGTTTTTTCTGACAAAGTATTTTTTACTGTGTTAACCGTTTGGACTCAACATTAAATAGTTTTTTAAAACTATCTTCTAAAGAATAATAAAAAAAAAAAAAGCAGATAAAAATGGATTATATTGAATAATCTTTACACATTAACTGAACTCATCCAGCCACATGCCATGCTGCTATTTGTCTCATACTTCTAAAATTTTGGACGACCGAAGCCAAATTTTCGTAGTTTCTCCCCAGAGAAAAGTTCAGCTGCATGGAGGCAGATCAAGTAAAATCTTTTCCTCAGAGGGTTTCAGCTTTGGAGGGCTCTTAAAAAGATTTTGAAAGCAACAATGTGTGTGTGTGTGTGTGTGTATAGTATTCTCTCTGTGATTTGACATAAATAACACAAAGACATACGAGGAATCTGTGCATTGAAAAAGATTTTGGTATATCTGTGGTTAATGAAGCACAGTTGTACAGCTGCCGTCTTGTTGTCCCATTATTCAGTATGCTGCATGGATGCACATAGCGTGAGAATGATGAATGTATTTACCACATGCAGCATGATTCTATAGGTAGTCCCCTGTCTGTCCTACATAACGTCTGTCCTGCTGAACTAAGTGAACCAGTTATGTTAGAAGTTTATGTTTGCTTCAGTGTCTCAAATACAAATGCACATTATTTTCACAGCACTGCACCTGACAACCCTTCTTGGAGCTTTGATTATTTTCACGAATTCAGGGACATGTTTGCCAGAGCAAGGCTAAAAACAACTTGTGCAGAACAAAAAGTTCTGCACAAACTACAAAATATATGAGCTAAAGGGGGAAAAAAAAACCCAAACTGAAAAAAATAGTTAAATAGTGAATAACTACTGTCCAGGACCAAAGCATTGTTGGATGAAAGTTGACATATTATGCTGCAGTAAAGCTTCAGACAAGGGAGTAATTGGTTTCTTTGGGACTTGTGGCCATGTGTCAACTGAAAGGTTACAAGAGGTCATCAGACATGCAATTCCCCAGACCCCCAAAAACCACATATTTTAAGGAACCACATCATCTTTTGCTCACGTTGAGTTGATTATTTATCAATACGAGTGCATATAGCTTTGAAAACGTTTCCATGTGGAAATTTTCCTTCAGTAGAATCCAAAGTAATTGCATGTAGCATAGAGAAAGATCAAAAGTAAACTGGATAAAAATATAGAACAGATTGAATCAGAGGCCAGCCAAGGAAAGAAAAGGGGGGAAAAAACCCAAAACAATAACATAAAAATGATAGAGAGGAAGCGCAGCTCTAAAAGTGGATACTTCCAAATTTATTTGCCAGGGCTTTTGGTGTGTATGCAAGAGTGTGCACGTACTTTCTTTTCATGCATCTCATAGTCAGACTGAAAGAGATGAAAGCTGTGTTTGGATGGCGAGCTCTTTGTTTAAACGGAACTCTTCATTTCCTTTTGTCAAGTGGAATTCAGATCGCGACCCACTGCTTCTGTCAGTCATTCCTTCAGCCCAGAGGGGAAGAGTCTGTCTTCATCACCCAGGCCTTCTATCCACTGATGTCCTTTTGTTTCAGACTCTATTCATAGTACATGAAAAGTGAGACGTGTCTCTCACTTTTCTCTTTCTCTCTCTAATCCTATTCTTGTTCTTGTGTGGCTTGATTAAGTTGTCATATGCGGGGCTGGATCTTCTCCCAGACTATTCATCCATGCTGGGTCATAATTATCAGAATGGAAGCATCTTACATACCTTTCACACACAAACACACACATATATATCACCCAGGGGAAGAGCACAGGGTGGTTCTTCAACAAACAAAACCAATCAATGTATATCCCCACTAAGTATCATTTTATCAAAGCGCAGGAAGATTGTTGTCATGAGGCAGGCATGCTCCAAATGTTTCTCTGCATCTGTTTGCATGTGTATTCATGTGTCTGCATGCTTGTGTGTGTGTGTGTGCTTGCTTGGTTGCACAACATGCCTGTGTGAGGCATGTACAGTATCTGCTCCCAGAGTACTTAGCCGGAGGAGCTGTCTGCCGTTTGAATAAGGGCAGTCAGTCACCGGCACTAAAGAGAACATTCATCATGCACTTTCACAGCTTACACCTGTTTCTGCTGGCTAAGGCCGACAAGCTGAGATGGCTGTGGCGCCACATCACTCTCCGTGCTCTCTCAAACTGTTCCCGCGGTGCCGTGCACACATATCCTTTATGATGTTTTTCACATTAGCTCCCTGCAATGACCATCACTGTTCATAAGTAATGATGTTAACCAACCTTGGCATGACAGGAGGCCATAAGAGCACCCTATTGTTATAGTACACCAAAATCATCAAAACGCCTGCGCAAGACGATCCACATCGCACAGCATGACAGCACCATCATCTCTTATGATTGGCTCATACACCAGAGGAAGGGGGTTGTGACCTCACACCTGGCCAGTGATGTGATACAGTTATTATAAGAAACTGGAGGAATGGATGGTTCCTGCTCTCCCTTGTAGGGGGGGTTTTGTTTAATGTCCTGCTAGTGTTAACAGCGGTGTTGCATAGCTGCCCGTGATGCATGGCAAGGAGACGCAACACTTTAGAGCTCCAAGCATAACTTTTTCAAGCTCACTGCATTACAAGTAATTGATGACTGCTTTCTGAAATGTGCTCTGGTTTTAGGCTGTCTAAGCTTTTACGTGCAGTGTGTGTGTGTGTGTGTGTGTGTGTGTGTGTCACCATTTTATGGTGATGACATTGGTGAGCATTTACTCATATTGACAGGGTATGGTCATTATTAGTGTGATCCATCAGAGTGCATGTGTCACCATTTTATATCCTCTCCCCTCACGCCTCGGCTTTTGATATTACACCCTTATCTTCTTTGTGCCGCTGTTGTCGGCCATAATGCAGAAAAAAGCCCCTCTGTTCCTCTAACTCGCACAACACAGTCGCAACTCAATCGATTTCCTTTAAAATTTGCAGAAAACATGAGGAATGTAAGCTTTAATATTTCCCACTCTCTGCAATACCTGGTCCAGGTTGCTAGGTAACACGTTGCACGGCAGTGTTTGATGTGTGTGTGCTCTTTGTAAATGGCTTTGATCCTCAGCAAACTGACAGACTCTCCACAGTGTTACCTTCCTCCGGTAGTTTTGGCACCTCATCACACCGCAGAGACTAAAACGTATCTGAAAGCTCCCAAGTGAAATGGAATACCCACCTTGTTAGGCAAAGAAGACAAGGGAAGCTGTCCAGAAAAGTTTAAGCTTTAAACTATTTTCATTAAGAATGACCAGGACAAGGCAGAAGGTGCTTCCTTCCAAGCCTAATTCATGAAAGCTATGGCAACACCATATTCTGCTTTGCACTGCACTGTTGAATATGATTAATATGTACAGTAATTGTGTGCAATTAAATAAAAATGCACATAACAAGCAGGTAAAGTGTATTAATGAGACCAGAGGTGATGAAATGTGGGATTTAAAAGATGTGTATCCTGCTGTGCTGTTGCATGTGATTAAAATAACACTTACTAAAAAACATTTTACCTTTCCATGATATTATATATTTGATGGGAAATCAAGTCAAATGTCATATTTGAGACACAAAAACACATCTGTGAAGATCTACTTTATCGGTTGTGTGCATATTTTAATACACATTTATGTCCAGCTTCTTAAAGCAACACAAATGTTTCTAACCTTATTACTCTGTGCATTTGAATTTATTTGATAGCACACTGGTATTCATTATTTACATTTTACACATTGCCCTGCGGTGTCCCGGGGCTGAGAAACCACATCTTTGTGTTCCAGCCTGGATCATTGTGGGACAGCTGCATTTTGCTTTATAGCGCTATGTCACATGCTAGTGACTGGATATCAACACACTGACCACTTTGGATGTGCATTATGGCTGATTCAGGAAAAATAAGGACATAATGAGAGGAAGTAAGTAAAAGCACAATGATGTGAGTCAATATCAGAAAGCAAAGTGAAGAGACAGGATGCAAGTAGGGCTGCTCGATTATGACAAAAATTATAATCTCGATTATTTTGACTGAAATTGAGATCTTGATTATTTAACACAATTATCCAGTATTTTTAGACACCGCTGTACATTGTGGTGTTCTCGACTCCATGTCGCAGATTGCAACCGTCTAATGCACGGTTCAGAATTGTTTAATCCACTTTTACCGCTTATATTGGAACTATTTTATGTTGGCCTTAATGTACGTTTTATACCAAACAACCACTGTCAGGCTACAGCGTGTTTCTCTCATTCACCTGTTAAAAGACGGCTGATCTGAACCAGCTGGTTAAAGCGTTGCTATGGTAACGCCCCGTAACGGAGGGATATTACAGTGTTTAACTCGCCGAACTATGTATATGGAAATAATGCAGCCAGTTCTCACTGACAATGGTATAAACTATGTTTAGGTGAACTTCCACAACCTACTGCAGTTATTCTACATCGACCTGCAGCCGGAGCCGACTGAGACTGGCCGCCTGGGAGTGCTTTAGGACGGGAGAGGCTCCCGCTGCTCCTTCCTTACAGTAACTGCAGAACAATATGTGCCTTTAAGTCAGTCGCCAAAACACCAGAAAAGTCTCTAATAACTCCAGTAAAAGTTGCTAGATTTGTCGCTAGTCTCTTTTAACAAAAAAAAAGTCACCAGATTTAGCGAGAAACTCGCCAAGTTGGCAACAGTGTCTGAATGAAACCAAAGGGCTGTGGGAGGAGTTTACAGCACAGCGCTGCAATGCCAGTGACGCTTGATTAGCAACTGAAGACAGCAGGAGAGGAAACTGCAAAGAAAAAAAATAATCACATCCTTTTATTTTTATGATCGTGAAAACCCACATCGTAATTGAGATTAAAATCCGATTAATCGCCCAGCCCTAGATGCAAGATAGGTGTTGCATTAACTGTTGTTAGGGGGTGCCAAAATGTTAATGATCTAATCCCATGGGGTATTTTGGATAGCAAGTATACCCATTTAATAAACCCATTCATAAAACAGCTAGAAATATTAAATATAGGTGTTTGTCATCAGATTTATTTTATTTTTTTTTAATTAGCCTTAATATATTTTCATACAGTGTTTATAAAGAATTCTGGAAAAAAAAGAAAACTCTTACGTGCCTGGGCTTTATATGAGTCATATCCCCTCAAAGGGATGCAGCTTTCCAGGCAATCTTTTCCTCATACTTGTCAGTAAAATAAGATTTTTATCTGGAAATGGACACCCAATCTCACGGTATAAAGCTGAAATAGACAGGAAAATTAATCTACAGGTTTGCGTCTATAGATGCAGGATTTGCTGTTTTTCATGCCAGTGGACACAACCACATAGAGGGGAATAGGGTGTCATATAAGCAACTATGAAATGACTGTTGCTTCACTTTCAATAGGTGGAAAGTCTGAATTTGGAGGAGTTGGACTGAGGCCACATGGACATGCAACTGTCAAGCTAGTTCTGTGCTGAGCATCCATCCATTCCCTATAACTACTTTTTCCTGCCATTGGACGAGAGGTGGGGTAAACCCTGACATGGTCACCAGTCCATCACAGAAACAGCAGAGACCAAATGACTACGCACACACTCGCTCTGAAGGTCAGTTCATTATTTTATTTATTGGGATATTAACACTTGTGTGGAAGGAGAATATGTGACAAAAATAAATGTTTGTATCACATCGAAATATCCTTTTCCTGGAATCCTGCCTGCTGAGTCCAGCTGTCTCAACACACACAAAAAATCTTTTTCACCAGCACAAATAATTCATATTTTGTGACTATTTCATATTTTGCCATGCCATGGGAGTGGGAATAGCCACGGACTGACAAAAAAAAAAAGAAAAAGCTATTTCTTGGCAGACAAGATCATAGTGATGTGAAACTGAAGCCAGATAACACATATTACTCTGTGGGCTAAATAGTGGGTTAACAAATGGCGCTCAGCTGGGGAGTACAGAGTCTCTGCAGTGAATGAGAGAGGGACACACAGCCAAAACAATGGTCTTAACTGAAAGCACAATGGATGTTTTGGAGAGGGGGGATGACAGATCAGTAGTAATTGCCACTTTGCACCTAGCAATTAATCCAAACTCATTAAAACCAGGCTTGGACATTTACCCCTAAATGGTACTACCTGCAGGTCTAGTCTAATTATTGCATATAGATATAAACAAGCATTTAAAATAATATTTTAACAGTGATATTTAGGTGTGGGTTTATGTTTTCATCATAATTGTAAAAACCAGAGACTTGAAGTTATTGAATCTCCCAAACTCCAATTTCAGTTCATTTTATTCTAAAAAAAAAAACAAAAAAAACTGTTAAGGCTACGCTTCGCCACGTGAACCATCTTGGGGAGAAAAAAGTGGTTTCAGGTGCAAATAGCCAAGTTAAAATTTAATCATAGAGTTTCTAGTTTGCCATTTTACTCAGACATGCACAACATTTAGATGTGGCCATGGGAAGATGTGGCGAGGAGGAGAGAGAAATGAGATGTGCAGTGCCTGGCCCTGCACACAAGTGCATTTCAGGTTGTGTGAGGTTATTACAGGTTTGATTATTGAGTTCCACAGGGCAATTGGCTCAAATGAGGGCTGACAGCTTTGGAGGGCAGCAAACAGCTGGAGAGCTCATCTCTGCCAGCAGCCATATTAAGACCATTTCACTCCCAGGTGTCTCCGCTGCTATGATCTGTGATTAAGGCATAACTAATGAAGAGCTGATGAAAGTAATCAGGTGCCACTGCATCTGCAGATGCTTCCAAGATGCTGGAGCTACGTCCTCATAATTTAAAAGAAGATTATCAGTACGTCTACGCAGGGAATATGTTAATAAAACCCCAAAGTTTAGAATTCAAGGTAGATGGGGAAACTTTAGAAAATATTTACAAGGTGTTTATAGAGATGTTGTACCTTTTAAAAAGCCTGTGTACAGCAGAGAGACCTCATCTATCACTTCATTTCAGTAAGTACCAGTGTACCTCAATACAACATCACACAAGCATCACTCCATTTTATCAATTCATATCTGTAACTTGGCAACCAATTAACCAGCTGGCCGCTTGGAAATAAACTGAGCAGCTCCTCTGCAGTCAAAAGACTGCGCAAGTTGCGCTCTCCCATGTTGTAGCTTGAGGTCAAATAAAATCTTAACTAAACAGAAACTATGTAATGATCTTGGGAGTAGCTTTTGCTGAGGAGGTGTAGGCTGTGGCTGAAGTCCAGGTGCATGAATTTTTGACTATTACACAGACTGAAAAATGATGTCAATGCTTGTTGGAAATGAACTGACATAATATCTCTTTAGTGCAATATGTATGAGCAGCCACTCACTGTGGCAAAATAAAATCTGGCCCGACGCTATGCGCAGTGTGGGTGTGGGGACCCCTGAGCATCAGGTAATTGCATTTCATAATGCTTATTTCTTCCTCTTTCTTCTGCAATATGTGAGATAATGGAAAGCTGTGTAGAAAGGGGCCGATAACGCGTTTGCCCGCTTCATAACATGTTTTTGATTTAGCTTTTTACAACACCTCCAGCATGATTTTGATGCAGCTGAATCCACAGACATGCTGCTGTTAAGTGGGCAGAGAGCCCACGCACACACTGATATTATCAGCGGGTTTCATTCATCATTTAATTCTTTGGAATCGTCTCATCAGCCCCGTCACCTGTCATGCTGACGGTAAACAAGAATAAATGATGAATTGCATAATTCAATTAGGTGACAACAGCAATCACAAAGGCTAGTTAAGCTATTTGGAGCACTAATGCTGTGAAAGTCAGGGGAGAATATTACATTTTTTCACCAAGTCTTTCCTGTGGTCTACGCTCTTGTTGACAAATCCTACATCACTAACTGCAAAGGACATAAGGTTGAATTAGATCTCAAGGCTGTTTCCATGTAATATTCATTGTCATCTGAGTACATAGCAGCCTCTGCTTCCAGATCAAAAGCATTTCTATTCAGCAACAAGGGAAAGCACTTGAGTGTGGAGGAGGAATTCACAAAACGCCTTGGCCCATCTTTCATATTTCAGTCTTCAATCGGACCTTTGCCAGAGAACAAACAAGATCTGTGCGCTGTCAGGCACGTTGCATAACAAAGAGTTGCATGTTTTTGGAGTGTAACTATTGATAATTATAAAGCTGTATGATCAGTTATCAATTGAATAATGTTATATAAAGTGGGATTATATTGTTACACTTTAGTGTGCATATACACGACACCAACACAATCAAGTGGCAGACATTCAGTCTGATTCAGTTCCTGAACTCAGTCTGACTTTTAGCATTTATAAACTGCTATAAACTAAATGAGATTAAATGATCTTAGCCACTAACTGTGCAAAACAAGTGTTTTAACGTGATCTGACAACATGAAATTATTATGAAATTATGAATTCAAACCTCTGAACATGGAAGAGTTGACCATGTAATACTGCGTTACAGTACAGAGACAACGTTCACCTCTAAAATGTCCCTAAAATAAAGATCATTTATAATATAAAACCATGGCACATGTTTTGTTTTTCAGATCTTCATTTCATTTTACATAAAAACAAGATGAAAATGTATTTTGCACACATGACATCCACACATTCAATAATTTGCTACTAAATTCTTCTCAGATCGTTTTAAATGAGATGTTTGTACAGTTTGGTTTCTCTTTTTCTCTTTTATACAAACTAAACCAGATGCTGCTTTTCCACGACTGCAGTGTTCCTCAGTGACTGAATCTTATCTTTGCATCTGCAGTTACAAAGAATCCCTGCATTAATTTTGTCATGGAGATTCTTGATCAACAAAAAGATGTTAAGTCTTTCTCTTCTCTTTGGAAGAACTGACAATATGTGGTAGACTCAGTGGTCTAATTTTAGACTTGATTTATCTCATGACCAACAGGATTTGCCTTTATATCCAATTCTTCATCCCACATGTGTAGCAGTGATATATTGGAGCCCAACCAGTTCATTAAATATCCATTTATAATTTCCTGTGCTTGTGCAGATAGCCAGCCTATTACATATTTAGGTGACTCTGCCACTGCACTACACAGAGATCAGTCCACGAACGTGCACAAAGAATAGTAGTCAGTGTGTGCAAGATGAAAGTTTTACTCCACAACTGATCACGAACTCACTGGATCAACACCCAAAGGATGGATTTTTAATCCTAAAAACGCAGCAGAAACTGATAAAAACAAAAGGTTAGAAAAGGTTCTAAAGTTTTATTCTATAAAATAAAACCTCTAGTTTAGCTGGACATTATAAAGCCGTAGTGATCCTTGCTGGGATCTTTCACTTTGAATATCTGATTTTTATAGCTATAGACACACTCAAACATTTGTTTACTGTATCATAAAGCATGATTTATTCAATATATTTTGCATGCCTAATAATTATGCACTCGCTGTGTAAAATAAATAAATAAATAACGAAAGCATTGCTTTTAAACTCTGTTTCCTAGAAGCAAACGCAAGTGACATGACAGGCAATCTGACAACACAAACCCAGGTTAAGCCCAGGAGACGAGGTACATGCCCCCTTGCAACACGAGAGTAGCAAAAAACATGACTATATATACCTTGAAAGACATTTCGTGCATGCAATCGTTTTCACGTAGAGTAAAATGTTTATTTTGAGGTTTCTGTAAGCACAAGCGTTTAGCTTCTCTTAACATCAAGCTAAAATCATAAAGACATTTTTACATGCATGCTATTGGTGTGTAATCTATACAGGGAGATATATAAGAAAACTGCATAACTCATGTGCACTCTGAAAAGGAAATCTATACACATTTACACAGACGGCATTTCTACAATGTAATAGCGGAGAGGGACAATCGGCTTTTTGTAACTGATGAGCTCATCAATGTCTATAGTGCTGCTAATAATCTGAAGTGTTAGATTGATAGGCGACTTGGTCCATGAGGAAAATGCACCATTTGTAATAGCCTTAGCACAGCACGTCCCTGACAAGCGTGAACTCGCCTAATAATCCTTGAATCTTCAGGCAGCTTGACAGCTATACTTCACCAATTACCAAATAAATACAGCACACTGCATGAAAATTCTTTGAATTTATTACCGATTCATGACAGCGTCTTACCATATTTCATAGCAATTGTAAATTACACTTAAATGTGTATTGTTTTTTAAATTAAAAGTAAATGCCACGCAACAGAGAACAGTAGATAACTGTAATTTATTAGCATAAAACAGTGTTCTCTGACAAACAGACCCTAACCACGCTCGCTCACTGACACTATAAGTGTGGTGGGTTTCTTGATTGATAGCGATTGCTGCTGTCTCATACTGTTGATGGCGACATTCAAATTGGTGGTCTGTTCTCATAGAAGATTGAAACTGAATGGCAGCAATAACCTGCTTCACAGCCTTGATTCTTCAGAGACTCACTTAGAAGCACACTGGCTTTAATCCACTGAGTTATAATAAATGTATGCACATGAAGTCCAGAAATGTGAATGATGACATTGACTCTCAAACATATGTGTTAATTACTAATTACTACAAATGAGATCCTGCACATGATCTCATACCCAGTCTGGAAACAGAATGTGAAATGTCTATACTAATCCAAGCAATGACAATTAGCTGGTTGACTATAAATATTTGACTCAAAATGTTTTACCATTTCTGTTCCCTACACAGACGCAGCTTAGGTTTGGATTGCTCAGTATGGCGTCATTCTTTGTAGGCACTTTAACTGTCAGTACTCCTTACTGCTTTCCTTCTAACCCTGGCTACGTTGGAATTAATACACTTAGTCTAATGTTACAAAATACAAGGTTACTGGTTGCATATATTGTGATTGTGTTAAGTCGTGATTGTTGACGGCATACTTTACTGTTTTACAATTTCCAATCCTCAGATTGTAGCACAAATTTATGTTGTGCACATGAACACATCTATTATGTAATGAATAGGGAGACTGGGCTAAAATAAAGTTACCATAGTAGTTTGTTAGCACTTTACTTAAAAACCCAAAACAAAACAACCCAAAACAATCAATATATTGCAATACATTCATCAGTTTTTTGCTGCTTATCTGGGACCAGGTCAGCAGCCCAGACTTCCCTCTCCCCAGCCACATTTGCCAGCTCTTCAGGGGGGATCCCGAGGTGTTCCCAGGCCAGCCGAGAGATATCATCCCTCCAGCGTGTCCTGGGTCTTCCCCTGGGTCTTCTTCCTCAGGGAGGTGACAGTATTACCTTACCAGGGAGGCATCCTAACCAGATGCCCGAGCCACCTCACCTGGCTCCTCTTGATGCAGAGCGGCTCTACTCTGAGCCCGTCCCAAATGAGCAAGCTTCTAACCCTATCTCTTAGGGAGATCCCGGCCACCCTGCAGAAGAAATTCATTTCAGCTCCCTGTATTCGTAATCTCGTTTTTTAGGTCACTGCCCACAGCTCGTGACCTTAGGTGAGGGTAGGAACATAGATCAACTGGTAAATCAAGAGCTTCGCCTTCTGCCTCAGCTCCTTCTTCACCACAACAGACTTACGAAGTGTCTGCATTACTGCAGATGCTGCACCGATGCACCTGCCAATCTCATGCTCCATCCTTCCCTCACTCATAAAAAAGATCCCGAGATGATTGAACTCCTCCACTTGGAGCAATTCATGACACAAAATGCTGTTGAAATATTCAAATATAATATGTCATAATATTACAGTAAAATATTGGTATGTGCTGTCAGTATTATTATTTAATGAAGATCAAGTCATAGTTTGCGGGGGAGGGATAATCTCTGGACCAGAAAATACATCTGGGGATTTTTTCCCTTATATATTTTTAATTACATTTAAATTTTGGATGCTTTCACCCACATCTAAATTCTGTATTTCACAAACTTCTGAGGAGTAAATTAGTGTTGCTTTGCACTTCTCTCTGTCAGAAAATTAATTCATGTAAAAAAAAAACAAAACAAAACCCTCAAATTCCTCTTTGAACAGGTTATTTAGCTTATCAGTTATGTGACAAAGTAATGTGAGACCAGTCAGCTTAAAGGAAAAAAGTAAATAATGTTTACCCCTGATATTTATATGTTTGTGTTCATTAAAGGCTTTAAAATGAAACAGTTATCATCAATAGCATTACTCAGTAAAAGCCACAGAAATAATTTCAAAATGCAGATTTTGTCCAGCAAGAGCAAATGTGAGTGTTGCCAGGCAATCAGCTCTTCTAGCATTAGAGGCCGTGGTAACAGTATGCATAAGCCAAAGGGACAAAGACTGTTTCGACAGTTCTCGCCCTGAGCTGGATTTACAAAGCAAGTAAACAGTTGATTGCATGACTTAAGAGCCTGGCTCCATGCTTATGTGAAATGTATGCACAAAACAGTCTGTTTCCTCTATTCTGCAACAACATATGGAGGAAAGGGAGATCTATTTCAAAAGCAACAGCTTTTTAAACCAGGTTAAGAGCCTTGTGAGTGCACATGAATCTGGTATAGCATAACATATAACCCTTTTGGGAGTTGGTGCAGATGCAGTGAACTGACAGTTCATTAAAGTTGAATAGTATCTTGCAGAACCAGGAAGCCAGGAAGAGGGCAGGTTAAAAGCAGACCTGCTTTAGCCGGTTTGTTCATAAGGGGACTAATAATGTATGTTTACCAATAATGACAGCTAGCGGGACGGAAATGACACTGAACTGTCTCACCAATGTGTCCCCTTCACACAGTGTGTGTTCTGGGTAATGATCTACTCTAAAAACAACTACCAAACTCTGACTTTGGATGAAATTTTATTTAAGAACATGCCAACAGCATGAAATCTGAACCTAGTTTAATGCCTTCCGGAGATTTAAGACATA
The DNA here is from genome assembly GCF_933228915.1 of Telmatherina bonti. Classification (NCBI taxonomy): domain Eukaryota; kingdom Metazoa; phylum Chordata; class Actinopteri; order Atheriniformes; family Telmatherinidae; genus Telmatherina; species Telmatherina bonti. The sequence goes on along the minus strand of NC_136610.1, from coordinate 31,416,482 downwards.
TGGTTTACACAAAGTTCTCAAACCACATTCAAAGCTTATGAACACCAAAGAACACAAATAAGTAAAGCTGCACTCACCCTTGCCCTAATTTATCTAATGCCTACCCATCTATACTGTACATGTATGCAGTTGTTTTATTTATTTCTTAAACAGACTCAGATGTCTGGTGGGCCTCTCAGGTACTGTTTTAAAATGGTTTTACTCCTATCTCACAGATCGACAGTTTTTTATAAGTATGGATACATGCTCCTCAAAGACCCATAAAATAAAATGTGGGGTTCCCCAAGGATCAATTTTAGGCCCATTACTTTTTAACCTGTATATGTTGCCACTTGGGGACATCATCAGGAGACACGGCATTGATTTCCACAGCTATGCTGATGATACACAGCTTTACATCGCCGTGTCTCCTGATGACCTGGAGCCAGTCAACACCCTTTTAAACTGTATTTTAGACATAAAGTCATGGATGGCAGAGAACTTCTTACAGCTCAACCAGGACAAGACTGAAGTTTTAATCATCGGTCCTGAAGACAAGAGAGAGATCATTTCATGCAAACTGCAGAGTTTTAAATCCTCCCAGTGTGTACGAAATCTGGGTGTTATTTTTGACTCTGAGCTGAATTTTATTCAACATATCAGAAATGTTACAAAGACAGGATTTTATCATCTCAAAAACATCGCCAGAGTCCGCCCATTTCTCTCTCTTGCCAGCACGGAGGTACTAATGCATGCTTTTATTTCTAGTAGACTAGACTACTGTAATGCCCTGCTCTCTGGGCTTCCCAAAAAGAGTATTTCTAGTTTACAACTACTGCAGAACTCGGCGGCACGAGTTCTGACAAGGACCAGGGGGCGGGAACACATTACACCAGTTTTAAAGTCGCTGCATTGGCTCCCCGTGCAATTCAGGATTGATTTTAAGGTTCTTTTAGTGGTTTATAAATGTCTTAATGGTCTTGGGCCTTCTTATTTATCTGATCTGTTTTTAAGGTATGAACCCTCGCGGACCCTGAGGTCCTCAGGTACCGGCCTTTTAGTTCTTCCTAAAGTTCGTACCAAAACATATGGCGAGGCCACATTTCAGTATTACGGGCCTCGCCTATGGAACAGCCTGCCTGAGGGCCTCAGGGCTGCAGAGACTGTTGATGTTTTTAAAAAAAAGCTCAAGACCTACCTTTTTAGTTTAGCTTATAACTAAGTTTTAACATTCTTATTAACCCATATTTATCTTTCTTTTTAGTTAATTTTATTTATTTATTTATATATTTTATATATTGATTTACATAGTATAGATTTTATTATTTTATTTTAATGGATTTTATTTTTGTTTAGTTATCACTCCAGCTCTCTCCTCATCGGGGTCCTCTTCGCCGAGGGCTGCCCCTGCTCTGACTGCATGGGTGTTGCTGTGGGGGCTGTCCCTGTCTGGTGGGTCGGGATCCAGCGCTGCAGCTTTACGGTTGTGGCGTGGGTCCTGTCTGCCCGGACCCGGGTGGCCCCCATGGTGATGGCCTGGGTGGTCTTGGTTGTGTAGAGGCTCCCTGAGAATACCGTTTCCTTATCTGGTGCACATCTGGTGCAAATGCACCTGGCCATTCATTCATCTTCTTTTAACTGTTACAGGGCAAATAGGGCATGGGTGAGGGTGGTTGTGGGTGGGTGAAAGGGGATGTGTATGTGTGTTAGTGTTTTATCTATTTTGATGTAAATTGTTTTATAATGTAAAGCACTTTGTATTGTTTTTAAGCACGAAAAGTGCTATACAAATAAAGTTTGATTTGATTTGATTTGTTTTGCATATAAAACCATGGTTGTATTGTACTGCCCTGCAGATGCAACATACTGTAATTTCATTATACTCTTAAATAGGTGGTAAAAAGCTAAAATAAAACCTTTAGAGTTTACCTTTAAAGGCCGAGTATGTAAGATTTCAAGGTGATTCTTTCCACCACCAGGTGGCAAACACCAGGTTGTGAGCAAAACCACAAAACTGCTAGCTCCACAAATGACCACAGGTTGGCAGTAATGAGCAAAACTCAGCCCGCACCCCTCCTCCTTTCCAGCTTCAATGAGGGCAGGAATCGCTTGTGAGCTGTAGCTCAGAGCCGCGCTGCAATAAATGTGCTTATACTCCCCCTACTGGTGAAAAAAGGTACTTTTTTTTTTTTTTTTACTGGTCAGAAAACATTCAAGAAGGGTCTTTGTCATTAATTAAACTTGTAATTTAATAACGCATCAAATGTGGACGGACTGGAACCTACATGTTAAAAAAAACTATCTAATTATGATTGTAGTTAATTTTTTTAGTTAATTTATTTTGAAAATATTGAAAATCTTACATACTCTACCTTTAAATAAGAAAAAATAAACTAATATTACAGATAAAGTCTCTGAAAGTTTAGTGTGATACAAGAGATTTTATAAAGATCTATTCAATTTTCTATTCCAAATTCTATTCTTCTTTCTAAAAGCCATAAATCCTCTCAAGCTTGTTGGATTTATTTCAAGAGCTGAAAAGCCAGACTGTCTGTACGGAAGTTTAAAGCAACCACAACTTAACTCAAGCATGATAATGAAGCATTTTTACACTGTTGTACTGGTAATAAGACTAAAAAGGAAGATTTGTCGTGTCCATCTGAAACGGCCCAACTACAGCTGTGAAAAGGTATGAGCTGCAAGCTCTGCACGAGTCAGTTCTTAAATGGTTTTCATTGGACTGTAGCAAAGTTCTGCAGGCCTGTGCTGACAGTCGCTGGGCTGATGCCAAACTGAGGGAATTGACACATTAGCTTTGCAGATCTTCTTAAATTTTCATGCCCATAGCTGCACAGGTGCTGCAGGAGCTGACAGATTTGTCAAACGACTACATTTTCATAATGTTTACATACACTGAACAACAAATCTTATGCATTTTGCAGGCACTCAGAGCAATGTCAGCTTCAGTTTATCAATAAAAGATGATATTTCACAAAGAGTGTTCAACAAAAAATGAAGGTACAAGGAGGAGAGGTAAGCACAAGCCACTGGATGGGCCAGGCGACCGAGCTGCCTTGAGGGAATTGACTTTCCGACAGGCACAATGAGAAAGACGGGGGCTGAGCAGGAGTTTGACGTGTCTTTGAGCAAGGCAGGTTAAAGCCCTCTCTTTAAATGGATCACAACCTGATGCAAACAGGCCTGTCAGCTGAAACGAGATGGGACTTAGCTGTCAGTGAAAGCTGGCTGAGGATCCAACAGAGGCTAGTATGGTCAGAGGAGGTGAGTCTAACTTGTCTAACATTTCACTACAAGGGGAGCTACCTCTTTGTGCATCATCACTTTCATTCCTTCAATACCAAAGGCAGCCAGCTGCAGCATTCAGCGGTTCAGAAAAAATATCAAAGAACTGCTGTAGGTATTACTTGCCCACGTGGCTGTAGTAGCAGCAAAAAAAAGGGGGGGGGGGGTTTACTCGGCTTGTTGGACATTTGCCAAGCTGACACAGACCAGGCAGACGGAGAGCATGCCCAATGAGGGGTGGTTGAAGTAACAACCTGAGCACAAGCTGCCAAAACTTACTAGTACTCTTTGCCTAGAGAGTCATATAAAGTGACATTGCTGGCTTGCAGCAAACAACTAAGCACAGCAGAGCAGCTAAAGGTCAGGAAAAGAAACCAGACGTTCTCCCTTTAGCAAAACATCCTGCAGAGGAGCAAATTTATCAAGCTGAGAATATCACTTTTAAACCAAAGAAATTTAGAATCAGTGTTGGAGCTGTTTAAACTTTGAAACATTTTAGCGTCAGTGGTCAGTATTATCACTTTAAACCACATAATCTCAGTGCAAAACGAGCTGCTTAAGCTTGTTTCTTCAGGGCAGGAAAACCTGGAAGCTGGCTTGTCTGGAAATTTCACGGCAGGGACTTAACATGCATTCACATGTGCGCACAGTCAGATAAGCTGTTACAATACAGAACAAAAAGATTGAGATTAAAACATGCAGGAGAGTGAGGGCGCTCTGATGAGATCACCACTGTTCTTACAGCCAGTAAATGTTCCATCCTGTAGGGAGTTTCTAAACTTTAATTTAAATAAACAACAGAAAATAAAACTACAAAAGCAGAGATAGTTTATTTTAATATGTTTGAATTGTCATAAACAGATATTCAGTTCATAATGGGGATAGTATATATTATATACAAGTGTATGTAATATATATACACTCACACAATATAATATAAAATTGTTACTATTATTTAATAAGTTACAGGCATAGGTTTACTGGGTCATGTTTGCATCTTTTTTAGATTCACTCAAGTCCATTTGACATGCAGCTAAATGATAAGCTGATAAACAGATGTGTGCTTCTTAATGGGGGTCTACATACTTCAAAACAAGCAATATTTCATTAACAGCCTCTTAAAACCCAAGTCTCAGCTTGGAAAATGGCTAGAAAACCACATTTTCTTAGCTTTAGAAACAATGCAAACCTTTTAGCTTTCATCATTAATTCCAAAACTTTGCCAAAATGTGTAATCTAAACAAAAAGCAAAATCTTACATGTGTGGCTTGATAACAATCATGCCACATGCATAACATCCAGCAAACTCCTCACGAAAGAGTGCCAGCTGAAATTTAAATCGGGAATCTCCTTGCTATGATGTGACAACTCTAACCACTACGTGACTGTTCCTTCCTCCAAAACATCCCCTCTATATAAGAACAGTATTTGTATCTTTTACACACACATTTGCCTGACAGCAGACTGCCTTACAACCCTCCCTAATGTATGCCTACAGACTACACATGCATGTTTGTTTGGAAGATGCTGCTGTGGATTTCTATATATATGACCTGGATCATCGGGATGCTGCATCCTGCCTGAGAACAGGTTCTGCTTCAGCTGAGCGATTTAGCCCTTGGTAGTTGTCAAATGTGCTTCTAAAAAGCTTAATATACATTTACGACAACTTTCTCATTTTATATACTCTGCGGGCTGTGTATTGGAGTGAGAATATGATTTTGACAGATGGAGGATAGAAGAAAAAAAAAAAAACGTTTGAAGCACTTCCCATGGGAACATCTTAAGGGGATTCATTTCATTCTTTGACTCCATTTCTAAATAGAGAGAAAAGCAATGAGCTGACACATCAAACATTATCATGGCAAGTTAAAAGCAGAGTTAAGCTCTTTATGTCTACCTCTCTGATTTGAAGTTTTGCTGAAACCCTTTCTGTGAACTCATCTACGGTACATTTTGATCCCGTTCTCCAACGAGTAAGCAACGTCTCTCTAGCTTCTTTAGATCTCCCCCTTCCCTTTAACAGGTATGTTAAATCACCATTATCGCACATCTGTGAGAGCTTTCTACCTTTCTTTCCCAGGATCCTTCGGTTTATTTGTGCAGTAACCTTGAATTGTGGCAAGAAGCAGAGTCGCTTCGAGGCCTCCGCAGAGCATATCAATCAGCCATATTCTACTAATAACTTGAGCGTTACTGATATCTTTGTGTCAGTAAAGTGAAGGGAGAGAAATAATGAATGTAGAGTCTGTGGTGCTGATCGCAGAACTGTTTGGTCTTCTCTGAGGTTAAGCGGGGAATGCCATGGGGTGACACGGTTGCCAAATAGCAAATAAAGCCGAGACCTTTCTGAAAAGTCAGAGTCTTAACTTCTGACTGATTCACTTGATCTCCGTTGGTATTTGTTATTTATGTGGCAAATGGATTACATAAATTCTATCATGGACCTCACCGTCACAGACCTGACTCAATTAGCCAGCCGAGGTTTTAGTGGACACTTAGCTGGATCTATTGAAGCAAATCACGACAGACAGATGAGTGATATTTTTTATTTTTGGTGGCTTGGACTCAAACCCATTACTTTTCCTTGTTTGTATGAGCGTCTGACTCATTGGGTAATCAGTTTGATTAATAAAACCAGCCTCTGGTAGCATATTTTTGGCTCACACTATTGTAAAACCTTATGTCTGTGTAAAAAGGAGCAGCTTCTTTGTTACGATGTGTTTCCGCCCTCTCTCACATCAACATATGACAAATACATTCTCATTGTTCAGAGCTTTAATTCAAATTAACTTGGCTCCACAACATGTTTTTACCACCTGTTGGCTTTTGTCTTCAGCTTCTGACCCCTCATTATTCTCTTCCACTCGAGCGTCTGGATTTTCCCTCCCATTGTCCACTTACCTGCATCCTCTTTAATCGATCTCTTTTCCTGCTGCCGTCGTTTCTCATTTGAAATATTTCTCACGTCCCCTCTTCATCTACATACCAGCCTCCTCTCCCCACCTCTTCATACATCGCTCACTTCATATCTCCTGCTTTCTGTACCCCGCCAGTGAGCCCACCCTGGCAGCCTTGGCCCTCTGAAATGCATCATTTCTTCCAAGAGATATCCTTCTGTGCTGACCTCTGTGCTAGCTGGCTGCCTGCCATCTCCACTCAATGGACTCATCAATCCATCTTGGTTCTTGGATGGCCTTGATTTTATTGTCTCACACAGCCCTCTGTCATCCTGTTCATCTCTCATCCTTAATGTCATCCTTTCAGATTTTAACATGTCTGCATTTTTTGAGCACAGTATTTGATTGCATTGAGCTGGAATGGCAGAGTACAGGTGGGCCATTGTTGTCAAGTCCTTGCCAGGGCATAGGCTATTTTTTGCAGAATTAATCATTTGATAGAACACAGCAGCTACAAAGAAACTTAATTTGTTTTTCCACTTATTACTGATGATTGATTGGACTTTTTAATGCATTGATGCTTTACATTAAACTATGTTCGCACATAGTTATCAATCATGTTTGGCTGCCAAACCACAAACAGGGTGGACTACAATAATGTGAACCTGGTGCATTACATCTGCTCCACTGTGACAAATTTATAGTGAAAATTGCATCAACTTTATACATTTCAGGTGCCCTGTTGGCTATTTCTGCTCTGTGCAGGATAAGGTCTCACAACACAACAGTCCTTGAAACATCTAGAAAGCAACATTTATACAGTGGCTATGATCACATGAGAATTTTTTTTTTTTTTTTTTTCATTTATTTGTTTTTATGATTCAACAAGATTTATTAGAGCTGATAGCTGCCATACTTGTGGGCCTGTAGATACCCAGTGGTTCATACTCTGGATTCTTGTTAGACATCATAGGTTTTCACAGTAATTTGCTAGTTTAACAGGAAATATATAACAAAACATTCTCCTTTTTATATGTGCACATCCATGGAAATAATGACAAGAAATTCAGTCTGATATCTCTTTCAAAACTGTTCTGAAAGTATAAGCAAGTTTATCACTTGTCTCGTGATCAAAACTTTTTCTTGTTATTGCGAAAAACACTCATTTCAGTTCATTTTGGGTAGACCAATCCAAAAAAAACTTTCCAGAAGTGTGGCTGGTGAAATGTATACGGTTTGCTTTTATACTTAGAAATGACTTTTTTTTTTCCCCAGTTAAGAGTGATAGTATTAATATATTTAAATGTGGTAACGTTGACAGAAGTGGAATCACATTTGCAAGCAGGAGTGTTTAATTTTGTAAATCTTTTTTCTGTTCTGCTTAAAATTTTTGCTCTCATTCTGTGCGTTTACATGGGAGTTTTAATTCCTCTTTCATTCCGAGTAAAAGTTAATTCCATTTTAAACTGATGAAAAACGACCATGTAAACACTTAAATCCTAATGCAAATTTCTATTTGGCATTAAACTTAATTTCAATGTAAGTAGCTGGTTTATTCGCATTTTAATTACAAAGTATTTAATTCCTCTGTCATGTAAACTTTAATTCCGCTCTAAGTTAATTCCAGTCATTCTGCGCATGTTCGTTACCTTGTCCTGTCTCAATGACGCGCGTTGTTTTGCCTCCCGTGTGCGGTGGTCTATCTTTCTTTTCCTTCTCAGTTGCTGCAAAAAGTGAGTTGATATGCTCGTGTTGAGCTGGTACTTCAAATTTATAATCACATAGCATCTAAACTGGTACTTATTTTGTAGTTTTTACAAGTTACGACTGAAAAAATGAGAAGCAGGGAGCTAACTTTGTTTATTTCCGGTATACGTCATACGTCACTTGCACCCTCGGTCCAATCAGAACCCTTCCCAACCCGCCGCTCTACAGAGCAATTAAGTGAGGACGTGTTTCATGTAAGCTTTCATTCGGAATTATTATTTTCATGTAAACATGAAAGTAATTCCAAATTATTTAATGCTGATTAAAAAACATCATGTAACTGCACCCAGTATGTGTTTAATGCAACGGGTTTTCAACTTGCATCTCTGTTTCATTTAACTTCTGTTCTGGCACATGAGGACAAATTTAGCATGGTTTCTATAAAAAGCCCACTTGTTTAAACTAAATCTGAATTTTTCTCAGTGTTGGTTTACTGTCATGCAATTTTTTTTTTTTTCCTCCCCTGCCATTTTTAATAACACTTCCCAGCTTCCCATCTCCATGATTATGATGGATTATTATGCAAATTCAGTTTTCAGTTTATGATAATAAACAGATTTTAACTATGTTCAGTCATTCAGCAAGTTATATGGTTGACAAGATTCTTGTTCGCTCAGTCTGCAGAGCCTTGTGAAGAATCAGAGTTGAGTCAGTCATGAATTTATCAAAGGATTGACTTTTTTAAGAATTAATTGGCTTGACTGTATTGATTGTAAGTGTGCAGTTTGGTTTTTTAAAATCTGTTCAAATTTTACTCGAACAGAAATAAATGCAAATGTTTTCAAATCTAAATGTGCTACACCCTTGTGGATATCTACATTTTAGTTTTGCAGAAGCGTGCTAACATTTTCTATCTTTTGTAATAGATCAAAATACACTAAATAAAAAAATATAAGTTTTATTGTTTGTGAATATTGTATGTGAAAAGAACAGGCTTTTAAAAATGGATGGCTGAAATGCCATACCAAAACCTGGTTTTGATGCATTGTTTCGGATGTTGCAGAGTAAATGTTTTGAGGGATTACATGCCTGTACTGAAAAAAGTATATGAAGGAAAAAAATAAATACTATAGTGACTTAAAGGCAGGGTAGAAATGTTTTCAAGGTACTTTTCTTTTTTACTATATTGCTTAAAATCACATCACACCCCGATTGCAGCCCTAATTGATTAACTACTTTTTAATTAAATACACAAAAACATTTATTTATCTGTGGAACAGACAGGACTGAAGAAAGCACCATCCAGTTGTTTAAACTGGCTCGTTCTAAACAATTGGAGGGTAAAATGTCCATCAAAGTCAGCTTCCCTTTGTCCCCCCCAACATGCACACGCCTCTCTTCCTGCACGAATCCCAGGCTCTCGGAGGCTTGGAACTTTTGTAAAGGCAGCAAAGTGAGAGCCAGAGCTTAGCTAGCTCCTCTATATGCAAGGCTGCAAAATTGTCATTGTTCTTATCTTCACAGTTGTGACAAGAATGAGCTTCTCTGAGCAAGATAATGCCAAATTTGGATTCTAATATGGATTGTAAATGTAGGCAATATTTATTTCATGGTGATCTGGCCCCTTGAAATCAGGCCCCCTGAAATTTATTTTGGGATCACTGTGCGGATTGGGTCCTCCCAGTTTGGGAAAGACTCATTATTTCTGTGCTGATCAACCCCCCCAACCCTCTAACCAGTCGGGTGGCTCCAGTTATAAAGAGTGAGTGGTTGTGCAAAAGAGAGAGAGAGCGATTGATGAGAAGCAGCAGACTCAAATCATTCAGAGATGAAGTTCTTGGAAAATCTGAAACCATGAGTGTGGCAAAACATGAATAAGCTTCCTCGTGTGGCTCATAGATTAACTTCACATTCAAACCTTGATCAGTTCAGCAGATTGAAGCCGACCCACATTAAATCTCGTCCCACTCGGGACCCATCTGCATCAAAATATGGTGTACGTTTTTTTTTCCTTTGGAGGGCGTGACTTGGGGAGGGGTCTGAAAAAAGGGGTTTGGCCTTTCGAACTGTATTTTCTAAATGTACCTTTCTGGAACTGTTTTTCCAGGATCTTCTATTTTTAACAAACATAAAGCAGTAATGGTGAAAAGCCATTAGATGTCTAAATGGTCTCAGGTGTCAAAACAACTAAATTCTCGCTGTTGTTCAGTCTCGGAAGCGTACATAAAAATCCGCTTGATAAAAAGTTTCAGCATCTTCACTGTGCTCCACTTTATCGCTGCGGGGGCTCCAAACAGGAGAAGTATGTTGTGTGTGATTCAGAGAGGAGTGAAGACAGAGTTCAATTTTTTGGAGCTGCAGTTCTGGAGAGATTATAGTATTTACAACTATCATGTTCCTGGAACAGTAAAGTTAATTTCCTGGATGTTGCAAGTTGTTTTTTCGCCTGGTAGTTTTGCCACATATTAGGAAAGCTGTAGGTGTTGTTTCAGACGCGTCCCACGTTGGCAAGTGTTACCATCAGCTGGATGATAACTAAACTTGCTGTTTCAGAAAATAAAGAGATTTCCTCTTTTATTTTTCATTGTGGTCAAACAATACTGGTTATTCTTCAACCATCAGCTGATTTTTAATGCTGATCATCAGTCTCATTATACAGTGTCTTGCATTTATGGCAGTATGTGCACGCACATAGTTTTGGTGATAAAAAAAAAAAAGAATAGAGTGCATTAATGTAATTTTAACATACTAACTTTAATGTAATGTTATTCATGTGATTTATATCAATACATCATATCATTATATAATTTATAGAGGTAGGGAAATCAAATAAAAAGATTGAATATTGTGATTTTTTTGCTTCCCAATTTTAAAATAGATTGTTTTGTTAAAAAAATCTTTTTTCTTTTCTTTTTCTTTTTCCTTTTTTTTTTTTTAGAATGAATAAAATGAATAAAAATAATTCATTATAAATTTTTTGAATAATTTTTATTGTTTTTAGTGATCTTTTTACTTGTCTTCTGAGACATTATAGCAGCAGAATGATGGTCTGGCTACTGTGTTGTTTTTTTCCTGACTGAAATGAAGAAAAATGACGAGCAAAAAAAAAAGTTTTATACATTTGTTTTGTTTTTAATCTACAAAAATCAGCAATATTGAAGAATTGTGAGAATTGCAATTTAAATCAAATCGGTACTAAAAAATCAGAATCAAATTGAATTGGGACAAATGCATATCGTCGCAGCCCGAATAAATTAATCTAGTGATTCAATTTTAGAGCTGAACTGTTCCATGTTTAGCTTTAGCAAAAGGTTTCCAGAACAAATCTGCAGATTACTTTCCTAGTTAATTTATTGATTATAAAATTCAGAAAATCTTCACTCAGATCAAAACCTATAAATGGAATAAATATAATTTGAGCAAATTAATTAGGCAAATATTGGTACTTAAGGTGAGTAAATGAAGCCAATCTGCTGCTATTTCTATGCTAATTTTCAACATAAACATTTTTTATTTTCAATAAAGCTTTGTAAAATATTCATAAACTTCTGTGTTGTGCATTTTAGATGATGTAATAATTAGACAACTGAACTGTTAAATATTGTCAAACTGTAGTGGAGTAAAAAAAATGAAGCACAATAACATTTGATTTTACTGTTAATTAAACATGAAAAACTGTGTTTTGAAAATTCAGTGAGTTCAACTTCATGAAATTCCTCAAAATTAATCAGCTGCTAGATCTTTTATTGAAAATGAAAACCTTATGAGATAACAGATATTTTTACATTAACCATCTGGCTGCATATACATATAGGCTTCACATGGAAGAACCTTATTCACTAGAGGGGCAGTTTTAGGTGTGATAAATTATTAAGGGGGGACTTTAACCTGTCACATTCTCTACCTATCAGAAAACTCTTAATCTGCCTAATTTGGTACAAAAGTCGACCATAACTAAAAAAAAAAAAAAAAAAAAAAAAAAAGTACAAATTGGATATTGTCCTGACAAACAAACAAACAAAAACTTAAAACACAATAATAAAGACAATAACAATAATGTGCTTAATGGAAATAATTATTTTTCTTTTAAGCTAATTTCAGTTTTCTTTTTACAATTCAACAGGATATCAGACTATAGATGAAAATATCTCTTCAACAAGTTTTATGCAGAACAGGAAAAGCTTTTACTTCCTACAACATTAGATATGTACGCATTAGAAATGTATTTCTGATCTTGCTCTTTTCTGCCATCGAGCAGTCGTCAGAAACCCCCCCCCAGATAAATACATATCTACTGTTATGTCCTGAGAAGTGTTTTTTATGAGGTCTTACTGATCATTAAGAAGTCTGCCACAGTACCTATGAACAGACTTTTAGGTAAACGAGGACTTGCTGAATATCAGTCACGCTCTCCGAACTCTCCGAGGCCAATATGAGCATTTGCTCTGCACTATTTATAGAAAGCCTCAGCATGTTTAGTCATGAAACACCTGACCCTTTAAATCACGCCCCACTGAGTTGAGGATTGAAAACTTGTTTGTCTCATAATTGTTTTGATCTCTGCAGCAGCTGCAGCAGCACGATGGAAGTAGTTTTTTTTTTTTTTTAAAGAGGAGGCATCCCTGGTACATTCTCATCAGCCTCTCATCACATTCTTCATTTGTCCCTCCTTCTGTTACATATTTTTTTCCCTGCCGAAGCTGCTCCACCTATTGGCACTGCTCTTTCACTCGAGGCTGCAGTACGCACAGAGGCGTGTACTTTCATTACTGCCTTTTTGCCTGAAACTGCATGTTCAGAGCTTGCTATACATGTTTTTGGTTTTTCCAGTGACCCCACAGTACTGGGCAAACTTCACAGACAAGGGACAGAAAGGGAGGGCGCTGACTCGCAGACTCCAAAGAGCCTTCTTTGCCTTTTAGCTGGATTCCACTTGTGTGCTCTCATGAAATTATTTACGATCCACTCTTCCAAACACCCACTTTGTATTTGAATTCAGCTCCACTTCTCAGTATAAATGAACAGCAATAATAAAACATGCATATTATCACAACTCAAATGGGTTTTTCCCGAGGTGGCATGAAAAATCTATGAAAAGCAGTAACTTAAAACGAAACCAGAGTCACTGGAATAGTTATCTAATCACACTGCCTCTGTTTTTCTGCCTACAAAGGCAAAATGGCATTTAATTGCTACTGCAAATGTACATCTGTGTGTCTGTGAATTTAAATGAGACTGCTCGGCCTCTTGTTCTCATGGTAACACAAGTAGAATGTGATGTGCTGATTGACCTTGGGGGTGTGGAGTTTCCTTTTCTACATGAAACAAATGTAGCTGCAAGGCGCCTGGCCAGGTGTCTGCACGGAAACGGCCCTGCTGTTTTTGTGATAGCAAACCGTCAAATGTGGTTTGCGTCGGCTCATTTTCTCCGGCCGTGCACCAGTCTGAAGAACTCCAAAATAGTTCATGTAATGAGAAAAACTAGGCTGTCAGTGAAATAAATAGCATTCATTTCATTTACTGCACTTATCTTATTAGAAAATGACTGCAACCGTTCAGGTGATCATTGTGTAATGTTTCAATTTACACAGCCTATGCATTACAATGATCCATGCTTGGGTTTGTTATGTCCGCAGGCCTGTGGGGGGCACTCCAGCACTTTCCCAGTCATCCGTCCCTCTCATCTCTCCATGTTCACTTCTTCCCCAGCTCTCCATTTTCTGTTGTCCTTTTGTTCTGCGACTCTATCACTCTCCAGACTTTCTCGCTGTCTTTCTTGTACCACTGTGCTCTCTCATCAGTGCCTCTCCTCTCCACTCTCCTTTTCTCAAACAAATCTCAACAAATCCTCTCAAGTTCTTCCTCCTCTCGCTGCCTCATTCACGTATGGTGGACACCTACTTTCATGCTTTCACCGTCTGCCGTTTTGTTCTGGACTTTTAATCGATTTTGAAATCCGCCCCCCCCCCTCTCCTTCCTGCAGTCCACATGACATAAATTGTACAGCCATTAGCAACAAATTGCAAGAGACACAAGTAGCTTGACGTTTTTTTTTATTATTTTGCACTCAGTCTTTTCACAGCATTTTCATATTGCAGCAGGTTATAATTAATGTGGCAAACCACGCAAGGGCATTAACAGATTACAGTTAAACTTGGGAAAAAAAGAAAAACAGAAGACTGATTACACCGGACATTCGATTTTTTCTTTTTCTTTTGTTTTTTCACCAAACGATCTGACGTCAGTTCATCTGTCATGCCACAGATCCTGTTAACTTCTTGTGTTTTATCCTCCTGAAAAGCTGAATGGATAACTTTCCTTCAAATCATGTGAATACATTAAAGAAACATAGTTGGAAATGCAAAATTTATCTGATGTTTTGACGGCTGTCAGAGCAGAACCCGGTGATTCATTTACCTCTCTGTCTCTCTGAAAGGGACCAGAAAAGAATGGAAATCTTAAATCGCTTTTGCTTCTGTCTTAAATCATTTGCAGATTCAGAGACAACTCTTCAGCCATTTAATCTTGTTGGAGCTTCAGGCTTGAAAGTGTCTTCTCAAGTGGACAGATCTTTATCTCAAATATGTCAGCGTGCCAAGTGTTTTCATTCATGCCTCGAGCTGTAATTGAGTTGACAACATCTGCACCTGCAGATTAAGAGAAAGAAAACAAAATCTGGTGATAGATTGCACATATCCTATACAGTTGCACCGCATGTGGATTAATGGAGCCATTTTAAAGTCTCAAATGACTTTTCTTCATGCAAAGTGACTGTTAACTGCACCTTTATTTTATTAAAACATTCTTGTCTTTTCCGTCTCATGTAATGAAAAAGAGTGGAAAAACCTAAGCCTTGTCACTAGATTTTAATTAATGATCACCTCATATATGTTTTACTTTGTCAGGAAATGACTGATGGCTGCTTGATGGCTGATGACCGTGAGCTTGGTGGAAAAATTAGCAACAAGGAAGCAAAACAATGAGACGGGTTGCAAGAAATAGTAATTTCTTTATGACGGAATTGCATAATATCACTCATTCAGCTCATGGTTTCATGCCTCAAGAAGACACAAATCATTTTAAACGGCTTCTTTAAATTTCATTTTAACAAGATAGACGCTCAACTGAGTGAAATATGCTAAGTGGAAACATGGTTGATGAGTGCAATGTGGTATAAATTGACCTGTGGTTTGGGTGTAGCATGGTGGTGTATCATTAAGTAGTTGCTGCCGGTTCAGTTAAATAGTAGCAGGTCAATGTATTCTAACCACTTAGCAAGTGCACCCGTTAAATAACCGAGCACGCCCTTTTATTGTGAAAAATGATCACATTGCTGTGATCACTGGTGCCTAGCTAGCTAACCACAATGACAGAGAAGTTAGTCGCTTTGTGTCACTGAAGTCTTCAACATAAGGGAACAAAAAGAAAAAAAAAATCATCAAGTGGTTTTCTGGCAGCTGTTTTAGCTAGCTGGAGAGGAGCGCGCTAGTTTGTTCAGGTCATAAGTGATGAGTTTAATTACATGGTAGAATGAGAGTCCTCGACAGAAGTGAAGGATTTGCTTTTGTCCCAGACTGAATGCTACTCGCTAAGAAACTCAGTAACGTGAAACGACACAAATGAGACGTAACTGGAAGTCTCAAGCATCAGTGGAAAATGGCAACAGCTGTTGAACAGCTTCTGGAAGAAAGCACGGAGCATCACCTACATCATACTCAGGTACTTGTAAATATTTTGGACCAACAGCACTTTTCAACAACATAAAATGGAAAGTCTAAGCAAAAAAAAAAAAAAAAAAAAAAAAAAAAGCCTTTCTTCAGGAGGTAAAGAGTCAAAAGACTCCCTGAGTTTGCACTACAGTTTTTATGCCATATCAGAATGTTAGTCCCAGCAGAGCAGGTGATTCTTACAGCTGCAGCAGATGCAGTGAAGCAGCAATGTTCACACACACGGTTTCATGTCTTAAATAAGACCCATAAGAATTAACTTGCGACATTTTCTTTTCCAAACCACTACAATATTTAACGTTAGAGCAATTTCATCACCATTAGTTTACTACATATGAGTCATGAAACTAGTGTTTTACTCAGAAAGTTGTGTCTAAAAGCAGCTTCTTACCTCACATATTTTACAGCCATTAACTGACTGGTTTGTTCATTACATACTGAGAAAAGTTTTCTATTTTCATTTCCCTGCACATGTTGGTGATGTTGTACAGATTATGTGAAGCCCCCTCGCCTTTGAATTTAGCATCTTTCACCACTCTACTTGCAATAATTTGTGACATCTATAATTAAACTATAAGTTAGCTGTTGCTTTTTTGCAGCAGCAGCACCAACATCATTCCTCTGCTTAGTGGGCTTCAGCACCTATATTGTGGATCTGTGCATAGCCTGCAGGTATTTCTTTACATTTGAAGTTGAGCTTTTTTTGCAGTCGACAGGCACTTGTCTTCCATTTCACTGGGATGTTGTAAGTGAATGACACAAATGCTGTCCTCGCTTCCGTTTCGATAGCACACAGATACCCCGCGCTTGCATACAGATATCAGCCAAGGAGTAGAAGAGAAACAGAAACAGTGGGAGTGCTTCAAGGATTCTCTCGCTTTATGGCTTGACAAAAGGAACAAGGGAAAACTGTGACAGTTTACCTGTTTGAAAAAGTTAAAGTTAGCTAGGAAAATTGCAAGACTAAAGCGTCACTTTACCTGTGACAGCAAAGAATAGACCAAAAGGAAAAGGGAATCTCATAGATCAATGCAGTGTTATGCAGGGGGAACCTGGCGTTACGGCATTCATGTGGAAGTTATGTTGCCATGCACCACCCAACTTAACAGCGATGCAGGTCAAGCTTCCTACGTTTATTTTCTCAGAAAACAGCAGCAGCAGTTGTTTGTAACCACCACACCACAAGAACAGCTTTAGGAACAGCCCAAAAGAAAAGATCTGCAGTCAAGGTCAAAGTGCCACACACCACAGGACACCTCCAGAGGTGCTTTTCCAATAAGTTAAGGGGCCAGAGCTTTAATGGCAGCAACACATTTAAACCTATAAATGCCAACAAATGCAGACATTCTAACTGTGGCACCATTACGTCTGAGGAACTTCCGACTGCAGCAAACAGTAAGTGTTGGTTTATCCCAACTTCCTCTGATTACAAATTCTTGTAAATGCAACCACATTGTAATTTTATTGTTTAAATTAATTTTAACTATTCTTCTGAATATCCATCTCTCACATGCAACTGTATGTAAATAAAGAAGAGACTGTTGCAAATCCAAAGTAAGTTTGCCGTAAATTGTTGGTGATTTAAAATGCATTACGTAACTTTCTGACCTTAAAACTGTGCGTTTTGGACTTGTGTGATGACACAGGGACATTATTGTGTATTTCTTGAGCCACTGGTACCCAGCAGCATCCCGAGACTGAGACATTGTGCTATGTAACTTTTACATCAGGGATGCTACGTGACATTGCAGCAAATTTCGCTTCATGTGAGAAAACACAGGGGCTGTTTTGGACGGGCACCGTCACTGATTCAACAAAGAAACGCAAGAAGATTAAAAGAGAGATGGGAGCAACATAAGAGTCATTGCAAGAGAGAAATCACACCTCAGGTAGGAAGCAAGATGGATGCTGAATTAATTGTTAATGGGGGGGGGGGCGTGACGGGAAAAATGGCAAAAGCTCTGTAGTGTGTCTTTAATATACTGTGCAAAAGTGGCAAATTTAATTGGTTTGTTATCTGTACATGACAGTAGTTTAAAAAGAGGTCTTTTGAAAAACTTTAAAATTGCCTATTAATGTGTTCAGTAGATAATAAATCACTAAAATTTGCATCCCAAATTGTTATACTTTAATGAATAGAGGAGTGGTTAATAATTCCATCTAGGATTTCTGATTTGGTTTCATTCAACTCTGAGTTTCATCAGTTCTGTAATAAGAGCAGTTTGGAGTCTAGTTATCAGGATAATTCATAATGTATACACTAGTTGATGCAATTAAGAACAAGACAGGATAAGTCATCTGGAAACGTTACTCCTCTATTAATTTGGAGTGACTCACTACGGGCATGTCATTTAATTAATGAGTTCTCACAAATCTGTGTGTGGTGGTTTGATAAACAATGATCTATCATTAATCTGTTTCCTCAAGAAAAGCAGAAGAGAAATCTATCATTAATGAGCTAATAAACAAATGATCATTAACAACATGCAATGCTTGATTAGTAAAAGAAAGCACATGCTGGAAATTGACAGAAGGGCACATTTGCATGGTGGTTAACGTGGACCAGTCCAAGAATACGGATCAACCGGTTTAAGCATCAGAGGTGGATATGTCCGCTACACAGTGAGGGATTATTTTGTTGAAGCATGGAATGCTTGCCAATACACAGGCCGATACCCACATGGTGTGGGGCTCAGACAAAAGCAGTGGGACATTATCAACACAGGTTATTACTGTGCGTCAGGCTGGGCTGAGAAGAGGGAACGTCGGCTCAAATTAGCAAATCACAAAGGGCATTTTAAACGGCTTCCATGTTGAGATGGTGGATAGGAGAAATCTCTGTGTGGAGTCTCTTCTGCTTGTTTTTATACAGTTTTGTCACAAGAAGGAGCTCCTCATGCTTTGAGTTTTAAGTACAATTAAAGTGTTGAACCCTTTAGTTGAGGATTTTTTATGTAGTCAGTTCATATTATGTCATTAAAGTGGAACTATTATGTGCATTTCAGGCTAATTTATTTTTATTTCTGAGACCAGAGGGGCTGGGATTGTTCGAGTTATTGTCACGAATCGCTTTATTTACTTCAGACCGACCCTCTCCGTAGGCTGTCAGATCAGCCTGTGAGCAAAAAGGGTGGATTGAGACTCTTCCGCATTAAGCCCCGCCTCCCACCACTGCACTACATCGGGAGCGCGCACCGCACCTGCTTTCGCCGTCATTGTAACATCTCATAAACAGAAGGATTAGGCTCATATGAACTCCATAAAAAAACAAAATACAATGTCAACACATAGCATACAGCCCTACATGTTGGAACCTGAATCAGAGCCTGAAAACGAAGTGGAAAACAGCAACTCACAGCAACGAATGCAGCAGGATGTCTCTCTTTGGTAAACTCACCAGCCATCGTTGGAAATAACTTTATCCCACATTTTCCACCTGCCTGATGTATTTGTACATGCCCTTGTTAACCAGTAGAAGGTAACCAATCACCGAACCTTATCCCCCGGGACGTCACAAGCATTTCCAAGTAGAAAAAAACTCTCTAAAACGCCACGTTTTTCATCGCCATGGAAACTGAACGGAGAGCGTGCTGGAACTGAAACTCAAACATGTGTTTAGGTGATAAAAAAAACGGTGCCGTTCACATGTCTGGTGAGGATTCAACACTGTAACACTGTAGAAAGCTCAGAAAACTCCAAATACCATAATAGCACTCCTTATAAGGAAATGCTACATTTGGCTCTGCAATGACCATCAATCTGTTGACCTATTTCAGAAATTCTCTGTCCTTAAATACTGATTTTTATCCAGATATTTCTACATCACAGCAATGCATTTAAATCTTTCTTGGTGCAACAATTCTGCAAATTCATAGTCCAACCTTATGAGTAGGAGGTTATGTGACAAAATGTCACAAAGCAAAAATTATATTTACTAAAACGCCGTTTTCAGTCATTTTAAGCATTTACTACAATTATATGCAATTTAAGTAGGAGTAAAAAATTACCCATTTTGCCTGGGGTCAGCAGAGCCCCAAATCTTCCTCCACCTCCTGTGTTTGAATGACAGTTCAGGAAATATAAGAGAAGAGAACTGTTTCTTCTGAGAAACCACTTGTTAAATAACCCTCTTAGCGGGGTTTTCTTCTAAATTGAAGCACACACAGGGCAGCTGCACAGATTCCTTGACACTGAATTTAATTTTCAAGTCTTTCAAAGCTTATCTTCAACACATCTTCAGCAGCTATTTTTAATCCTCTGTCTGGATCACAAAAGAAACAAGGAGGAGCAAGGTGCAGCTTTCCTTTCAGAGGCTCCTGGAATGAAGTGCATTACGAAGAATAACCTCGAGAAAGCAGAGGTTCTTAAACATTTAACAGCCTGCTTGTTCAAGAAACAACTAAACCCAAATGTGGCAGGGTTTTTATGCATTGTTAGAATAAAATACATTTTCTCTGATTAAAACGATCCAGATGCCAGCACTCCCTAAAGGAAGACGTAGACTGGAATTATCTGTCAGCTATGTTTGAGAAGAGACGGCAACACGCCATCCTTATACGCTGATGAATCTGGCAGGAAAAACAACTGAACGCAAACACACGAAGCACCGATAATTCTGCCTCACAAGCCTCACATTTCTGGGCCGTGTTCTTAAATTGTGTAAAAAGCTGAGTTTCAGGCTCATCATACATATCTTGCTCGTTCCTATCTTTACTGTGACGAGACCCTGTTTTATTATATTCTCTGCTCCCACATAAAAGGTTGACCAGCGCCCCCTCCCACCCCAATCTCCCCTAAGCTTCCTCTTCATCTCTATGCTATGCTGTCATTTGGAGCTGGCTCTGAGAAAGAAAAGCCTTCTGGGTAACATTGTTTGAGTGTGCCCAGCTCAAACAGACTCCCCGAACCAACAGAACTGTTCGCAGAAGAAAAATCTTACAGCCTTTTCTTATTATTGGAGAGTGCTGAGCTGCTGCAAATAGTTGACGCTCGCTGCAGACCCCTGCAGCTCAGTGAATCAATGAGCCCAAAAGTACATAAAGTTTGTGCCAGTGTCTCGCCACATATCAAAGCTCCATGGCCTTGTATCAGCTTTTCATCTTTGTTCATCTGAATTGGTTGCAGAGCTCTTTAAAACTTTCCCTGGTTGGTCAGGCAGATTATACTTGTAAAATCTAAAGTGCTTCTGTTCATGCAAAGCTGGTAAAATTGCAGCGATGCTGGCACTCAACTGTTATTAAATGCTAATGATTTAAAGCACCATGTGGGTGCTCAAACAAGTCTTCAAACCAAAATATCAGCATATTGTATCCCCCCCCCCCCCCCCCCCCCCCACCCCCCCCCACCCCCCACCCCCACAAAATGATGCTTGATGTGAAAACATGAAGTCATTATTTATTGAACCTGTAAAAACAGCTCGGTTGGAGTGAGTTGAGCTTTCCTCAATTCCTAATCCAGGGAAATTCAATTCAGTGGGGCTCTTAGCTATCCTGCCTTTTAGTCAAAAGTCTGAGCTGTGCAGCCAGCAGGTCGGCTTTTACATGCTCATGGTTAGCTCATTAGCTAAGCTGCAGCCGCCAGACAGAGCCAAAGCTCAGTTAACATGCCAGAAATTAAAGTCTGGACTGTCCAAAGTGACTTCATTGGCAATGAGCTTCGGCATGTGCATCCACGCCACAACAGTTGGCTTAGAGATAGATGCTCTTTCTCTTTGACGCCTAGATATAGAAGCTCCAGGCTGAACTGGCAGGATTTGGTGTAGATGTAAAGGATATGTTCTTGCATGGTTCAACAAACCCTACACTGATTTACTCAAAGTAGATTTTCCAGCTTCAGATTATTTGCTAAATGGAAGCTATCCAGCTGTCTGAGTGATGATAGCAAGGATTTCTGACCATCTCTCTGACCTCTGGGTTTTCAGTTTACTTGAGTTTTCTAAACATAGCATGCTGCTCCATACGGTACTACTCTCCTCAGTGGAAGCGTGTTTTCTTAAAAGATGGGATTTAATCTGCAGCGGCAGCTTTTGTTCTGCATTTATTGTGTTCACTGTAAATTATGTAAATAGAAAAAAGTTATGTGTTCTCAATTAGGGGTGCAGCAGAATGAATGACTGTTTAATGGACACGATTTTCCTGTCTTGCTTCCCGTTAGCACAAAGAGATTTGTTACACCAAATCTAATTTATTTCAGACGTGAACCTTGCCATCAATGGACAGCAGCAAAACAATTATAACCCTCTCAAGTGGGCTTTTTTTTTCTAAATGGTTGGCTGCAATGAATATCCAGCGTCAACAGCTTAATTTGATTTCTTTGCCACAGCGTGCTAACTATGCCAGTAGTAGATTAACTTTACACACAAACACAATGAGGAGCAGAATGTTTTTATTCAGTCATCATATGCGAAGGTATTCCATAGGAGACAGCAGATATAAATGAACATATCACTGTAGCTTAAGCAAATAAATAAACAAACCCCAAAGAAAATACAGGAAGTTGTAAAGCTACTGTTTATATATATTTTTTTGGTTACATTTTACACAAAAAATATGTTTAAGATTTGTTTGGTGTGCTGCAGTCTAAATGCAGATAAATGTGTTGAAATGTTATTTTATGAATTTTGATAATGCACGGAGAGGTCTAAATAAAGGGATTATATATTGAAGTATTGAAGAAATACCAAAAAAGTGATATGACTATTGAAATGAACTTACTCCAACTCTTTTATTTGTTTTTATGTATTTAAATCCAAATGGGTACAAAATGTAAAATGAACAGAGTAACATAGTAGTAAATGAGTTTACTAATGTAGTGATGTTATATTAGTCACTTGTAGTCTTTTTATAGATGAGTTACTGAAACGTATCATCACAGACATGTTCAACATGCTAAATTAATACATGACTATGACAAGGGAGCAGAAATATTGTCGATCCAATAAGGGACAGAGTCGGCAATGTCTTCGTAGAGCCTGCTTTCTGCTTTCTGTCTCTTTATTTCTTCTGTCATAGTTATAATGCCACGATGTTACATCATTAGACATATACTGTATTTAGATTTTCTGCAGCTCAGTATTTTTAATGCATGCATATTTCATTATATAAAAACTCCCATCATCTCAGTACATCTAACCATTTAGTTACTTACTCCGACCATCCAATTGTTTTCAAGAGTGTGGATCTGGTCACTTGTCGGCAAAATTTCAATGTTTAATGATTTTAATGAAGTTTCATGCTTGTGTTGTTCTCACTCATATGTAAGTCGCTTTGAATGAAAGCGTCTGCTAAATGACTGTCGAACAGAATAGAATGGATTTAGCAGTCAGAGTTAAAACTGGCATTGTAGTTGATTGTTGTCACTGTTTTAGGATTAGGATTGTTTTATTTTTATTTGGTTGATTTGACAGGTATATTGTACATTAATAAACATTACTGTAAATGTACCAGGATTTTACATCTGCTGTCCCTGGACGAGGAGAAAGAAACAACAAATAAACGGAAACAATTCATACATGTATTCATCCATATAAAAACAACAATAAAGATGAATGTACATGCAAAACACAAATGACACTGAACAATCTAAAATATAATAAACCAGAATACTATGAAAAAATATTCAATATCCAATCATAACATGACATAAGAAGATAGTGATAAGGCCAGGATAGGGCTCACATACTCCGACGTTTCAGTGATGGCAAATTTGACTTCAGTAAACAAGCTTTGTAAATGTTTTTGAACATAATATATGAGGCCAGTCCTCTGATGTTTACTGGCACAGAGTTCCAGTCCCGTGCAGCTATTACTGAAAATGAAGGCTGACTAAAAGCACTTTTGGAGAGAAACAATGCAATCTCCTCTTGCTGCACCTCTTACTTGTCAATGTGAATTATTTCTAATGTTTACAAACTGGCTAAGTGGAAGAGTTGATACACTCTTACTAATTCTATCCATTAGTAACATATTTGCATATTTTATGATGTTCCCCCAAATGAAGAGATTAATATTTTGTAAATTGTGCAGAGATGATACTGTAATGTGTTCTTATCCAATAATTTCATTGTTTACCATTGCAGAACCTCTAATTTAAGTGTAGTGATGTTTGCCTGTGGCCAAGTTCTTAAACAGGAATTGATATTCAACATTATCTTTGCGTGCATGTACACCTTGACTGCCTGCACTGTAAGTGTAATCTAGGTATATTTAATTTGATTCTTCTGCAAGTGATTTAAAACTAAATTTAAAGTCTATGTAGACTCCAAGATATTTATATAGTTGTACAAGTTGCATTCTTTCTCCTGACACATGTACATCAGGTTTTACACTGGAGCTGTTTATCTGGAGAAGAACATAGCTGCTCTTTTTGTTGCTTTGAGTTTTACACAGCCTTGATTTAACCCAGCTGAGACATTGACCATGGACTAAATTAGGTTTTCTGCAGCTTGTCATATTTTATCTTGTGTGTACATCACTTTATCATCTGCATACATTTAAATGTGGTTATTGAAACGTACTGATGGAAGATCCTTTATAAAAGATGAAAAGTAAGCTGTCTGTGTACTGTGCAATACTGTAGGTGTGATTTCTGTTACATATGGCAGGTTCTACAGGAGCTTTGTTGTGATTTAGTTCATGGAAACTCATGCTATGATGAAGCTGCTATGATGAAGCTGCTGAACATACGCAAAGTCAATGTAAAAAAGAAAAAAAAAAAAAAAAGAAAAAACATTTTAAGGTTATTTACATATTCCACATTGTATTTCAATACACGTGTATTGAAAGCCAGATTTAAGCAATAGTCAGTTCTAAAAAGTTAGAATGCTCTCTAAAATGTAAATTAACATCTAAATTAAATAATTGGCATATGTTGTGAACTGATATTTGATCTCTTCAGAATATAAACAACATAGATGTCAAAAGGGACATTTTACAGTTTCATGGAGAATATTATGTCATTATGACCATTTAATGGTTTTTGCTAAAGGGGTGATCTAGAACATTAAAAATTGTTTGTAAGTTGGACATCCACACAGTCTCATTTTAGCAGCTAATGCGGACGTTTTTAAACAAACAAAATGGGAAGAAAAGTACTTCTATAGTGGTTTAATCTACTCCATTACTGGCCACATCCTAAGCTAGAGGCAGGCCTTGCTGCAACTGGGAAACATGCCTCTGACTAAGGCAGGTTGGTTCTGTTGAGACAATTGATTCTATTTTGCACCTATCAAATATACCTTATATCTATCTTTTATGTTTGCTATCAAAGCAGTGAAATATGATTTCTCATGTTGCGACCAGCTGCAGATTGGCTTTAAAAAGGGTAGGCTCAAGCAGAGGACAGGAGTCTGTCCTCCTCTGCACCCCTCGTCACTGCACACTCTGAGGTGTTACTGTTGCATAAATGTAAATCCGGATTTCTATGAGAGATTGCTTTCTTCCAAAGAATTTGATAAAAAATGTTTGATCTTTTTTCTTGAAAGTATTTCGAGGGAATAGCCTCTGGCTCTTCTGCAGCCTTTCGCCAGGCTATAGGCTGGTTTAAACAGTTGCTAAGAGCAGGTCCGTTACAGGGTAATATTAAAGACTAACCCTCATGCACAAGCTATTAATTTACATTCAACATAAACTGTAGCATAATCAACAAGATACGACTTTGAAGACTGTGATGAAAAAATATTACGTTGCCTTACTTGAGCTGAAGACATAAATTTCAGACTGAAGCTGTCTGACCCGTGCCCTTCCCTTCGACAATAACAAGGTCTCCTGTGCAGCTGAAGTTGAGTAGCCACAACCTTTATGCTTGTGTCTCATTACCAAATTGGCTCTTCTTCTGCTCAACTGTAACATAACACACAGAGAACCTCTGTGCTCTCGAAACAATACAGAAATGACACTGAGGCAGTTACTCCGCGAGCTGAGGGATCCTTCTCATTTCCTTTCCTAATAATGCATACGACGAGTACCAGCCAAGGAGCAAAGATATTTAAGACAAAGCTCTGGATATGGTGACTCACTCCAAGTGAGCCATTCGAAGATCAGGCATAATCTGCACTCCTCTTTTTTTTTTTTTTTTATCCTGGCAGGTGAAGGCAAAACCAGCAGCAGAATATTTTACTGAGGAGTTGCTGAAAAGTCTTGGTGTGCTGTTGGGGAAATATGGGGGCAAAATTGAGCAAAAGCCAGTCTTCACGAGAATGTTATGAGATGAGAACAGCTCATTGGCAGTGATGGTTTAAGCTGTTCAAAACAATGTGTCGCTACACATTTCAAACCGATATCCTGCTGAGACAGACATTTCTCTCCTGTCTCTGGGCTGACGTAAGGAAAAACTGAAACCCACGCAGACGGCATAATCTTCCAGACTTCAGTGTCATAACCCCTCTGAAAAGTGATCAGGGGCTCCCCTGAGGGGCTTTAATTCAGCATATTTTAAGGCGACTGCTGCAACTAACATCTTCCTCGAAACAAACAAAGAAAAACACTTGTGAAAATCATCAGACTAGTTCAAAGCGGGGCCTCAGTTCACTGATTGAGGAACATGAAAAGGGGCCCCAGGAGATGGTGGGTTTCATATACCACCATGATTTATGGCCTACCATATTAAATCAACAAGTTTAACTTTAATTGTTTTCTTTGCGATAGGAGGTGGGGTAGTTAATACCAAGCAATGATTGATGGCACTGGGCACAATGTTTGGCTGGGCACTTTGTCTTTCGTGGTGCAGCTCAGGAATTGAACCAGCTGATAGAAACAATTAATTTGAGGGAATTTTTCTTTTATTTAGGAAATGTACAGGTTCTAAAAATATCCTGCAAACTGTACTGCTGTAGTGTCATCTAGCCATATACAGTCAGTTTGAGTTTTTAAGAGACAAAAATAAAAATAGATCTCTGCAGTTCTGCAATGGCATTGTATTTCTAAATATGCAATTACATGGATTTTCATCTGTATCCAAATAAATTAGTGTTATAGTGTTTGCAGCCTCTGTACAATCTGAGTGGATGACATTGGTTTAATAAAGTTATCTTGTGTTTAAGCAACATTAGTTTTCTAAGTAAATGAGACAACCATTTAATTAAATGCTTTGCTGATGATGCTTCTCTTGGACGATGGTTGTTAACCATTAATCACTGGTGCACACCTAATCTACAAGGACAACAGTGTAGGAATGGGGCCTGCCCAGGAGTGGAAGTGGTCACGCTGCTCCATTAAATCACCATTAGTAATTAGCGAGGCTGGTGTCTGCGGGCAGCACTGAGGATATATTGTGATTGTACTAGATCAAGCTGATAAAATATCATGTACTGGTGATATCACAGCTGATCAACACTCCATAGATCATAGCACAGAGCTTTAAACAAAGTATAACAGTGTTAATTGCAGCCATGTGGTCCAAAGGTGCCTCTTAGTGCTTCAGAGAGTAACCTTGCAGCTCCTGCCAGTAACTCAGGGCATGCCAGAGCAGGTCTATTTATTTTTTGCATTTGGTCCAGCCTGCCGCCGACTGATGCAATAGACTGTAGATGATTTACTTCTGTTGATTATTGAATCATGGAGGAAGGCAGAAAAAAAAAAAAAAAAAAACTGTGCCCAGAAAGATACGCCTGAGTTTTAATTAAGTTTGGACAAAAACCGTTCTTTCTTCAATCAATTCCTAAGAATGACCTTCATTGTGAATTATAGTAATGAAATATGATGAGCACAGCTTGGAAGCGGTGCCTCTACACCAGTCAGAGGAGTTGGGGGGGGGGGGGGGGGGGGGATTCTGTGAGTGACGCTGCACAGAAAGTTTTTGTTCTTACATTGACTACAAAATCCAAACTGCAACTGCAAAGACAATAAATCAAAGATAATTGATTGCAACACTGTCTTGGACTGTTTTCGCGAGCATCAATCACGTTTACAATGAATTAGAGGAGCCGCTCCAAATGCTTATGATGCAGAGCAAACTCAGATGGACTCACCACAACAAACAAATTATATTGTTGCGCTTGCAGCTGGAAAGGTAAACAAGCACATACTGGTTAATCAATTTCAGATTCAAATTAACAATGCAGTTGACAGTCAAAATCACCTCATTAGACAAATTGGTCAGAAATTAATTTCCAGATTTCCATTTATAATATTTCAACGCCTCAGTGAAGAAGAAAGAGAGAAGGACATTTTGCTATTTTATGGGCTTGTCAGTCTGCACTAGCACATGAAGGTGTAGTATTTCAGAGTGCATGCATAACATGTATTTGATCTTTATTTTCAAATAGAATTTTATATTCAAAATAGATCTGAAGATTTAAATGAACTAAAATGATCAACTGTTGTGTCTCCCCCACACCGACTTTACTTGGCAGGGTTGTCAGGGTATATAAATCATTTCCAGATTGCATCCCCCTTTTACATTATAGGTGTGAATCTAATGGCCTCTTGATATGATTTGATTACAGTTAATCTGTTAATGATTTAATGCATCTGAATGTCTTCCATCTTTAAATCATCATGCAGCTAAATTTTGATTAATACCAGCAGTCAGATTAGAATGGATTCCACTTTTTTATTTAAAAACAAAAAAAATTGGACAGCTTTCATCTTTATAAAAAGCTTAATCTTTTCAGCACTCTGTTCACAAAAGTCCAAAAATCACATTTAATACTGTAATTACAGTCCTTAGGTTTGGCTGGAGAGTCCAGGCATAGCTGTGTCTGTAAGGTGGGTTTGTGACAGGAGCAGCTGGGTAACCTTCGGGATGTGACAGAATAAATCCATAGATCCTTAGTTATGAGATTTTGCCCAGCTTTGGCGCTTGTCTTTACCGTCTTGGAGATGGAGGTCAAAGTTGACGAGCATCGTTAATTTTTGCCGACTTGATTTGATGTTCTGGCTCTGTTCCCCAGGCAGGTGTTAGATAAGGGAGTAAATATATTATTTGTTTAAGCAAAACATCTCATTTTAATGTGGTAGACTTTACTTACCACATGGGCTTTATTGAGTTTGTTTTCTGGCATCATCTCCTATATCACAGCTACGTCACAATAACACAGGAGATACAGTTTTCTCAACTGCTCTGCTTTTTCGTTTTGCAAAATATTATTTTTATTGGTATGGGACTATTTTTCATCACTAAATTTTGCAGGTGTGTGGCTGGCAGAGCCCTTTCTATTTATGTGGGGATATGCAAAATGCTGTTTTGTCCCTGGTTTGCCCCTGGTCCCTGGTTATTAGAATACAAACCAGCTAATTTGCTTTTATCAGAGGCTAGCTGAGCTAGCTACGGGCGTTTTCCCCCCTCCTTCCATCATACATCATAAACAACTGCCCTCTTTCTCTTTCTTCTTTGTTTTCTATTTCTAACATATTTTTGACCCACTAAGACAACTTACTTTTGATGTCATGTTGCCTCTTGCCATCTAAATCCTCCCGAATGGAAACGCTGTATACTTCCAGTCCGCAGACGGCACTCACTGATTAACAATAGGGCTCAATGATTTTGACTTAACTATGCTACAAAAAACCTCAGCCACAGCTACTGATTTTAGCATTTTTAGTGTTAGATTTTATAATTATCCTGAATTAAATTAAGACAAGTCATTTTAATTCTCCCTAAAAGAGGCCAGACATTTGGCCGTGGGGCCCCCTAGTGGCTTGTGGTTCCCTATGATTTTGCGTAGTCTGCATAGCGTATCAAATCAAGTCAAGTCAAATCAAATTTTATTTACAAAGCCCTTTTCATGCCAAAAGCAACACAAAATGCTTTACAACATAAAAACAATGTATGCATATTTAAAAAGCCTTCACACACTAGAGTGTATAGACACAATTTAAAACACACACCTAGTTGTAGTCTCTTTCCCACGTTTTCTCACATGTAGACTCCCTACCTCCCACTTCATTATTCAGTGCCGGGACATCTTCTAGACAAATCAGTGATGTTGCAGAGAAATTCCCCTCAGATGATGTAGAAGTAAAACAACTTTTGTTCTGTTTAGTAGCAACTAAACTGGGGATGCAGCACAATAAACCTTAACATACAACATTGACATTTTTAGCTGCTTCTTTCCACCGCTGCAAATGTTCACACAACCACTGCACGCTCGGCTCGCTAATATGAGTTGTTGTGATGGGTCATGTTACTGTGAGACAACTGTGACCCTCTGAAGGTGTTTATATTCCACTTCACTTTATGTGCTGTCCAACTTGGTGTAAAAAGCTCATTTTAACATTTCCACAATGACTCTCTCCATCACTTTCACAGGCATGTCTGAATGAACCATGAGGAACATTACTATGAAAAGTGACCAATCTGTGAATGACTTCAGCAGACTGATGAAACCATAAAGTCACATATGTCTGAAACAGGGTTGGGACTATGGTTTCCAAAATGCTAAATGTGACCCTTCTGCATCTCCCACTGCTCCTTGTGACTTGGTAAGGACATACAGTTATTCCCTGGTGTATAATGAGCCCATGTGTGAACCCAACAATGACATCGATTGGCAGTAAAACTGGGATTGGCCAAAACATTGACTGGAAACAAGTGCTTTTTGGGCAGATAGCAGAGCATACCCACTGACAAGGACCTGCACATTAAACTGATAAAAGAATAGTCTGCTCCAAAAATCATCTGGAACAATGCAGTGTGAAATAAAGGGAGATTGGTTGTCAGGAAGATTATTAGCTAAAAGGTAAGGCTGAAGAGAAATGTCAACTTGTAGTGTTCACCTGATAGAAAACTTCTTCTCGAAGGAAGTCTGACATAAAAAGCTGCAAACAGTTTAACCCACTCCAGGTCACCAGTCAGTCTAGTAGGACCTCTATTACTTAGATCCCCCACCTCTAATTCACAATAATCTGAGATCATCACAGCCCTTGACCATCTCCTCCATTCTTTGCCTGCAGTTCTGGTTTCTCTACAGTAGTTCAGTTATAAATCACTGCAGAAGCCAAGTCTCATTCATTTCATTTTCCTGACACTAGAAGTGCTTTACACGTATCTAAACTAAAATATGTTGTTCCACATGTTGCATCACTGTAAGTTAAATTCCTTGCAGTTTATTTTTAAGAATTTATTATCAGAATTGAGTGTTTCTGAATAAGAAATATGTACAAATAAATCAGAATGACTTTAATGACATGTTATTTGACATGCACGCACTGTGGTGCACATATAGATGCGAATTACTGCATGGCATCATTTTAAACTTGGATTTGACACTTATTTGGTAGATTTCAGTAATAATCTCAGTTGATGTAATGTTGTAATATTTTTTAGATGTTTCTTTCCAGTTGCAAAAAAAACCTGATAAATACACAATAATAATAATTTAAAAAAAAAATCTAATAATATTAATCACTTTTTAACAGTATTGACAGGTGGCCTCATAAAAGTTTCTTGCTCTTCACTGCAGCAGAGATGGAAAAAAAAGTCACAATTTTCATTAAAATCCACCTCATTTGAAGTTTTCCGACACATTCAAGGCCCCAGTTGGTCCGGTTAACATCTGCAGATGATTTTGTTGTTGAAGTGTTGTTTTGTGTTGCAGTATACTTCATGACAAGTTCTGATGCATCTGTTTAACAATGTTGTTGACAAGTAACTAAAGTACTGTAAGTACTTTGACATTGTTTCCAACGTGACAGTGAAGAGCTAAAAAAAAAAAACTGTTGTGTTGTTTAAAGAGCAGAATAAGTGTTCCATTTTATTTAAATAAAGAAATAACTTTTTAAATTCATTATTTGATTTATTTATTTCTCAGTATAGGATAAAGATAGCTTTTAAAAATTATTCTTGCATCAGTAAATCACTTGAGTCCAAATGGAAAAAAAAAAAGCGTTTATATAGGCGAATGCGTATGTGTGTATATGCATATGTCTGTTTTTTCTTTCTTTCTCTCTTTATATCTCTTTTCTCCTGTCTCGATGAGGTGTTTTCTTTCTATTTCTCTTTGTCCTTCTGTCTCTCTTCTATCCACTCCGGTCTGGTCCAGGAGTAGAAACTCTGTATTACAATTATGCTAAATAAATAGAGAAATAAAATAAGAATCCAGATAATCGAGGGGATCATCATTCCAGTAATGCTCCCCTTGGCAAAGTAAATTTGCTTAGCAGAGCACAGCATCCAGATCATCATTCTGCTTGCTTAAATGCTGGACGAGAAACAAAAAAATAAATAAATTAAAAATTGGCTGTTCTGTTTTAGGGATACCACCCATTCGGCCAGGACTCCCCGACTGTTACAGTATATATGTTTTTTTTTTTTTGTTCTGGGAAGTTAATCCAGAAATAGTTCATTCATCAATTTCATTCATTCTTCATTCATCTTTTTAGTTTTCAAAATAATGGCCATTCTAACGCTTTAGAAAATAAATTAATCTGTTTGGACTATAAGGTGTTATGGTTTGTGTTTATTGTGGGTCTTTACTTCTAGTTTCTCCTTATTTTGTAGTGTTGTCTTGTTTCCTCTGTAGCCTTTGTTTCCGTCTATAGTTTTCACCTGGACTCAATTAGCTGTTTTATTTCACCTGTGTGTTGTTCTGCCCTTGTCTGTTTTGAAAGGCTCTGTTTCAGTTCAACAAAGGTGGATCATTGTGTTTGCTCATGTACGTGTTCGCTTCTCTTCAGTTCAGTTCAGTTCTGTTCAGTTTAGGTTAGTTTAGTTTAGAGTTCTGCCATTAAAACTTCTTCATTCAGCATTCTTGACTCTTGTTCCTGCATTTGGGTCCTCATCTCCACCTCAACCCTGACATAAGGTTTATGTTTAGTAATTCTTGCAAAAGATATAAGTCATAAAAAAAGCTTTTTTTCTCTCCTCCCCCCAAATGAATTTTCCTTTGAAAATGGTTATTTGCTTTTTTTTTAAGAGCCTTTCTCTCTTTTCATCACATTCTCGGTAGCCCAAGTTCACCCGAGCTCCCTTTGTGAGCATTTCATGATGCATGCAAATGCAATTAAACCCATGGTCATCTTGGAATATAGCTGCTGAACCTAGAGGGGACAAACAGTATGGGGCAAACAGATTTTTCCTCGTTTTAAAGATTAATTTCTATCGGGAGGTTGGAAAAATACATTCATAAAATGGGTTCAGTAGGAGAAACCAATTACCCCTCCCTTTCCTGTTCATCTGTACAACAAACTCTCTTATTGATCTGGTGATAATTACCTCAGTCACATCATAAAGCACCTGGAACAGATTGGTGGCTCAAATTATCGATTACCCCTGGGCTACCCTTCATCGTTCATTGTATTGCCGCTATACATTACTTGATGAGCTCTGCTTTGCTGTGCTTTCCCGGGCATTTCTCAATGGCGCCGCGCAGGGATACATTGACAAAGGGGTTTGGTGGTCAAAAGCACTCTTTCAAAGTCATTTGTCATCTTCCTCTAGCCTTCAGGTTATCCTACAAGCCACCCCAGACTAAAGCTAACTCACACTATACTTATTAGCTAGTGCATAACCTCCTCCCTGGTGCCACAGAACACTCATTCAAACCAGTTTTCGTCCAACAATGACCTTTTATCTGTGGTTGTAACTGGAGGCCTGCCCAGGCAAGCACCAGCTGTGTCTAGAGCTTCATTACACACCTTCCTATAGGCATGTGTGTGACCCTGAAACCTCTGCCCACTGGCCACACATGCCTCTACTGGCTAAGCCACTGACCACCATTGCAACAACACTATGACCTCCATTGAGGCCAATTCATTTTGTTGGCAATAGATAATGAGGCTGGAATTCATGCTGTAGTAGCCACCCCCCACCCCCACGCACTTGTCACAGAATTTTTACAAAACCTACTTGAAGGTGCCAGTATTACTTTACAAGCCTCAATTTTTTATGGATCACCATGGCAGCCTGTCATAAGTCTCCCCTCAGCTGAAGAGGGAACAACAAGAAGACACAGAGGAGATGTTCTGCTCTGTTACTGAGTCGATCTAAGCTTTGTGGGTGTCTGGTTATCAAAAGAACAATGGCTCCTGGCATTTCCCCAGATTCCTCCCTCTCAAGTCATGAGGAAAATACAAGATTTGAAGCAAAAAAATGGCTGCAAGACTTACAAAGTGCAGTCTGTGTTTGGAAATTATTGTTTTTTATTTTTTTACATGCATGCCTTTTTTTTTCTTTTGATATTTTACAATAGCTGACCTTCACTTAATAAGCTCATTTAATTTTTCACATGTTAATTTGATGTAAAAACAGCCCCTTGTGGTAATGGACTTATCGCACATACATAGGTTAATCTGTAGGTCGGCCACAACAAGCGTCTTCTACATTTTTTAATCTTTTAATTAGTCAGACCTGACATATAAAAAAAAAAAAACACACACACAAAAAAACAACAAAAAATAAATAAATAAATACTGTTCCCACGATATGTAATTACTGCATTTTGCAAGTGGGCTGCATGCTTTGCTGAGATTCACAAATCGACTCTGGTTAAAAAGAATTATCACTGCGATGTAATCTCTTGTGTACAGTAACAAGCTTATCAGATGAATAGTTTATAATAAATAGCTGCCTATCTGTTTTGTGTATTAATGCCACCCTGACAAGCGCCTTAATTAGGGGAGTGAAAGACACCAAATGATTTCCTCCATGAGAACATTATCCTTAGCACTTTTTCATCCACAAAGGTCACATTGAAAGACGGGGAATAATCTAGCGTTCAACACAAAACTGCCTAATTAGCTGCACAGAGCAAATGCAAACTCTGTGGAAACGGCACAAAAAAAAAAAAAACTGAATGAAAGTATATTTCTCAAAGGCCATTTGTTTCCTTACATTAGCCATAAAGCGATTACATTATAAAACAAAATGGGTGGTATTGGGCAACATTTTAATAAGATGAAACTCAGCTTTGTAAGCATGCATGCACAGGCTTGTGCTAATGATTAATTCATCTTCCTTCATTCATCGACACTAACTCTATTATCTGCTTCAATTCTGAAGCTTCTCATGTTCAATATTCCAAGTTAATATCTTCCAGGGATTGCCAAGATGTAACACTGAACAATGCAGCTCTGTTCATGTACAAGTTATACAGGAAAGGTTGTTGAGGATAGAAGGCTCACTTTAGCCAACTGCATTGAACCAGACTGGATCTGGGCAGGTGTTCAACATGGCCAGGTGCAAAGCAGCTGACACAGACATAGCTCCCCGGCGCTATTTGTCACTGTAAATAACATTTGTTTCTTCAATATTAAAATTGGACAGGAGCACACATCCAGCCAGTCTTTCTCATTCTCCTTTAATTTAAGCTATTAAAGGAAAGGTCATGTGGGGAAGCAGATGGCTTAACTTTAACTATGTGCTGAGAATGAGAGCTGAAGGAGACAGTTGGCGTTTAACGCACGTGTCATTCACATACTCGAAAGATACATGGGAAACAGATATAGTTAAAAGGCTAAATAATGAGAAGTTTCAATCACGAGATGTGTAAAAGTGTACATTTAATATGGTGTCTGTGAGATTTTGCTGCAGAAAATCCCCTTACAGGCTGCGGTCTGGGTCCAATACATCTTTATAGGTGTTTAAATGGAATAAATGCTTAACCAGAAGCTTTTTACACT
Organism: Telmatherina bonti; assembly: GCF_933228915.1. NCBI lineage: Eukaryota > Metazoa > Chordata > Actinopteri > Atheriniformes > Telmatherinidae > Telmatherina > Telmatherina bonti. The sequence continues at coordinate 31,381,310 of NC_136610.1, read as the reverse complement.
CTATACAAAACAACTTTAAAGTATGTCTCTGTGTTTGTGTAATAATACAACTTTTGATCCTTTGGAATCATGCATCGTTAATAAAGTGAAGCAGATATCTCTGATTTAGCTTTTCTAAGAGATGCTGTGTCATTGAGAGCCACCTCACAATGGAAAAACTATAAAACCAACTAAAAGTGCATCAGGGGGAAGACGGGGTTCTTTTTCTGTGCTAAGGGACAGGACAATTAAAGTAAAATAAAGTCTGGTGAAGTTCTAACAGCCTGGTTATCCTCCCAAGAGTATCATAGGAAGCCTGTGTAGGCAGTAAGGTGGGGTGGAACAGCAAACAGAATGTTGTCACACTTCCACTCCCTGTGGAGTCGAGCTAAAAGAGGAAGATACACGGATCTGGAAACAGTACACTGCCTCCAGCTTCTGTTATTTTCTATCACAGTGTTTGTGAAATTCCTGCTGATGAGGTGATTATAGTAGAAAATGTGCTTCTTGTAGCCTGACTAGTGAATCTGCTCTGTATAAAAGGAAAGAATTGTTACTATAGAAGATGCTAGCTGGCTCTGCAAGGCAGTATTCAGAATCGGGGTTTCTATGGGGTCAGTGGAAAATGCGCGTCTACTTTTTGTTCCAGCATCTGACCCTGTTGTATATACAGTACACAAACACTGTGCAAACAATATTTGCTCAAGGGATTCTGTGCTGGGGAGAGGTTTTTGAGGCAACATTCACTGTCCACAGTTAAGGTTCAATAGGCCTTTTGAAGTGAACAGAGACGGTGGAGTGGATGCTCTGTGACCGACCATTTTGTTTCAGCTTCCTCACCATTTCACCTAGTAACACAGCTGCTGCTGGGCCGCTGCGAGATGAAAGTTGTTCCCGTACTTCAAAACCTTCTGTTTCTGCATTCAGAGTTTTTTAAGATCCAATAGAAAAAATTTTCTGTAGGCTTTTGAAGCTTTTCTGGTGTGTCTTTGGGGGACGTTAACTTTTCCAGTTTATGGAGCATCTGACAACGCTTTACTGCCAGTGCCAGACATGTTTTTAATACAAGGCGCCACTTGGGTGCTCACACAGATTCTATCATCTGTTACTGGAGAATGTGTGCATATTTGTAATGATGTGTGTTGACACTAACATCTGCAAACAAGCCACAGCTTGCAAAGACTGTGACATAACATGGATCTTTTCACCCGCCGAGATTGACTGTAGTGTCACACTGAACAAACCAGTCAAAAGCTGGAGTTAACAAAGCAGCAGGTATGTGATAGCCAGGTAATGTGGTGCTGCTTAAAGGTTACTGCATGTCCAAAACGGGTAAATGGGGATTAGATTGGTGAGGAGCAAGGGAGAAACTAGTATGCTTTTTGTGAGCAACGTATCATAAGTACTATTTGTGGTTTTGAGTGGGAATACTTTGCTGTCATCTGACTGTAATTAAGTATTTTATTAGCCATTTTGAAAACATCTTTATCTGCTTTTCATTTATAACTAGCATATTGTACTTTATGTCTTTATCCTGATGTAATTTATCAGATATGTGCTGGCTTCACTGGAAGCTAAGAAATGTTGCTGTCCCCAGAGACAGTCATGAGACAATGCTGATGGGTTGTCAGATTGCACCATGCATACTGGACCCCATCTAGAAGATTAAAATGATCTTTTACTCCACTTATTAAGTTTACTCTTACATGTTTGAGCCAGAGTTTAAAAAAAAAAAAAACAAAAAAAAAACTTTTGTTTTTTTAAGTTAACCAAAAGTTGACAGCATGCAGGGCTCGGTGTGTTGTCTGAGCTGCCTGATTTTTATTGATGACCCCTGTGCTGCATCTCAGTGACTTGCTCCTCTTTATTTTCAGAGCTAGACGATGTCACATTCAGTAACACACTACCTGTGGTGTCATTTTTGGAAGGCAGTCGCTGAGGCTCCAATCGATAATATTGTGTCTTCTCTGCCTATCAATTGCTACTTCATCCATGATTCCACTGATCATCCATCCAACCATCCATCCATCCACCCACACACCCCCCAATCTTATGATATAGTGGATATATTCATGGAGGAAAACCTGACAACATTAACACAGCAGCCTCCATTCCAGAGTTTCTCACCAGCAACACTACATACTGTAAGTTACCCTATTTCCTTATTTAATCTAATGGTAATCTGATTTTTACTACAGTATTTACCAGTTATTCCATAATAAATAACTTCTCATTTTTTTGTGATCATTTCTTACATATTGGATTCTAAATGTAATGTACATGAAAAAATGTACTTTTAGGCATTAAAAAGACTAAAATTTAGTTCTGCCTTTTGCACAGTCTTATCACGCGCTCTCCCCCATATAAATACTTTCCTTAAAATTAAGAAGAGCTTTGAAAACATGTTTTATCAATATGGAAATAGAAGTGTTCAATTTAGAGCTTGAACTCTTTCTCTTATCTCCTCTGGAGTGTCTGGTGTGGAAAAAAAAACAGGCTTGGACTGCAATAACAGAGGCAGTGATTCTGTGCCTCCGTCATCATGAAATGTGCACTTCAGCTTGTGTTAATTAATGCGGTCTAGCCTGATATGGAAATTAAGGAGCATCCTATTGATGGCGATGGGTGCAAACAAGATGCATCTTTAAAGGTACATTAAGTGATTTTTAATTATTTTTGTTTTTGATTAATCTTTTTTATTGTATTTTAAGGGGTTTAAACCCTATATAGGGTTACATCTTACTGTAAAGCACACCATATCTAAACTCTTCTACCTTGAATACAATCATTGTGACCACCCAGTTAACTTTTAACCCTTTGTTTTGGTTGTGTAACCTGCAGAGAAAAAGTGTAATTGAGTTAACCTCTTCAGAAAAAAGAAAAAAAAAACAGTAAGTCAGCTTTTTTTTCCTCAGGAGAGTGGAGTGTTCTGCATATGCAGCACAAATAAGCATAGATGCAAAACAAATGCTGACTGAAGGAGTAGTCAAGCGTTTGGCTAGCTGAAGTCCTGAATCAGAATCAGAACCTCAAGGCCTGTTAATTACAAAGCAGAAACTGAAGCTAACCAATGGTCGACTGACCATTGGGAGAAGTGAGATATCATCCAGCTTGCCACTGAATAATTTGCCTGGCAAACTGTGTAATACATACTAACATGGCCTATTTATACCTTGATCAGGTCGGCCACATCATGTTGTTGCTGTCCCAGAAGGGGGTCTTTAAATGTGGTTGACTGTAGTTTACATAACAGTTTTAAGGTATTTGTAAAGAGTAAACTTTTGTTCAAGTGGTTTTGACTCAATTTTTGTTGATTAGTCTGATTTTTGGGGCTGAGCTTAGTTTGTGAAACCATGATACTTTAAAAAATTCTATGCACAAGTGTATACAGAACTTGGTGTTATAGTGTGTTGTAGTATTAGTCACGTGATGCTGTTTTTAAGACAAAGTTTGATTTTAATGTGATTTATCTGTAAAAATTACATTTGAAGAGTTTTAGTTTTTTTTTTCTTCCAGAGATTTTATAAAAAAACAGTATAATCAACATTAAGTAGGGGTGGGAAAATTGAATCGGAAATCGGGATTTTTTTTCTTCACAATTTTAAAATCTATTTTTTTGTTAAATCTATTTTTTTAATAAAATAGAAAATAAATAAAAATAATCCACTATAAATAGTTTTTTTTGGTCATTTTTATTGTTTTTATTGATCTTTTTACTTGTCTTCTTGGGCATTATAGCAACAGAATTATGGTCTGACTACTGTGTTGTTTTTTCCTAGTTGAAATGAAGAAATTTCAACTAGGAAATTGGGCAGTGCCAAAATTGGGAATTATAGCAACAGAATTATGGTCTGACTACTGTGTTGTTTTTTCCTAGTTGAAATGAAGAAAAATGACGAGCAAAAAAACAGTTTTAAATATTTGTTTTTGTTTTTAATCTAGAAAATCAGCAGTGTCGGAGAATTGTGAGAATCGCAATTTAAATTGAATCGGCATGCAAAAAAATCGGAATTGAATCGAATTGGGACAACAGCATATCGTCACAGCCTTAACATTAAGCCTGTAATTTAGCAACACTTGAGCTCTGTTCACTGCCAGAAAATCTGACTTTTTTTTTTATTCACATATGACCCATGTCAGAATTTTTTTGACAGTCTGAACAACACAAACCAGATTTTCCCAAATCAGTTGTATTCCACTTTCTGTGCATTCCTAAATAAGCTACATAGCTAATATTTTTGCGTGACTTCAGTCTGAGTGAGTCCATCATATTTCATCTGCACTGGAGGAGGCACCAACCAGCAAAATGCAAATAATGGACAAACCAATAATAAATTAAAATTTTGGTGGTTCTGATTGCACAACAACTTAAAAATTCATACACAAGCTGGGAGGTGCAGCATCAATAGTTATTGTCATAAACACAGCATCCTACGTGTGGCATTACGTTTATCTCTGTGGATGCAGGTCATTTCAGGGCCGTAGACTGACCACACAGGAGTCTGAAGGAGGTCATGTTTGCATCATAATGGGATCAACCACACAAAACACACATACGCACAATAAAAAAAATCAGCAAAAGATCATATTGAAGTATCAAGATTTTCAACGAATATGTAACTTTACCTTAAATTTTAATGGTGTGGGATGGTGGGGGACCTGAATAATGAATAGGGGCACAATGACTTAAAATAGGTTGTGAACCACTGTTCTATATGTACATTTTGCCTGCTTGTATACAACTTTTTTCGGTTGTATTTATATTTTCATAGCAGGTTGTTGCATAAGAAGCAACAGGATTACTTTACATTTCCTATTTCTTTGTCATTAATGCTCTTGTCAGTGCCGTGCTCGTCCGTGCACTCTATTTTGGCTGCTGCCCATATTCTCATCATTATGGTAATGCATCAGCACAAGTGCTTCCTTATCTTTCTGCAGCGTGGACAGGTAGGTCTGGAGAATGAAGTCGCTTCATTTTTCAGGAAGATAAAATAGAAGAAAACAGAAGAAAAGTTGCTAAAGTATCTGAACAGGTGCCGAATATTAATCCAAACTTAATCAAGTGGATGTCACCGGAAAGACCTTTGTTTGCTCATGATTATGCAATGGTATTTGTTATTTATGTGTAAAGAAGGAAGGGGCAGATGCGATGTAAATGCGTTTGTGATAAAGACTTAGTGATAAAGGGTTGGAATAGATGAGCTGTTGTAGTAGAAAAAATATGCTAGATAAAAATGAGTTTTTGGTTTATACATATGTGAATATACTGGGTTGAACCAGCGAAGCAGCAACATTGTGCAGGAAGCAGAGATGCAGGTTGTCACATGTGAGCATGTTAGCTAAAAGCAGCTACAATAAACTACATGTCATGACTGTGGCTCTGCATGCTTGTTTTGGAAGCTTACTGCCCCCTGGTGGCAGAGAAACCTTTAAATGGCGCTTTAATTGTATTTACTGGAGCCGAACTAATTACTGATTACTGAGCTGAATGAACAGTTAAAAAAGCATATATCTTGATATTACAGCTGGCTTTTTATTGGAGGCACTGTGTCCTAAATATTTTATTTTTATTTACCAGCCTTTTAAGACACGCATTACAGCATAAAATGGCAAAGTTTAGCCTTCCATTATTCAATGTAAGTGCTACATGAAAGAAATTCTGGATGTATTCCCACAGTGACAGCGTATTCAATAGCAACTAATTAAAGAACGAGCTGTCCATAAAATGTAGTTGTACGAGGTTAATCACAGCGTTGTGCGTGTAGTCTGACAAGAAATGACACCCTCTGTCAGTCCATCACATTCTGAGCTCTCTCCTGGTTTTAAAATTAAAGGACAGCTGTTAACTGTCTTTATCTGAGGTTTAAGCAGAATCACACTGAATCTTAATTAAAGAAGGACTGAAACACCCCGATAAAAAATGACATCCATTGATATTATGTGGGCAGTTCTGTAAGAGTAAGGGAAAGTAATTTGGGAGAGTAGTTTATTAGCCCTCTGCCCTTTCAGCCAGATACGACCTTGCAGGCCTCTGTACCAGAGGACCAGCTGCAATCCATGATTCATTTAACACCTTCTGGGCCTCTAGAACCACTCCAAGCACATGCACTGTTGATTAACCGCTTTGTGGGAGAATTCATATTTAAGGCATACACTACATGAAAATGAATGATAACCAACCAAGCAGCAGAACACCATACAGAAGAGCAATGATGGGCAATTTATGAGAGATTCACTCCAATTTACAATTTATTCTGTAATCACAATGTTTCCGCTATATACAGCATAATGTATTGCACATTTGAGAGTGGGTGGAATTATAAGGAATATGAGTAGGCTACTCACAAAATGATATAAATGTCATTACAGTGCATTCAAGCAAATCTAGCACAGGGAACTGGAGATTAGCCGCTGGGCGGGAACGCTCCAAATATGCCCATAAGAGGCTGACAAAGTCACTGAGTGAATGAATGGGTGATTGAGCAAATTGCTGAAGTTTTTGTATGGTCCTGAGTATGGAATTTAGCTAAGGGTACATCTTTAAACTGGGCTGCAGTGAATTTTAAAATGATCCGAAAAGGCCTGTTTCCTCCCAGAGCGTCTAGTGGCAAAAAAAAAAAAAAAGAAAGATTAAAAAAAAAAAAAAAAAAAAAAAGATTTAAAAGAAAAAAACAAAAACTTGCTCTCCAGATTTATAGCTGCAAAAATAAAAGATGTAATTTATATTTCTTTACCCCTCTTTTTGATGCCTGCCATGGCCTCTCTGTCAACTCTTCCAGCTGTGAATGTTCTGGAAAATATCTTTCATTTCCTCAGAAGTTCTTTCTTACAGGAACATTGCACTTCTTTGGCTTCATGCAGCATCACCAGCAGCTTGCTGATAGAAGCCATCAATCATGTTGGGTTCAAGGGTGTGCATCAGGTCTGTGCTTCGTGGTCATGCTTCCAGATCTAACACTCTGCCCCCCCCCCCCCCCCCCCCCATCTGCTGCAGACCTCCTTCAAGTGTCATTTTGCATCTGGCTGGGTGATACCTCTGTTAGATTTCTCAGTTATATCAGCGTTCCATAACTGCTGAATGGATACAATGATGTTTACATTACAAAGGTTGTTTTCCCTACAGAGCTAATGGTTATTGTTCATGTTTTAAATCTTTGTAATAAAACTACATATTTCTGACACAACATGCAAAACTATCTTTGTTTGAGTCCAAGTTTTTTTGTAAATCTTTTTTATTTGTTGAGAACTTTAGAAATTAATAGCTCAAAGACAGCTCTGTCTTTTTGTTTAAATATTCCAATGCCGGTGTGTGTTTATGTTGACAAATGAAAGGCACGAGCTTGTGTGTGAGAACTGCAAATAGCCCACATGGTATTTGCTACAAAATGCTATGAAAGGATATTAGAAAGACGGATGAATTCTAGTTTGATCTTCTATGATTGGACGTTGCAGGGTACACTCATGCATAAATGCATGCACTTGTGTTTTTATGTCCAAGATTGTGTGTTTATTTCCATAAAGCAGTCAGACCATGAGTATTTTTTGCCTTTTTTTTTTAACAGTACAGAATTAAAAATTTTAGCACCAAAATAAAAAAACAAGATATGAGTTCAACACTTTCGTGCATTGTGGTCACTATGGTGAACACTTATTTATCGGTCATCCGATACATTACAAATCACTGTAGAATAAATAAATTTGATTTAATGGAATATAAATACAAACATTGTAATTATAGAAGTTTATTTATGTAATAAATAGGAAGAGGGAATGATAGGCATATTTTCATAGAACATTATATAAAAACTTCTCTCTCACCCACCCCTCTCATCTCCCCAGGGAAGGGCGGGTGGCTGTTCATCTGTCAAGCTCGGGTTCTCTTCCAGAGTCCTGGGAGCTTGAGGGGTCCTACGATATATATATATATATATCAGGAACATCTGAACAGATGATTTTTCTATTTAATTTGAATGCATGTTTAAATAAATACATGTCAGAAAGCAGATTATTACCATCATATTGACAGTGGCCTGATTTCTGAAGCATCATGCATGTCTCTAGATGCTTCATTTTAGGATAATGGACAGAGACATTTGTTCAACTTTGCACCTGTACTGGTGTTAAAAAAGTGGGTTAGGACTCAAACCTGGGTTAGCTGCAACGAGGAGTCTAACTTTCCTGTTAGACTAATGAAAACGTAACATTCCTGCCTTATATCAATTTCAGCAATTTCTTTTGAGTTCTACAGTCTGGATTTCTTGCACATGACTGTGTTCTTATTTATTTAGTATTATACAACTTTGGAAACAGCATTGTTTATGAATGGAAAACATATTATTAATCAGAGCACTGAAGCCAGCTGCAGCCTCACTAAACCTCATTTCAAGGCAAAATCACACTAATTTACACTTCAGTTCGTGGCTCTGATCGTCATGAGACCATAATATGCCATGTTTGACGTCAATGACCTTTATATGGCATAGTGACACCAAAGGTTCTTACACCTGGGAACTTGCCTGACAGTTGAGCTGCAGAGTCCTTCTGCTTGAGTGCGGATGGATGTCTTCAGGACTAAAATGGAGAGTAAGCAGCTGTCTGTGGCTTCATCTTAGGTAACCCATCATCTGCACCTGCCCGTGAATCTACACAAACACCTCTTTTGTGGGAGTATTTGAATACAAAACACAGAAATTGGCAGCAGTATATAGATGGAAGGATAATTACTAACTAGATCCTGACCAAATCACTGTTACTGTTTATTACATAGACCTTGGAAGGAATAAAGAATTGTAATGTATTGGACTGTAGTTCGACATGCATGTAGGTTTTTGCTTGTGTTTAAATATAAAATAAACATGAAAATATGGAGGGTTGAAAGTTCAATTTATTTCCATTTTGTGGGTTAGAATTGAGAATGAAAGACCGCTTCAGTCAGAAAAGGAATTACAGTGTTGTTAATGCAAAGAAATCAATTATGCTAGAACCTAAATTCTAACAAACAAAACAGACATTCATGTGGATCGGATGTGTGGACAGAAGACAAAATGTTACTTTTCATTTTGTTTGACTAGTATTGTCCTGCGTAACATATGGTCACTGTCTTGGGATGAAAAAACTATTTTCAGTTTACATCTTTTACAGATATTAAAGCAAAGAAAATGCTGGAAAGTGGAGAAATATTATAAATATCTTTTTTTCACAATGGAGAAATGCTTCAACTTCATGTCTTTTCTAATTAGAAGTTGATGAAGCTGATGGCCTGAGTTGTTTTTTTAAGCAACCAGACTTCATTTTCCCAGAAATGTTGGATTTCGTTTCGTTCAGCCATCATTCCAATGAATTCTAAGAGTTTTAACATCAAACCATCGAGTCACATTTTGTAATAATTGTTGGAGACATTGTCATAGTAATATACAAGTAAAATGCACTGGAAATAAGAGACTTTATTTCTTTTCTGAATTAACATTGTATCATTAGTAAGACAATGTGCAACGTGTGTGTTTGCATGTGTGTTGTGTGAGTGAGAGGCCTGAGAGACTGTCTCATAACCATTGATACGATGCTGGATGTAGACCATAGAAACTGCATGGGTGATCATCTACCTGTATCCATTCGGTAAGCTGGCAACTATTCTTGCACTTAGCTCAAATCTTTGACCTGTGGTGGCTTAATAGTGAGAGATGATAAGACGTGATGTCTGCAGGTGGACTCGCCAAAAAAAAAAAAAAAAAAAAAATCTGCTTTCCACATGAAAGTGTCATGCAGGGATTAAATTTGCTGACTCGACCACAAACTTTCGACATTTATAAAACACAACAGAAGTGTGTTGCATAAATTCAGAAACATGATGAACTACAGAGATTTTTTCCCCCCAAAATTTCAAAGGAATAATTAAAAGAAGCTGCAATGGCTGAACTATAAACCCTCAGAAACAACAATATATGAGCAGATCAGTAGAAGAGACTGAAATATGCCAGTCTGCATGCTAAAGTCATGATGACTTAAGTCAACCTGACAACAATATTGGGTAAAAACAATTTGTTAACCTTATTTATTTATTTATTTTCCCCACTGGCGTTTTGACAATATTAAGTATCAGATGTTTTCTGTAGTATTGGTTTGACTTTAATATTCTAATATTGTGACAACTTCAGTCCTTTCTATTACTGAGTTACAATTCCCCCCCTGGAGCATTTCTTATGTAACAGCATTCTTTGCTCTCCCTCACCCCAACCGACTGAGACAGATGGCCAACTTCACCGTGTCTGGTTCTCCTAGATGTTAATTCTTGCTAAAGAGAGTTTTTCTTTTCATGGGATTTGTGTTTCATTCACAATCTAAATAAAATCTAAAATCTAAATAAAATCTTCTGAATAACATGTTGTATTTAATTTTAAAAAAAAAAACAAAAAAAGAAAAACAAAAAACTTTTTTAATCACATTAATCCAAACAAATTCCTATGCAGAGTAAGCATTAACCAAATGAAGTTTTGTAGAAAAGTCAGTTTTACCTGCATTACGTGAGTTTTCATGACATCTGGTGACATACAATGCTGTTTTACATCGCATGCGTTTATCTCCACACCTGACAACTTAGCTTATTATTGCAAGCTTAACTGTATTTGTTTTTTTTTAGGGATGCAGTTTCTTGTTTCTGACTTGTTTCCACTGATGGATTTATTCTCGCTAATGTCCCAGGATTTGGAAACATCTGCTCCAACAGCAGGAACAGGAAAGCTGCAGCATGATAAGTGAACAAAATGAACAGCTACAGAAAGTTAAAGTCTGTTACATCTTAGTACAGCTGGGAGTGAGATTCTATGTAACTCAATGAACTATTTTTTCCATGTATGATGTTCGGCATTGAAATGTTGGCTTTTGGAAAACTACCTTCCAACGGTGTTTATTGTTTCTGTAAACCAGGGGTCACAGCATGCAATTGCTACTGGGAAGCACTTTGGTCAGCTGTTTTAATGTGCTATATGAATAAATTTAAATTAAACTGATGGTGGTACACCCTGGACAGGTCACCAGTGCGTTGCAGGGCCAACACAGAGACAAACAACTGTACACACACACACACACACACAGGGACACTTGAGAGTGACCAATCAAGCTAACATGCATGCCTTTGGACAGTGGGAGGAAGCTGGAGAGAAGTCATGCAAACACGAGGAGAACAAGCAAACTCTACTTGGAAAGGCTACTGCTTAGACCCCCCCCCCCCCCCCCCCCCCTTCCCTTATGACTGCAAGGCAACGCTAACCACTACACCACCCTCTTCATTTGAATATGAGAACCTAAAATTAATGCAGAAATGCAGAATTACATGAAAACTAAATAATAAATTCCACATAAATGGACACATTATAAAAAATTTTTTTTTTATTTAAATAAAAGATATTAACATTCATTGATTTTCTGAACCACTTAATCCAATTCAGGGTCACGGGGAAACTGGAGCCTATCCCAGCTGGCTTTGGGCAACAGGCAGGGTACACCCTGGACAGCTCGCCAGTCCATTGCAGGATATTAACAAATAAATAATTTCAGAATATATTAATAAATCACTAAATAAAACCTAAAATAGATAAATTTGAATGAATCAGTTGGTTTCATTAAAATAACTATTCAGTAAAAAAACAACCTGCAGGATGCTCCAGAGTTGGTGATCCCTGCTGCAAACGAGCCATTTCATCAGCAATGAGCCTCGTCTTCCTGAATAAAGCTCCATGAGAAGCCAGTGGCTTTCACTGACAGTCTTTTTGTTCTGTCTGTTGACAGATTTTTACCTCCGCTAAGGAGGTTATGTGTTTACTGCTGTTTATCTGTTATAAGTTATGGACGAATTTTCATTAAATTTTCAGGACTTGTTGGAAATGTGAAAAAGGAAGAAGTGATTTGATTTTGGTGGTGATCCGGATCACCGTTTGGATCCAGGAATATTTTAAAGGCCTTGGGGGGAGGTTTGCGCTCTGAGTGCTTTTCTAATTGTATTTCTTTCCAGGAGTTGTTTATCTCAAGTATTTTTGGTTTTCTATTAAAAATGATAAACATTTTAAATAAACAGCATGCCTTTACAACCCTGTCGTCTTCCACAACACGTTGTGTGTTCTCAGAGGCTTTGTACACAGCTAATCACTGAATAGAAGTTTAAATAAAGGGCAGCATATCTGACAGGTCAGTTTTCTTTGTACCTGCAAGATTTTTTTTCCCCAGTGAACAGCAACACTCGCAAACAGCTTTGGAAATTAAGAGGGCAAAGCTTACTTATAACTTTCTAACTCTAAACACATTGCGCTTGAGAACACATGTGTTGCATTGGCATCAGAGTTACACAACATGATTTGCCTTCGTGTTGGATTGGATAATAAAAAAAAAGCAGCATTGCGCGCCTCTTGTCGCGAGTCTGCAGGAGGAAGTGACTCTCATTTATGAGCAAGCTGTGAACATAGGAATGAATGGTGGTTATGGGCTTCAGATTGTCAGAGACTGAGTGCAACAGCTCCTCAGGAGTCAAGCAGAGCTCCCATGCCTTGTTTACCTTAGTGACAGATAATAACCCTGAAGCTTGCTGCAACTACACCCTGGAGCTCAAGAGTCTCCCTGCGCTTCCCAAGCACAGCTTGCAGGCTAAAGCAGCTTGTCTCTCACACACTAAATCCCACATAAACCCTTTCAGTCCAGATATGTATTAAGGAGAACATGTGAAAATGCTTGAATATATGCAATAAAATACTACAGTCACACAGTCCACTGCATTGTTCATGCAATACATGAGAGGAATAAGCTTAGAAATTTCACCAATCATTACTGGGGTACACGTAGGAGCTGTGATATTGATTTTAGGTGATATTACCCAGTTCATAGCTGAAAAGACCCAGAACAGATTGACTGATGGCTGCAGCTGTTTTAAAGCTATTGCTTTTTCTGCACAGCCAGTGCACACCAGGTGGTACTGTGTATTAGGGTGAATGCAAAGCAAATTTTAGATTTGGCTTGTGTGGCATGTGCAGCACGGTGAAGCAATGATTAGCCACACAGCGAGGAGGTTTTGTTTTCAACTGGGGTCCCTTTGTGTCCATTTTGTATGTTTTCCTTGTGCCTTTTATTCATTTTTTTTTATTATTTTTTTTTTTTTTGGTTTTCTCTTGATTCAACTTCCATCCAAAAGGCAAACATGTCAAATGAAGTGGTCTCTGTCTCTCTGTGTTAGCCCAGTGACGGAATGACGACCTGCCCGGAGTGCATCAGCCTCTCTTCCAGCATGAGCTGGGATACGCTCCAGCCCCCATGATCCTTTACATGATAAAGTTGTGAGGATGGATGAGGATTTACTGGGATCTGGAGGATTTTTCCCCTTCTTTCTACACCTTTTGAAGAAAAAGTAAGAATTAGACGGGGAGAAAAAAAAACCCCAAAAAAAAACCCTGTGAACTAAGAACCCAGAAAAGTTTCAAGATGATTAAGTGCCTGTGTGGTTGGAGTCAGACACAGGCACACTCTGCAGACACAACACTGCACATCGCTTGCAGACGTGGCGCACTGTCAACAATTAGGCCAAAAATATTTGGGTAAAACTGGTAAATTTGCTTTGCATACAGTCAAATTCATTGTTATATTAAGGGAAGTGGGAGGCTGTGTGCTGCAGGTGCATCCTCTGCGTTTATTGCTTATCATGCAAATGCATTATTCATTTTTGTGATCTAACCTGATTTGGACAGCGATACCTGAAATCATAGAGCAGTGACCTGTCAACCAAAGGTCAGTGGTTTCATTGCGAAGTGTCTACATATCAAAACGTCCCTCTGAGAGGGGACAGTGAACGCATCTCTCGTGCCAGCTTTCGCACCTCTACTAAGAATGGTTAAACATTGGAAATTGCTGGGACCTAGCTGGCCTGCTGTGTGAAGTGCAGAACGTTTCTCCCATTAATGTGTTCATGAAAGCAAGCGACACTGAAACACTGAAGCAGAAACACACACTCAGGCACTTTGATCAGTTCACTTAACTAAAGCAATTAGAAGGTGTGAAGTCACAAAGCAGGCTAAGAAAAATAGAAAAGGGGAAAACAATCCCCACCAGGGTAGCTCCAGCTGCCTGCCTATTGACAGTATTGACCGCAGCTTAATCAAACACAAGTAGCTGTTGTCAAACGATTGTGTGCACGTTGCAGTGACAAAAAACAAAAAGTGTCTCTCTAGTAATTATACTGTAAGCAGAAGCGTTGCGCTTCCTGCTCCGACAGCCTGTATTGGCCTCAGAGCTGTGTATGCATCTAGGTGTTTACGTCACTTCAAATGTCTTAAAGGATGCTACTTGTGAAAAGAGAATAAAATCAGTGCGTGAGATTCTGTGAGTGAGTGTGCGTACGAGGGAATGACAGGAAGAGACGCTGAAAGGGGCTTTTGTTTGCTTGTTTTTACTTTAGCCTACATTTTGGGAATAACATAAAAGATTTTATGCATCCCTGCAGTGTAATTATGTTTGGTAAGAAAGACTGCTATCTTCGTGAGCTTTACAGAGAAATCAAGATTATTTTTGCACATTTGATCTTTTAAAGATGATGAATTCTTTGCTTTTTTTTTTTTTTTTTTTTGCTTAAAAGCTATTAATATTTTAGATATAATAGCTTTTACGGTATGTTACTGTTACATGAAGCAGAAAAAAAAAAACTTGAATTGAAACTCATGAGGTAACTGAATATGACAAAACATCAGTGTTGTGCTCATGTTGGTGCTTATTTAACTATTTTGTCAATGAAGATGCATTTAGTTGTTTCTGTTTATAGCTTTTTATGCCTCGATACTTATGCACATTGAATTAAATAAACATTTTTCTATTCATTTGATGGTAATATTTTCAAAGTTATAAACCAAAAGATGGGTCTTTAAATTATGCTATGACCAGCCATAACATTAAAACCACATGCAGGCAAGAGGCAAGTAAGACTGCTGACTGTAAGGTGTTACTTTTATACTTCCTACCTTTGAAAATGATCACACCACACTTTGGTAATGGTACCACTCAGGACATCAGTGGGCTGTGAACTACTTAGCAAGGTCTCCATTGCTTAGTATAGGGTCTCCAAGATCTTCTCATGTATCTTTTTCCAGTTTGTTTTAAAGCAAAAAACCACCTGAAGTTTCCAAACATCCAGCTTCCTTGTAACATGCAATGTGCCGATGGAGCAAGTGGTGCATCTGATGCAGAAGAGCGTACAGGGGAATCAGTGCGTCATAAACGCCTTGTTAAATACATAAATGAATAAAAGAAGTAATTTTGCCTTAAACAGCGTGTAATGTGAGGCAAAATCTTCCTGTTTATTCTGAAATAGCTAAATGTTTTGTAAATTACTAAAAGTTATTTTTAGAATCTGTCAGTAAATCATTAAGGGAATTTTATTATTGTATGAAGGTGAAATGGTGGGTCGGGGGGTGTTACTGGTTTAGCAGGTTTACTGTTTAGGTGGTGATGTTAACCTAGACCAAACGGTAATCTTGGGTTTTCTGTTCCAAAAAAAAGGTTAATCTAGATAATGTCATGCTGACTGATGCCTTTAGGGCCTTGACTTAAAAATGTATTTTTCCAGAGGAGTTCCTACTTTGCTTCACAAATAACTCATTAAATATAGAAAGTTTAGCACAAGGTCTTATGTTATCCCCATCAGTTTATTTAAAACTCACCTTCTCCATGGAGGAAGGAAGTATTTGGTCCTTTTGTAAGCTTCGGGGGGACGACGACTAGTTCCTCAACTCTCCTCTAGTAAAATCATGGAGTCAGGGACCTTTAAGGTGAATCAGATCTTAAATATTTTTTTTATTAAAAGTTAAAACAAGTTAAAAATCCAAAAGTTTAAAAGCTCTAAAACCTTTAAAAAAAAAAAAAAAAAGTAAAAACCTCAAAAACTGTCGACTCTCCCGGATCACTTGATGCTCCTTCCATCCTCACAACATCTCTGTTATTAACTCCTTATCCAGTTCGTAGGTTCAGGTCCGAATCTGAGTTTGATGCACTTTCTGTACCAAGGAGGAGTGTCAAACACACTCCCAAGTTTTAGCGAGTAAAAATCCTCTGCGTGTTTCACTCTGCCACAGGTCTGCAGCTATTTTCAGCATGCAGGAAAGTGCAGACTGTCAACATGAACACCGACACTTCTGCAGCAACAGGCCTGCTTACAAGTCTCCACCGATGCATGTACAAATCAGTAGAAAACGACACCAGTCAAGTTCAACCACGCGACAAGAAGTAACTGAAACTTGTGCTGTGAACAGCTTTGTCTGTTTTATCTCCAGCAGAATCGTTTGTGGGAAGACAACCACGAACGTGATCAGCTGTAAGAAATATTTTAATTAAAAGAAGTTAACACGCTACTCTGTTTTCAATAATAGTAATAATTGCAGTTATTATCTAGGAACCTTCCAACTGCACGGTTCTGAAAATAGAAACATTTTTACATGGAATATTCATGATCTTGTCCTACAGTATCTGTCCCATCTGCTTCAGCCATACGCACCCTCTCGTTCTCTGAGGCCAGTTATTGTGAGTTGTCCCTAAAACCAAGAGGAAGCTTGGAGATACCGTGCTTTCTCAGTCAACACTCCAAAACTGTGGAATGGCATACTGTTGATTCTCTTCCTGTTTTTAAGTATTTTCATTTAACATTTCATTTCTTGTTGGCTTTTAACTCAGCCTGAGGTGCTGGCTTTCACCATTACATCTTAATGTTACTGGGTTTTTTCTTTTGTTTTTAAACCTGTCCAGCATCTCAGCATACAGAACAGCAATCCGCGTGCCATATTTTTCCCAGACAGATTTGCTCTGTCAAGGGAGACATCCCATGTATACGGCCGCCCTTGATAATATAAATATATTTTTATTATTATTCTTCTTGTTTTTTTATTTTTGTAATCATCATCAGTCTTGATATGGCCGTGCTGGACCTGGCAGGAGAAGATACTGAGAAGACATGTTACTGTTTAATATGGAGTCATTGTGAGTTTTTACCTCTGCAGTGTACAGACATTTGGTCATTTTTAAAGTGCTTTACAAATAAAACTGCATTGTACTAGATGTTGGCATTTCTTACCTCTATCTTCAGTTTTTGGTTCTCTATTTCCAGACTGTCTCTGCAAATATAAAGGCTCTCTATTTAGTCATTTTCATGATCATTTCCAGGCTCATTTGACAATGCCTTTTATGGGTTAACCATGAACGCACACGCACTGGCTTTACCAATACAGGGTTGTGATAGCTAATTCACAGCCGCTGTTTTGGAACCGACGGCGCAGATTAAAATGTCAGAGGATTTAGCGTCCTCCAGGCCAGACTTTATCACAGCATTTGTCAAACCTTCCTGGAAAACCCCGCTGGACAGCAGAAAACAACACAAAGGCTGACATTGTTTATACATGTCTGCACTGAAATGTCCGTAACACTCCTGAGAAGTCATGCAATGATTTTCATGAATGCCACAATCTTCATGAAAGTTCATAAACCAGACTTAAAAACACTTTAAAAGAATGGTAGGTGAACAAGCCCGGTGAATCTTGATGGCTCCGCTGTGTTTAACCAGACTCAAAACTTTCCAGATACCAATCTGATTGTGTGCTCTGACTGGTCACAGCTCTTTTGGTTTGTGAGGAGGCCCTACAGTACTCAGTGTTGAGGGTCATACTGTTTTTGTCTCACTGAAATATGTGCACACACCTTGCTGTGAAATTCTGTGACACGACTGTCACCATCAGAGTTGATCATATTTCATTATGCACGCATTAACTTCCTCTGTCCATGTCTTCAGTGTCCATGTTGGCTCTGTGTTACTGAAGCCTCAGGCTGAAATGTCGCCTCGACAGCCCATCAAGTTGAGTGACAACCACTGGCCTAAGCCACATACCCGAGGGGACAAAAAAAGGACTCGCATTGTACGTTGTTGCCTCAAGGTGAAAAGTTGCATATTGCAGCCTTCAGGAATTTAAGAGTTTTCTTTGGTGATGTTGGATTTTTTTTTTTTTTTAAATAAGAACAAAGAACAAGTTTTATCCATAAGTCATGTTGTCTTACAGCAGTATCATGCAATCCAGTGTAAGAGCTAAGCCTGCAGAAGTCACTGCAGGTAAAGGAAATGAAAATGGCAGATCCAAAAAAAAAAAGTAATAGCCAACCAGATTTAATATAATTATTATGATATGGTTAGTTTACCATTACTTTGAGTTTTCTGCATTCTCTGAACGTGACACTAAGGTTATAGGCAGCTTCTTTTGTTTTTAATCATTCAAAAATGTTTAATTTGAATTCTGTGTCTCTGCTGTTGATCTCTTTACCACAGCCAACGTCTGAAGTCAAATTAATTGCATTGCATTTAAAGTTCAAACCCTCTTTCTGATGGATTTTGTGGCAGTACCAACACTCTGGAAGTGCTTCTCTATTAGCTTAATTTTGGGTACATTAAATAAGAGTTAATCATGATTCTAACAGTATGTAGACATTTTGTTCATTAACGCCACTCGTCAATGAGAATAATTAAACTGATAATAATGTCACATTGTAAGCCGCAAGCTGAAAAGTGTTGCTTTATCTTTTTAAGAAGGCACATTATACTAAAATTATGTGGGGCTATATAAATCTTAGTGTGTGATTTATGGAAATGTTGGTTTATTATCTTATTGTTCTATATGTGATGTGGCCAAAAGTATAGTTTTGTATCAGATGAATAATGTTTTTAAAGTCACAGTGAAACTAATATTATCTTATTTTGTCATAATAATTACGGACCCTATTTTAACCTTGGTTGCAGTGTATTTGCATGCTAATTAGTCAAAGACTTTGAACTCAAGATTAGATTTTATTTGAGCATCATTATGATATTAGTTGATATTTGTAATCAGTTGATTGTCATGTTTTACAAATGATACATATTTATTTTTGTAGTTTTTAAAAAAAAAAGATGTTTATTACAGTGCTGTCGCTGTTGTAGTGAAAATACATAAAAACAATTAACTATAAGGTGTGTAACTGGAGGTGGCGTGCTCTTCGACATAAATGCCAGGACATGAAATATCTAAGCAAAGTATTTACAAGTAATCCCACAACATGCTTGTTTTATGTGTTGTAAATGGTAAAAAAAACTGTTAGAATGTAAATTATTCTTTCTATTTAGTGAAAAAGTAGTAAGGTTAACCTGGGTACTATAAAATGGGAACAGATTGATTTTTGTGGATGTTGCACAGATTTTAGTTCTGTTTGTAAAATGCAACGTTTTTACATTAATATAATATGTAGGGTTAGATAATTATTAGATGTCAGTATTTGTCTTTAAACATCATCACATGCATGTGTTTGACATTATATTGGACAAGTGAAAAGAAAGCTCGCCATTTTTAACACCTAAAAAACATCCATTTTAAAAAGTTTTCTTTACAAGTTCTTTTAGTTTTCAGCTTTGATGTAGCTTGCATTTGCTCATGTTCAGAATTGTAAAGCCTTTGGATCTCATCACATTACATTAACTATCATCCTAAAACAACCACATCTCTGCAGTTTGACAACTTGTCCACAAGAGAAAATGAAACGTTAGACTTACATTTTACAAATGTCAAACATACATGCATCTCTTCTCACTGACTGTTGAGAATATTAAACAATCTGGTACTCTTATTGTCACTTTCACATCTTTCATTTACCATCAACTTGTAACCAAAAGAACCGTGAAGAGGTGGTCACACAAAACGCTCTGTCGTGACTTCTATACAGAATAACTGAAACCGAGAAGGAGGGAGAAAGTTTCCTGGAAAATGCTGGAAAACGAACTTCAACAGAACAATGTGGGGTCATGGATGGAAGAAAAATCATAGGTTTCAAGGAGAAGGATGATCAGACAGATTACAGTTTAACCCGAATGAATGGGTTCAGGTCAGAGCAGCACTCGACGTACTTCTCCCCTCCACTCACAATGACCTCATACCCTCCCTGTAACAGCTCTGTAGTGCCATCTTGCACTTTTCAGTGGAGCCTCACTAACATCTTCTACCACATTAGGACACACTGAACCTCCCCACTCCAGGTGCAAAAGGTAAAAAAAAAAAAAAAGACAGGAAAAGGAAAAATATCGGAGTGGCTCATAAGAGGAGCTACTGCGTGATTCGGGAATCCCAATGTTAGCTGTCATACGTATTATTAACCAGTTATTGCTGCTTCAGCTGAAAGCATTAGTGGTTGCTTGTAGTTATGACAGCTGTTGAAACTGGAAACAAGCTTAGCTGTCCTGATCAGTGCTTCTGATGTTTACGTTTCATTAAACCCTCCATACATAAGGTTTGATCCTCATAGTCAATCTTATTTGGAGGAACAGACATATAATAACGTCCAGATCTGATAAAGACATCTTTAGAAAAATACCCACAGAGAATAAAAAAACACATCAGATTAGGAAAAGTAAACACAAGGCAAAACACCTTGGTGCTCCACCACGACTGCAAATGATGATCAAAGACTGTAAATAAAAGATGGCTGGCTGCGTGACATTACTTTAAGTTTCTAAAAAGCTGAAGTGAAGCTCATTGAGTGGTTTCCACTGTCGCCGGCTAAAGCTAAGGAACACTGCTAGGCGGCTAACTATTGCGGTTGTGCCACACTCTACCTTCATGCTGACTGATATTGGAGACCTGTCAATCAAAAACTTAATTATACAGAATTTTAGTTGAATAACATATAAACAAACAAGGTTTTCCTTTTTTTTTTAAGTCACTGCCCAGTAGTTCTTAGGAGGGCAAACTTAATATATTAAACCTAAAATGGCTTTTGAACCAGGCTGCCAGCATGTTTAATCCTTCTGAAAAGTTGGGCTTTTTAACATTGGAGTCTATGGGATTGTCCCACTTTTGGTGCCTTTAGCAGATGAAAGGGGGACTGCAAATTTTGGCACTTCTACAAAAGATTTACTTTTAACTACCAGGGGTTGCCACTTGGTTGTAATGCAACGATACACACCTAAAAAAGAAGACATGCTTGGTTTTTTTTGGTTTTTTTCTTAAAGATATATAATTGGATTCAACCTTTTAACTTGGTTTGCATGTACTATGAACACATCAGCAGTGGCTGATTCCATCATTTACTACCTCCACCAAGGGGGTGATGTTTTTACTGGCATTTATCTTTTTGTTTGTGTCTGTCGGTTGGTGTTCAAGATAACTCACAAAGTTATGGACAGATTTCCATGAAATTTTCAGGACTTGTTGGAAATGTGAAAAGGAAGAAGTGATTTAATTTTGGTGGTTATCCAGATTACTGAATTTTTTAAAAGATTCTTTAACACGGTGAGAACTGTAGCTCATGGCAGAGGTTTGTGCTCTGAGTGCTTTTCTAGTTTTATTTTTCTATTTATTTATTTTTATTGTGGTTTCATGCTAATTGCTCATGTTTGTCAGCAGTATAATCAACGGCCTTCACTCTCCCTATAAATAGTTTTAATATGGCTGATTGTTAACTGAGATGAAGACATGCAAGTAGAAAAAAGTGTCAGACGGAAGTATTCAGTAAAATCCTTATTTCATCATTTGTTTATTTCAATGCGTTTTGGTTTTAAATCATGCTACAGTACTTTAGTAAGTCTTTAGTAAACTAACGATTTGTATTGTTTCAAACTGTTACGATATATTAATACCTCAACATAGGGTCTCTGTTGAGTCCTAAAAGTTGAGAATCATACAAATTAAATGTTAATTAAACATCCAAAATTCTACTAATGTTAATAAATCTCAATCAAGATGAAGTCATCATATAAAACTCAAAAATGAAAAGAAAAAATCTTTAGCTGTTTGACAGAGCACAGTTTTCAGCAAAAATGTGAATATAGTAAGCCATTTTCAGATTTTCTGTAGATGAGAAAGGACACAAATGCGAGGAATCTTGCTGTAGCTTTTTTTTCTTGGTGAAGACATTAAAAAGTTAACAGTGACGTTTAACATGTGAGCAAAGTACGTTAACATAGAAGCCAGCGTGGTACAGACAGCACCAATAATCACTTTTAGTATGACAAATTAATGTGCCTGTCTAGCCATCATTAAAAAGGAACAGGGGGGCCTGATGTATGTAAAACCTCCGAGAACATCCTCCAGCCTCTCTGCCATCTTTAATTAAAGATGATAATTTTCATGTCATTTCACAACGGCATCCACCAGCGCACATCAGAAAACAAACTTCCCTTCCTTGAAAGTGTCTGTCTAATGTGTGAGCGGACCGATACTGCCTTATCAGTTCATTTAACCACAGCAAACATTCCTTTGGGGAACTTTGAGTACAACTGCAGGAGCACGCCTTGTAAAACTCTTGGACCTTATATTCCCCCACTTAAGCCTTGAAAGGGTTCTTTAATTAATGGTCCTTTTGTGATCAAAGTGAAACTGGGTGGACATGAAGTTTCGCCTGGTTAATAACACTCAAATCACTGTGTCTCCTCTGCATGAAGTCAACTACTATGATAGTGCTGGCTTTGTTTCCCATTTTCTACTTCAGGTTTGTGTTGTGACAGCAGCTCAGTAAAGAATTAAAACACATACACAACCCCCCCCCCCCCCCCCCCCACACACACACACACACACACACACACACACACACACACACACACACAGTCTAGCATAGAACAAAGCAGGATTTGTTTGCACGCCGGTCAGATGCAGGACTGTTTTTAGCATCCTGATAATGCATTTGTGCTAATAACATGTTTTTATCTCTGTTGTTCCCTTATGGATAAACAGTGTAATTCGGAGCTGTTGCACATCAGCGCTAAACACTGAAGCTATCTGCTATTAGTCAGCCATAATTGTAGCCAGCATCAAATTAGAAGGGATGCAGAAATTCCCTGATAAGGATGCAGTTTCTCTTTTTTTTTAAATACATTTATTAACAGGAATCTTTGGATACGTGTATTGCATTTTCTACACTGCAATAATATATTATAAACGTTGCTCCTACTGTTTTTTTTTTTCTTTTTTTAAATGAAAAAAGATTTGCAAACAACAATGCTTTTGCAGAACTGAATGAATTTCCAGCAAAATATTTTGGTGCAGTGACTGAAAGCTTACTGTATTTTTTTTGTTATATAGAGTTCCTTTCCACAAAGCATGACGTCTGTGTCGGTCACTATGTCCGTATCCAAATGTACAGAACTGTTCCCCTCAGGAGAAGATGCTTGAGGGAAAACTGCCTCCTGGGGATGTGCACACAGTTGCTATTCCTGTCTGTCATGCGAGATTAAAATCTGCTGAACCTTGTTTACAGCTCTGTCAGAAATCCAGCTGCTGCACCAACCTCTTCGCTGAAAATATTTCCTGAAAGGGTCTGAATGGGATCTGAGTTAATCAAAGCTGGCAATGTGTTGTGCTCATATGTCTGCATGTTTGAGTAATCTGATGTCAATCTTGTGTGGCTGCAGTAAAATGAGCTTTTTACTTTGTTTCCCTTTGAGGAATTTATTGTCAAGTCTTAATGCACCTCCTTCCAGGAGGAGACGTGAACAAATGGACACCTGAAGATGACTTGTTTTAAATAGAAGAATAAATCTATCAGACTGAAAAGGACACACCAGGAGAGGACACATGGGTTGTTAAGGCTGTTTTAAATTGTTTTGGCATTTTTTTAATTTGTAAAAAAAAAAAAAACTAATTACAATCAGCTTGCAATCTCAACTTTAATTAGAGGAAGCCTACATCTCCATATATGTCTGAAAATAGCTGATCTGCCCCGATGTTGTGTTTGGGTGTGTGTTTTCCTCTGGATGCAGTGATCGTCTGCCTCTGCCAGCTCCCCTCACTCATATATTGTCTTGGCTTTGAAGGCAAGCTGTCATGCATGTTTGATCACAGGCAAAACCGACACTCAGAAGTTCTACTATCTGGCAGATGAGAGCCGTGCATTTTCTTTTTCTTTTTTTTTTTTTTACAGCACCATGTTGCATCTCTGCCTTATAAAAACATTGATTCTATACCCCTTCTTTACTTGCATGACATATTTGCTCATGACCAATCAGACTTTCAGAAACAGGCTGAGAAAAGAAGAGCTCCACCTAAACATCTGTTCCCTCCGACTGAGCATTCCCTGGAGATCTGAAAGACTGGATCTCTTTCTGCTCCCCTCCTTTCACCCATCCTCCCCACTATTTACTTTAAAGGCACACTGAAGAAGCAGGTTGTCCTGGTAACAAGTGCGGAAAAAATCAATGACAGAAGCAAACACTTCACTTGCATCTCCGACTGAACCCCTAAATGTATGTCTTTATTCCGGCCTGACCAGTCCCTAAGCGTATCATGCATGCCCCACAGCAACTACTTCGGATTAAAATCAAGTCTATGTAACGGGGAGATCAGCATTCCTCTGAGAGCTTTCTGCTAGCACAAGCGGTTGACATGTGACAAAAAATTTTTAAACACAAATGAAATTAGATTAAATCAACACACGAAAAACAAAACAAACAATTCACTTTTCTGTCTGTCTCCAGCACCTTTCCACAACACCTCCTGGGGGATTCCCAGCAGCACCCAATGCAAACTGAGAGATATATTACCTCCTACATGTTCTGGATGGCCTCGAGACCTTTGCTCAACTGCCCATACCCAGTGAACCTTTGAGGGGTGGTGCACAGGAGGCATCCTTATCAGTTCCCTTAAACACCCTAACTGCTTCCTCTCTATGTAGAGGGGTGGATGTACCTTTCTCCCTGGAGAAAATGCACCCAGAGCACAGTCATTCTCACAGCCTCTAATAAGCATCCCAGTGGAATCCCTTTAACTCATATGTATATGTATATATATATATATATATATATATATATATATATATGTATGTATATATATATATATATATATATATATATATATATATATGTTTTTTTTCCTGCAGCCAAGTCTGCACATCAGTACCCAGTACCCCAACTAATAATAACTGAATGTAGCAGACAGACTGTCGGTGGACCGGTGGCCACTTGCATGTATAGTTTTAAGGTTTAACACTTCATGATAGAAGACCCTTTTAAAATAATTTATTAGAAACAAATGTCCTTGAATACAAAGCTACATGTACCTTCTGGTTTCAAACCTCTTAATGTTGCACAGCCAACAGTCAACACAGCAGCCGTATTCAGAGAGCATTCTAAATAGGATTTCCAGACTGTCAGCCCATCTCTTATTGACTGTCTGATTTCTCTGATGTGAGCTGGTATAAAATAAAATATCATACTCTCCATAGACACAATAAGTCTATTTAATGCTGGAAGATAACACAAGGATCAGTGGGAGAGGACGTGCTCTTTGAAGGTCTATTTTCATTTGCCGCATTGCAAGTTTGGGATTGGCAAGGTACATTTCTGACATATTAAGTGTAATAAGTTTGGCTTCCAAGATGACAAAACCATTTTGTCTCAAATCTGATATTAATGGGGTAGAAAGGTATTGCTCAGACAGATTTGTATGCAGTTCTTTTTGAGTGGTTTTAGATTAAAAAAGGAATATAATTAATATCATTTAAGGTTGTATAACTTGATGTAGCTAATTGATGTTAATTGAATAGTAATTTGCCCCAAACCTTTTAGAGATTATATTCAAAGCTCTTTATCATGCAGGAAAATAATTGCTGAACACATGTGAAATGACTGTGAGCTATGTCAAAAATCATTTTAGAATAAGAGCAATAAGCTGCTTTTATGTCCTTGCAATGACTTCTTCCCTCTTGCCTATTAAGAGCATGAGTACTAGTGATTTTCCTTCACAATAGCAAATTATGAGCAACACCAGCTTTGTATTTGCTGGTGACTGCTTCTTCTGCCAAACGAGTCTTTACTGAATACCAGAGTTCACAGGAAAGCTTCTGTTTGGTTCTAGAGAGTTATGAAAAAATGATTTGAATGTTGTGTGTTTGACTTGTCTTTTCCTCCAGTGTTTATGCAGCACCATGTCTGGTGTTGTTTTGCAGTGCAAAAGCAAACTCGGACTGGCTGAATGTTGCAACACTGCATCCTTATATTGGGGTCTGTGGGATTAGAATCAGGTTTGAGACCTTGAAAGTCAGTGTTTGAAAATGAAAAAAAAAACTCAAAGTTTAAAAAGTATCTCAAAAGTCTGGAAAAAAAAGTTTGAATCTCTGCAGGCATAATGTTCCACTTAAATTCTATTTTTCTTAAGTGCAACATGCATATTACAGAGTTTCAGCCTCACATTTTCAGAGATTTAAGCCCATTTTCGCAGCCTTGCTGTTTTTAAGTAGACATTTTCAGAGTTTGAAATATGACATTGTTTGCAAAAAACTTGAAACCTTGTAACATGAAATCTGAAAACTACGGAGAACCCCTGAGGTCAGGGTAAAGAAAAAACAAAACAAAAACAAACTGTGAGCAGTTGTCTGCCTCTGGTGTATCTGTGGTAAAACCAGCTTACGCAATATTTCAAGTGTGTGTTTACTCTCAACTTCATGGTAACACCCCCACCAACGATTACCTCCAGATTTCAAAATAAAGCATTTCTCTTTCTCTCTTAAAAAAAAGAGCAATAACAAACAATTTTGTCAAAATAATGTGAAAACAAAACTTCAATAAAAACAGTTTAGCTAATAAGTTGCTCAAAACATGCTACTAGACAAATCTGCAGTGTTTTTAGCGTGGTTTGCCAGACCTCTGTCTAAGTCCCTCACACATTACAGTAAAACTGGATGTTCAGCTAAATATAAAGTGCAATAAAATAAATTTATTCTACAAATATTCCATAAAACCTGCACAGTTGGACTTGGTACATCATGTACTACTTCAAGCATTACAATGAATTACTTTTTCTGTGTTCTTTTCTAAGTAATCCACTTGTGTACAGGACTTTTCTAAGTCCTGTACACAAGTAAATAACACCCATTTTAGCTTATTTTAAGTGCAATGAAAACTATTTCTTCCATAAGAGTATTTAAACCATTATTCTCTACAAAGTTTAAATATTTAAATACTTTTGTTTTATGAATTTTCTAAAACTTATTTATGTTTATCAGCGTTAGGCACTTCATTTTTCAAACTGCACTGGGAGTCAAAGCAGTAAAGCATCTGCTGTTAACATTGTCGTCGCCCAAAAGGCAGAAAACAAAGCACAGTTGGCACTGAACACTGAACTCAAAGAATGCAAAGATAAGGTTGTTTTTATGCAAAAGGCAATAAACAGACCATAGCTAGACAATTCCATGCTCCGAAAGGCTTTTTTCTGATATGCTGTCATGTAAATTGCAGCCCAGTGGTGTGTATACTGGTGTATACATCAAGAGGGCAGTGACATCACCAAATCCAGCCTGTATAATTTGTTGCTTCAGGTTATAAAGGGGACAGAAATTACAGTGTATATAACACAGATGGAAAAAAGTATTTTTCAGTTTCATTTATACAATAAGATAAATCTGAATAAAATAAAATGTATTTTCTCATGTTTGAAACTGTGGAAGTAAGGCATGCCTTTGGCAGCAACGCCACACTCTCTCTGTAGGGATTATTGTGCTCTTTTTTTTATGTCTTCTATTTCATGGCCATTTCTTGTATTTTTTGTTCATTATAAAGACTAGCAGACATTCATCAAATATCAGGGATTATTCTGCCATTTTGTCATCAATCACTGCAGCAGCTCATAGGAAGAAGGCTGCCAAGAAAATAAACTTTTTTCTTTTTTTTAAGGTTAAAAAAAAAGAAGAAGAAGAAAAAAAAAGGGAAATAAACTTATAAGATGGCTATTGTTTATTGGGGATGAAAAACAAAAACAAATCTAAAATCAAATTCTATTTGTAAATGTGTACTAACTTTACTTAAATGTTATACAATTACTAATTTAAAATATTATTTTCTGATACGAACAAGACTTATTGTTTGTAAATAAATGAAAACACAAATAATACATTCTCTGCATATTGCTCTGTAATTATACTGCACTTTAGGTGGTGTTTGCTTAATTATACAGGAACCAAAGTATCCCCTTCTACCCCTGTAATTTTCAAAGGTCAGTCTGGAGTTTTCACACTTCCACTATTCTGGTTTAACATCAAAGTAGCCACATCTTCATATAAATACATATTAAAATCAAATTATATAATGTAAGCATAATCAAACATAATCTGGATTTAGTTTGCAGATTTGGGATTGACCCCAACTGATTGACTGTTAAAGACTGTGGTATATAAAATAAGAAAACCCTACCGCATTAGAAAGATGAAAAAAAGAATAAACAAATGAAAAAAACAACAAAAACCATTATATTTTCCATCTTTATAACTACATGCAACAGGAGTTGAGTGCACTTCTTAGTCTCTTGTTGTCATTTGGGCTGATAGTATTCAGTGGAGCTCGAGCTGAGGATTAGCACCAAGGCTAATTAATAAAACATGCAGTAGCTTTGTGATGGTTAGCTTAGTCAATAAGCTCTAGACAATATTATGACATTGCATTTTAAATGGCAAGACTGCATCTCTTACAGCTTCAGCTGCAGCACAGCTAACGGCCTGCGTTGTGCTCCGACATCTCCTGCTCTTCCTCACTTCACCTGACTTTCCCAGTAACTTACAAATGCAATGCCTGAAACAGCAAATAAATAGAAGGCTGCATTTTAACACATCAACACAAATGTCTTTTCAAAGCTAACGTCTAATGCTGAATTACTGTTTAAATTATTTCATTAGTAAAAATATAAATAGATAGACAGTAAAGCACAAAATTACATTTGAAATACATATAAAATAGAAAAAAATATATACATAAAGAAAACTCAGCTGAAACACCTGAGCAGGGTCATACACAGGTTGGCGCCATCACCTCACACCATGCAAGCTCCTGGTTTGAGCTGCAGCTGTGGGCCCTTTATTAATATATTGAATGTTATCTGTAACCAGTGTGTACAGCAAGGCCTTAAACACCTTAACTGCTTCCTACCAATGTGGAGGGGTAAATATACCTTCCTCCCAGTACAAAATGCACCCAGACATGGTCATTCTCACATTCTCTGATAAGCATTCCAGTGGCATCCCTTTGACTCACAATGCACAGCAGCAGGCATTGTAGCCCTTAAATAAGTTTTTCTTTATTAATCAGATAATTACTTTTTTTTTTTTAATCAGATGATTACTAAACAAGTTGTGTGTTTATATTTATATATGGTCATCTTTAACATTAATTTATTCATTTGTGTATGCATTTGACTTTTTTCTCAGTTAGTTGGCAGTTCTATTTTTAATTCAAATGAGACCATTTACGAGTGTAACAATCTGCTGGTCAGGCACAATAATATGGCTACATCTACACATGTCACAATATTATGCGATGAGTTGAGTTTTTTTTTTTTCTTTTGCATAAAATTAGAGACAAAAATTTTCATGCTGTGGCTGTTTCGCTCTTCCTCTGTTGTAATTCTCATTCAGTTAATAGAGGAGGCTTGGCTGTGCATCACTGCAGTCACATGCAGCGCGGTGGCATCATGTATTCAGCTGAGAAAAGTTACACCAATGACATGAGCGTCAATAACATTAACAATAGAAGTTTTTTAGTTAATTGATCAGAAGAATGGTTGAATTGCATCAGGTTGTAGTCTTGCACTGCTCGAAACCCGTTTCTAACAAAAAAACAATAGTTTGTAGGTTTTTTTTTTTTTGGTTTTTTTTTTTTTTATTTACATACATTTTCTTTGGTCATAACTTTACTGTTCAACACAAGTTGTTTTTTTTGTTTTTTTTTAAGACTTTGTTATGGTCCCAGGTCTTGGCCTATTGTTTTATTAGGTTACAAACCAGGACTGACTCCATCAGCACACATCCGGCTGTGCTCTCACCTGTTTGCGATTGGCTGGATCTGGGATACCTCGTCTGTGATTGGCCCTCTCGTCAGCTGTCCAGCTGTAGCCCCGCTATATAACCAGCCTGCTGATGAACATTCAGGTTACTTCTTCTTCATCATCCTCTTCCAGCACTGCTGGTGGTACAATGTAATATTACAGTAATGCCATCCATCTCAAAATGATCCCATGTCTCAAACGCATAGTACAGAGACAAGATTATATAACAGCAAATATACTCCTTTTTTTTTTCCAATTCTGTTTTGGTAATTTATTTGGTGTTAAACATCAAAGTTTCTTTTAAAAGTTCATTTAAAAAAAAAAACCCAGAACATAATTACTTAAGAAGTACGACAAGATGTCTCTAAAATTCATCTATTACCTGTGAAGCAACCAGTATTTCCAAAATGCTTGCAGTAAATTTTTTGTCTTCTTCCCAAAAACAAAAGAAAAAAAAAAATCTTTTAAGTGCTCAGGACTGACAAGACTGATTAACTGAACTTAGTCTTGCTGTCTTGTTCTTCTCGGCCTACATCGAAGTGCAAATGACAATCTGAAAAGGTTTAAAGTTTTCATTCATGCGGAGAAATTACACCATAATTTCAAAAGAATAATAAAGCTCAGGAACTTGCAAATTGCAGTTTCTATTTTGCGTTACTGGAGACCCTTCAGCAGCCCTCAAAGATCAGACAAGGTTGAAAGGTTGATGAAACAAACCTCTTGTGATACTGCAATGCCACTTGATGTTTTGCATGTGTTAAACTAGATTTAGCAGAATAGTTCCTTTGGGTGGTGCACTAGTGCTTGGCAAACTGAGATGAGCAGTGGGGTGTAATGTAATGTTGCCTGACGGACAGCAGTAATGGACAATAAATCCCAGATTCAGGTGCTGTTTGATCATAAATCACACTGTTTGCCAAAGTCAAATCCGTCAGACTGCTGTGCAACAGGGAGCACCGGGCTGGAGAAGTGTGAATAAATCCCATTTTACATAATGGTTAGTCTCTCAAACTCTCTCAGAATACAAGAATATAAGAAACTCTTTGTTTTTATGAGGAAAAATATCACTGGTAACAGGGATTAAAACAGGTCCACATTTCTGCAAGTACATGCTGTGTATGCTGGAAATGGAATCTTTCAACTGGAAAGCTACATGAAAATAAAACTCTCAGCTATAATTTCTTTTTGATATATTTTTTATACATTTCCAGATTCATAAGCCTGGGGAGTCCAGTGAATCTGAATGTATTATCTACTCTGTGGCAGAAATGCAAGCCAAGGGAAGAAGTTGAAAGGTTCGCTAATATGATGTTTTGCTGCTTGTTTGTTTTACTGCAAGGTCATCGTAAAGATAAAAATAATCCCCCGTGACAAATTTGTTTTCAAAAGGTTTCTCTCTCCTTCTCTATCATCACAGTGAAATACTGCCCGATAGTGCTGACTCCAACCAAATTCTTTGATCCAGCCCTGATGTATTACCCTGGCTTTCCTGTAATTCAAATGAACCCACCACTTCTTTTAGGGAAGAACATAAGAGTGCGAAGTGCTCCTTTGGGAATTTTACTAAAGGGCGTCATTAGTCCCAGACACATGTTGAAGGCAAGTCAGATTTCTAATCTGATGAAAAGTTGTGTACCAACACTTGGCTGTGAAAGGTGATCGTATGAATGCAAATGCACAGCTGACTGGTGGGAGGGAGTGTTCATCAATGCAGGTTGTATTTACTTGTCCTGGCCAGGGTTCAAAATCAGATGAAAACTTAGAGGTTCGTGCTTGAAGCATCGTTTATAGATTTGTTCCGACTAAAAATGCAGCAAACATGTGAGAGGTGTAATGACTTGCTGAACTGTTGGCTTTCTGTTCAGAATCTGATCAGTGTTTTCGCATTTTGCTTATTTTCTCAGTTTCCATGAATTTGAGCAAACGGCAGAGTATAATGTAGTTGGTCATCGTTAATGACGTGCAACATGCTCTCTGGCAATTTTCTTCAAAGATAAGCTGGTTGATTTATACAAGAGCCAGTTAGAGAATGGCCAATTATCGTGTGTGCCTGAAGGAAACAGTGCCATATGTAATGAGCAGAAGTTCACATAGTGGTATTATGTAAGCACTAACAGGCTGTCAGTATAACATAATATGGACGTTACATTTAGCACACTGAGCTGGGAATTATTTCTAAATGTCCTCAACACTTATTTGTAGAGTGTTATTTAACTATTTCTGATTGAAATCGTGATTATTTAAAAATATTTCTCTTTACTATGCTAATATGGATCAAAACAAAACAGCTGCAGTGAAATCTTATTAAAGTCGACTGAATATCTGGTCCGTGTTTTCTGAGCTAATGGCAAAATTGCAGCATTGATGCAACCTAATGGCCACACTGGCTTGACCGCTCTTGTATTACTCGTTAAAATAAAGAAGGCCTCTTTTATATACTTCTTAATGAAAAGGAGGATAGATCTTAAAAGTAGCTTTAAAGAAGAGTCGAGGACACAAGCCTCTGCTTTCTGTTGATCAATACATTGTTGGAGCCACTTCCTTTTTAAAGGCCAGTTGATCAAGGTCAGCAAAGCATAAAGATTTGCATTGCACTTCCATTGGGAACAAGAGTTTAAAAAGCTGTAAGCACATTTTTAACTGCTCCTCGAAGTTAATAGGGTACATTGTACATTTGTCATTGCAGGAATATGGTCCAGACAAACATTTTAAAGCAAGAATAAAAATGTTTTCTCAAATAAAATGGCTTTCTTTTCAAAATAAGATTCCAAAACACAATGAATCTTATATGTGCAGGCAAATATAGGGCTCGCTGGTGGTTGGTAGACCTATATAAGAAGACTGAGGGAGGGTAGTTGAATTTAGGACGCATCATCAGTACTGTATAATAACACACTGAAATAGCATATTCTCATTTCTTTCTTTGTTACCATGGTGAGCACTGACTTCATTTGTCTCACAACCAGTCCTGTCTCATGCTGAATGTTGAAACTGGTCCACAGTGCAAAAGGTGGCAACTCCACTTTGAATGGTATTAAAAGAATAATAACATTGTATGAGGGACATAGAACCCAAGTTAAAACATCTTTTAAGACTCCAAAAACATCTGGCTCGGTTTTCTTTTGCACATTGCCACAAGCGCATATATTGCATCATGTGAAATCACCACAACTCTTATGTATGACATTCATGGACACAAAGAAATATGTTGCTACTGTTTAGGGTGTGGCAAGAAAAATAAACTTTTTAGGTTTTGATAAATATAATATAATAGTTTTTTTTTTGCTCGTTGATCAGCTGATTTAGCATGATAGTGTACAGTTATTTATACTGCCTTTGACGTTGCATTTCAAAAAGTCAAGAGCAGCACCCTATGTTGGGTGCTTTTGCTATCAGAAAAAAAATTGCACATTTTTTAACACATATAGATGTTATCAGTTGCCAAGCAACAAAGGGTTGTTGGGATTAGACCAAGTCGAAACTGAGAGCAACCTGCATTCTGTCTCCCTTGTCAAGGAAAAATAAATAAATAAAATGACCTCACACAACTTAAGAAAAGTCTCATATAAAAAATATATATATTTCTGAGTTGTAGGGTAAATGGTATGCTGGTACACCGTGGACAGATTTCCACATTCTTTTTTAAATGATCCTTAAAAAAAATGTCCTTCAACACACATCCAGCAGGGCTATACTTGTGTTTTTCCTGCAAACATGACTGACTCAGACGTTATCTCCCCTGCCCTTAGAGAAACTCATAAAGCTTTACCATCACAAAACTTTCAAATGCTCACATGCCCTTATGTCTTTTTGAGTTTTTGACAGCATACATTTCAATAGAAGAAGACATTTTTACGTGAGACAGCCGCTTGTGTTGGTAAAGCACAAGCGCCGCTGGGCGTTCGATGCTTTATTGTCTGTTTTCCTTCACATTGATGAGCAGAGAGGTCAAACTTTGGATCATTCACCATCACCAAACAAGTAAAGAGGAATATAAGGTTGCATACATTTCTGTTGTCAGTTGCCTGGCAACAATGACATCTTAAGTAGGGGAGGAGGGGGGTCTTCAGAACTAAAGATAATATGTGCCTACCGCCTCAGTAATACAACTCAGGAAAGGAAAATGTTGAAAATGCAGGGAAGTTTTCATTCTCTATTCACAGCAGGGTTTTGGTGCATATTTCACTGCAAATCATGGGCAGCTATTGCCCAAGTTTCTCTTTTTTTCTCCTTTTAGATAAGTTTTATTAACATAGATGTCAAAGGAAAAAAAAG
The DNA here is from genome assembly GCF_933228915.1 of Telmatherina bonti. NCBI lineage: Eukaryota > Metazoa > Chordata > Actinopteri > Atheriniformes > Telmatherinidae > Telmatherina > Telmatherina bonti. The sequence goes on along the minus strand of NC_136610.1, from coordinate 31,347,231 downwards.
ACCATATAAGTACAGAACCCGCAAGGGCTTTGAGAGAACAGTGTTACATGCGTTAAAGCGATATCTGTGTAGAACAGCTAAAACCATAATCTGTATTGACTTTTGCTATGCTAAGCTTCACTCCACTTTAGAAAACAAGCAACAGTAACAAGAAAGCAACACTTGCCTGACAGAGAGACACTGATGCCTTCTAGACAAATGGCCATTCGCTATATAGACAAATGGCAAAGACAAGGTTTTTGAGCAGGGTACTGGATGGAAGTAAATGAAGTCGGTCTCTCCTGACTTCAGACAAAACAGCTTTTTGAGATGTGCAGCACAGCAGGAAATGAAACATTGTGCTTACATCCTAGCTTGTGAGAGATTACATTTACCTTCGAATAATTTGACATTGTATATATTTCCGACCCCGAATGCAGAAGTCTCGCTGTCTTCTTCAGGATGTTGTTTTCTGGTGCTGCAAATCCATACCAGTTAGAAAATACATCACCTCACAGAAAAACAAGGCCACAGCAAAATGAAAAGGAAAAAAAAAAAAAACATTGCAGAAATGGGTAGAATCGTGTCAGTCATGCAGCGCAACCTAATGTTCACATAGAACTTGGAAATTGTTTATTAGTCTATAATCTGATTTTTTTTTAACAAACTATACAAACATTATTTATAATTGTTGGCAGTTGACATTTTAAATATAGTCTAAGTTGCACCAAGTGAGCAAATTGGCATTGAGACACATGCAGCACACACGACTCCTGATGGATGTATAATGGTGCGAGCAAGGACCGCCTGTACTTGATGACCTTTCAGTTTGAAGACCCAAGTCTCTTCAACCGCAAGGACTCTCCACCATTACAACATCCATAAACCTTGGTCAAGGAATTTCTGGCTCGATGAACAAGCGACCAAAAGTGCTCAGGATCAAAAGGTTAGCGAAGGAGAGGCACCACGAGAACTCCCCAGAACTTGCGGTGCTGTCGGTATTGCATTTCAGTGGGCCTGACAACATACTTACACAGCACTTATCACAGAGAACATCACAACAAGAGAAGATAAGGGACCAGAGTTCTGTACTCATTTTCCAGTTCATTTTTCATTTCCCCTGCCGCAGTCGCTCCCTTTTTCACTTCCCCTTTTCACCAGTGCTGAGGTGGATTGTTGAATTTCCCCTCCTGTAGCTATCATCCTCTATGAGTTGGCAGAATTTTTCACACAGCTTTTGGCTTGAGATCAGTGAAGCACCTTAGGCAGAGAACAAAATATAGAACTGGTGCGAAGAGCTACACACTAACCTCCTGCAGCAATTCCCTCCCAAACAATTTTTGATAGCAAGGCTAGCGGTGTGGGTTATTCCCTCTGTAATACACTATGAGGCCAAAAGCTTGTTCTCTGCACAGTAGAGAGCACTCGCTTCCCTCTGCATGACTCTCTCTTGACAGTCAGACAAGCATGCATCCAATCTCCACTTTGGATGATTACGCTACCATTGACCATGACCTCATCATTCATGTGTAGTTTGAGTGAAAGAATTCAAACACTGCTGTGTGGTGGGAAATTTAGGCACACTTTCTTTTTAAGTTAACAGGAATGGGCAAGTAAATTTCCAATGCTGGTGGTGATTATTTGAACTTACACAGGCTTTAAAAGGAAGTCAGTGTAAGTAAACCTGAGGCTGTGTACTGTTACCTCTGTAAACTAGGCCAGGTTTTATTTAACTCACATCTGGGACTTTTTTCTGTTTTTCTGATTTAATTGATCAGACTCAATGCAAGCTATTAACAAGGAAAAAAAAACCAACTTATTATTAATAACTGTCAGCCTTTGCTTTTGTCTGTTGTGACGGTAATGAGTGTTGCTTTTTGTACTTCCATCATGTTCATGAAGTTCAAACAAAACTCGGTGATATTTTATTTAAGCTCTATCAGCTTTTGTAAAATATTCAAAGAGAATCTGCTCTGTGATGCTCTGTAGATAGAATAAATTCTTTAATACGACAGGTTCTAATTTACAGTTACCACAAATGGATGCAGTTACCAATGACCTGATATTTTTTTTTGTTCCTCTGTAGCTGGCTCAGACTTTCGGAGGGAATGAGTTACCCGGGAGAATGTTAATGTTTCAAAAAGTGGCTTTAAATTTGTGCAGCTGAATGCAAATGAATGCCTTTGAAGTACAGCGATCTTACGAAATTAGGAATCTCTTATTTTTTCTACCCTGAATAAGACTGCAAGCAGCTGAAACTGGCACAAAGACAAACTCGATGAAATGACTGAGAAAGCTGTTTTGATAATGGTCAAAGACGACAACAACCATCAAATCGTGCGAACTGTTTAAGTCAAAGCTAAAAAAGGAAGAGTGGGTAAGTGGCGTCAGTCCTTCCTGTATTTAGTAGCATATTTTTGTTATTGAAGAGGAACCTCTATCTGGGATGTGCAGGCAATTACACCAAACGCTCCCATGCATGAAATCCCAGCTGGTTGTTATTGATAAATTTCCAAACACCTCCAAAGACTTTTCAAATTACCTCTCTCCCTTATTAAAACTTTACTCATGCATTTCATTTTTTCTCACCTCCCCCCACTGCCCCTCCACCCGTGTTTTTTTCTTTTTTCTAAGGGTATGCAGAAGAGTGTTTGTTTGATAGTGCAGAAGGAAGCAATGAAGTATTCTCAATAAAGGGGGAGAAGGGGAGCAGAGGAGGGAAAAGGAGGGAAGATTAAGAAAATAAGAGGAAAGACAGACTGTTAAATATGATTGGAGGAGTCCTGGACATGCAAACACATTGTCCATTTATCTCCTGCTGGGGTACTGATGGGCAGAGCGTCATTAGTAGAAAGGAAGCTTCAAGCCCAAATATATTGTAAATTTCATCTGTGTTTAAGCTGCATAGCTCTGCATTAACACAAGTCATTTCTCTTAACATGCCTGAAGAGATTCCCTTGAAAACCATCTTAAGGTCAAACGAACAGCTATACTCTAAAAAACCCCCCATGTCCCCATCCCTAAATATTCATACGCTTAGTCTGACCAGGATGGATCTGCTCATTTGAAAAGACAACTTAACTGCAAAGAGCAGAGATGAACCCAGCATAAATGCTAATTAATAAATAAGAACAAGAATAAGTTATTTATTTCTCCTGGAGCAAAGCATCCTTTCACAGACCTCTTCAAACAGGAGCTGAACTTACCCCACCACGTCTTTTGTGCTCCAAATGGATTCAAACACAATTTAATTAGCAGCCGAATGCAAAAACCAACAACTCTGGCTGTAATCACGCAGCACATTTACTATAAAAGCGGTGACGAGATGCTTTTACTGGCCCGTCCAACTCTTATTTCAATAAGGCATTCATCTTAGCTGCCATGGGACAAATTTGTCTTTCCTCTCATCAAACACTGAAAAGCTCTGATTACTTGAGATTTGTGCCACGGTTTGTAAACAAGCCACTGACCATTTATGCTGTATTCACAGTTTGGTTCGACACCTGTCGCAGAATAGGTTACCGTGTTTGTCGTCTTTACTGTTAAACCCATCTCGGTCTCTCTGGCAGATGAGACAATCCCACCCATAAACACACTTAAATGAAAACATAGCCCCATGAAAAGGCCTTCATGAATATAGACATACTTCCAACTGTGACAAGGCTTTATTATAATGTAATTAATCATCTCATTGGGCTAGAGATTAATAGCAAGAGAAAATTAAATGCATCTTTGCACACTGTGCTGAGATTGATTTTGTACTATAAAGCCTCAGAAAAATAATGAAAGGTGCAATATGATTAAAATAAACGGCGGTGCATGTTGTTCAGCTCTTAAATATTTACAGGATGTAAATATTTATCAGCAAAGTCTTAAGAGACACAGAATTCCAGCCATCAGGGTTGCTTTAGAGAGGAACGCATTTCACTCTGATGGATGTGGACTTTTTTTTTTTTTCCTGAAAGCATAATAATGGCTCAGCTTTGATGTCAGAGTCCTCCAAAGATGCCTCGAAATGCTACATAAAACAGGAAGGCCATTTTAAACACTTCCTATATGTGTCACAAAGATGTACTGTGCTCACAAGGCCCTGCTGGTAATGAATTACACATTCCCCTCATGAGCTTCCCTCCAGTCCTGTGAGAAGCAGACATAAACCCGCAGCCATAAAGTAAATGCACAGTAAGACCTCTCACCCTCCTATATAGGCCACTGGAGGCCAAAGCAGCTCAGACGGCAGCAGGGGCAAGTGGTACCGGTGCTATTCAGTGACACAAGGAGGCAGGCTGCCACTTCTGACTGGTCCGTGGGCTGCAGAGGTGTGCATATATGGCTGGATTAGTATGCGCCATCTGTCTTCAGTCCTGGTGCGCCACGACAAAGCAGAGGTGGGTAGAGCGAGCGCTCTCACAGAAAAAGGCAGGTTTCCTTTGATGCTGTAACACTTAGGGCTGTCATTGGAACAAGATGTCACTTGCTTTTTTAATTTAACTTTTGCCTTGACTTTCCCGTTGTGGAACGGTAGCAGAGTGGAGTGGTGGCGATGGCTGAGATGTTTAAAGGAGCATATGCGTCTATTGTGGGCAACAGCAAACTCGAACAAAGGGAACACAATAACCTTCTTTTAAAGTTAATTTACTGGCTGAGTTCACTAAGAACATATTCTTATTCATACTGACAATGCAGGGGATCAGTGGCAGTGAGGACCGGAGTAACACACACACAGCTGCATAGCTGGAAGCAATAATGGATTTTTCTTTCTGGAGGCTAAGCACCTGTGGCTCTTAATTACACAACTGGACTTTTTTTTTTAAGCTTTTCACAGTGAAAACAAGGGCAGTGTTTACTGATATTATATTATTGATATTTTACTGCAAAAAAGGATTGCAGCACCAACATCCAGCAGCCGTACCGCAAGAACCGCTCTTGGCATTTGCCCATATCTTTGACTACCCCTCTTGCTGGCTGCTTTGAGATGATTTTTTTACATTAGAAAGCAGCTCTGATTCATGTTTGACCTCTTCTGCCTTCACCCAGTGCTTCTTCAATGGCATAAAAATGAAGAAGTCCTCATGACAGCAAGGATGTGAAAGTATATTCAAAAATGCTCATGTAGATGTGATGTAAAAAGCATGAAGAGAGGCTGCACAGCATTGACAGTTAATGCCTCCACATCAGCTGAGGTGAAAGTGAAATTGGAATACAGATTTTTTTTTTCTTTTTCTTTTTTTTTCCCCTCTGTGAACTCACTTCAGCTGATTTGCATGGCTTGTGGTGATTGAATCCTATTTTTACACTCGCTGGTTTATGCTTGCGTGGAGGAATATTTCCAGGTTTTGCAATCCATTGATGTTACACTGCATCAGGCATGAATCTATCAGTGCGGAGAGTATGAAATATTGTCCAATATTCATTCTCAAAGATCATTTTCTACAATATGTTGGTCAACAACATGATGTCATCAGATAGGTATAGGAAGATTACGTTGCACCTTATCGTCATCTTCCTCTAAATGTATGCAGATTAGGGAATCTATATTAAATGCCATGACTCATGTGTGACTGCTTGTCTCTAACAAAGGCAGGCACCAGCTTGCATGTCTCATCAGTGCTGCACTCCATTTAACATGAGCTGTCAGACAGATTGTGCTTTGCTTTACACACACGCTTTATAACAATGTCCTTTCCCACCCAGAAAACACAGTATCACGTAGGTACTTAATGATTTTGCTAAATGTATTTGCCTCTTGACCTTGAGACAAGGTTTTCTTATGTTATGCTATTAACACCCCTCCCACCACCTCAAACACAGACAAAAATTAAATGTCTGTGTGTGTGTCCTTGTGTCAGTGATTAATGTTACAGCTGTTGATGTTGTGTTGTTAATTTGCTTGAGTGAGAATAATTGCGTAGCGCCACTAGTAATTCGTTTGCCTGGTAAGTTCGAAGGGGCACAAGCATGAGCAGTGGATTCAGTGCAGAACGTTCTGCACTTAGCTGTACATGATTGCTGCACTAACGGTTCTTATGATAAGGTCTCTGTAGCCCTCTGGCATCCCCCCCACTCCTCCACCAACCCCTGCTGTTGCATGTTGTCACGTGAGGGGGTTACAACTCAAGGCACCTACCTGCTGGGCAATACTCTCCTCATCTAATATTTTTTTTCCATTTATACATGCACAGACTATGTTGTCATGTTATATCAGGCTGCATGCCTTCAGACCCCTTCGTCAGCTGAGCACAGTCTGCGGTGAACAACTTATCTTTATCCTCAGTGCAAAAACAATGTTGCATTGTCAAACCACATTATGGTGGGCATAGGCAGTCATACATTAGTTACATGGGGCATAAAGACTCTTTGATTTCAGCAGTCACTCTCATTTCCCAAGGAAGCCCTCATTCTGTACAAGTTGCCTGAAAACCTCATTTGTATCCATGAAAAGGTGTGTTTTTGTTTTCACTTCTGTCTAATTGCAGAATCCACTGAGATCCAACAAGATGAACTGCCAAAAAGCCGTAATTGTATATTTAGCTACTATTTATGGGGCGTTTGTTGAGGTCTGTCTGGATTTTGATGAATATTTTTGTTTATTTGAATCTTGATTTGAATCCAAAATTTTCCCTACCTTCATATATATGTATATTTATTATGTATTTTTCTTTTTGTTGTTGTTTTTTTGTAGTAAACTTTTCTTGTCAAAGCAACAAATAATCTTCTGACAATTTAATCAAAAATAAGACAATAGTCCCTTAATAACATTTAAGACAATTATGTATGCAACAGCGCAGCTTCTTGAGTTGCTGGATAAATACTGAATGATGGGAAGATTATTCTTCTTTTATTTGGTGTTATGATGGTGGTAGAGTCCCAGCTGACACACCAAAGTCACTTATAGCTGCTCATCTCAGTTGAGATCAGGTGACTGGAAGGTCTCAGCATTTGATTAATGTCATATTTTATGCTCATGAAACTGTCCAGTGACTCTTCGTGCATTTTACGCAGAAGCATTGTCACATTATAAGTCCACTCTCATCTAGATGGGACTGTTTCATTGTAGGACAAAGACAGCCCCTCAGAACAACTTTGTATTGATTTGCAGTGACTTTTCTCTCTAAGGGGACATGTGAACCCAAACCATGCCAGCGAAATGTCCCAGACAGCATAAAAGAGCAATCAAACCCACTGACTGTAGGGGTCACCAGTTCAAGCAGAAAGCATATGTCGCTTTGCTAACTGGTCCCATTGAAATACTCTCCAGCTCAGACATTTCATTGACAGAAATTCCTGCCATTCATGTCGTAAGAATGAACTCTGCTTGAGTGTTACTCATACCCCCCACCCAAATCACATTACCAATTAAAATTGAGCCACATGTCAGGTTACATGACTGCATGCTAATGGTTTAATTGTACACGATAGCGTGAGTAAACTCCAAGCTAATGTTGTTGTCTAACTTGTGTATGTAGAGACCTCTTGAACCACAAATTCGTCATTGACAACTGACTCAGACAGATCTCCAGATACCCTTGAACGCTGAGGAAAAACATCTTATGACTGCAAATACGAGACATTTCACTTTTGAACTTTAATATTATGCAACAAAGACCGTAGTCAATGCCGTGTTCTGCCGATTGCAGATTAAGTAATACCCCTGGGACACAAGCCTCCTCTGAATCTGCTTCCAACTTCAACATCCCAATGAAAGTCTTATAGGGTGATAAAAGAAATGCTTCCCCGAAGTGGGCAGACATCCCAGTCACTATAGCTCTGGGAACTTAATTATGCAAAACAGCAACAACAAAAAAGGTTTTCACAAGGTTTTTTTTTTTTTTTTTTTTTTTTTTTTTTTTACATGGAAGGTCGCTTCTTTGACTAGACAGCCTCTCTTTCAATGATAACTGATTGAAAAAAAAAGTTCAGTTTTTACATGTTGCTGATTCTCTAGATATCAGAAGGCGAGTTTCTGAATGATATCGTTGCTCCGCTCATAGTTTCTAAAAAGTGCAAAATCGCACCATTACCTTGAGTGATGCCTTGACTGCAGGCAGACTGAAATCACTCACTTTTAGCTCCGTTCTGGCCTTCTTGAGATAAAGACTCCAAAGTCAACCTGCCCTCTACTGATCACTGATTCTAAGCCACTTTTATCCTCACTCAAGTGACCAGGAATCTAAACCAGAGGTCCATTCTTCCAACCTCACAAAAGACAGCTGAAAGCTTAACCTTCAGCTTGAGTGCTATATTGAGCTTAACTCTGCAAAGCTGACATATTCATATCAAGAAAAGCAGTAGTGGAAAAAAGGAAAATCACTTAAGCCCCCATAAATTCCCCTACTTTGCTGAATTCGTCTGGAACACAAAGCACCATTTTCTTTAAAAAGATGTTTTGATGCTATATTTACAATTACAGCATTATCATCATCACACAAGTATTTGTCGGTGTTATCTAAAGATATCGCAGGAACTAATGTCCGCTTTGGCACAAGATGTACTGTGCACATTTATTTTCCCATCAGGTAGAAACCTATTGATTTTTTTGAAACCCGACTTTCCTCAAAAAGCCACTTGAGTTTAAACTTTGCCTTTTCGGGTGGCACATTGCCTTACTGTCAGCGGAGTAGACGAAGAAAAAAATGGCTTTTTATTTTTTTTCTCTGAGGGAAAATGAAATGATACAGAAATGCATGTTGGGAGCGGTATCAGAGAGACACTTAATCTTGCTTTTTAATCCAGCTCTGACTGGACAGCCTTCCTCGTGCTTTTGACCATTGGGAAGTTTTCAGTTGGAACTGATGAATTCAGAGGACTAATAAGTACAATTTGAAGCAAAGCTTGGACTGAAAGCCACCATCGCGTATCAAATGCTTAACCTTGGTAAGGTTTAAAATTGGCTGCTAAAAGTTAGCACTTTACTTGTAAAAAAAAAAAAAAAAAAAAAAAAAAAAGAAAAAACAGAAGCGATAGTCAACCTGACTCACATGAATTATAGTTAGTGGCAGCTGGTAGTTGAGGTATGGGAATAAAAAAACTGTGAACGTGTCAAAGCTGAGGGGAAGCAGGGAGGTTTGCTTCAGAGGCTTGAATATAACTAATTGGCTTTTACACAACCAACAAAGTTCACAAGCAAGGTATGTTTGGAGTTTTTTCATTCTTATTACAAACCACTGTTTCAGCTTTTTAAGGCACTGGTTTAACTGGTGGTTGGGACCTCCATAGGGTTTGCAAGATCATTTCTGCAGGTCACCAGATAATTAAAAAGTAAAAAATCCACTGAAAAACTATTTATTCTCATCATTCATGAAGATTCTGACCATCTTCCAGCCTTATGGTGTGTTCAGACCAAACATCAAAAACTCTCAAAATGCTGAACGCTCGACACTGGTCACTAAACTTTTGTCCGATGCCCAAAACGCTCCTGACGCTTCTGCCGCGTTTGCCACTTGTCTGGAGCGAGTGGCAAACACAGCGAAAAACAGAGGGGGAAAGGCGGAGCTTTCAGTTTGAATGATGGCGGTGCAGTAGAGACAGCGGCATGGCTTTATTTAAAAAAATAAAGTTAGAGAACGTCGCGTAGGGCAGTGAGAGTCACTGTTAATGCAACAAGAGCTGCACTCAGCAGAGAGCCGTCACCCCACCCCCCGCCCCCCTCCAAAAAAGCATTGCCACGCAACGTATTCAGCTTTTTAGCAAGGAATGGTTATCCTATTACACGCAGTAATGGCATTCTTATGCAACAGTATATGGTGAAAATACAATAATGCCCCCAGAATGTGGGTGTTTCTTTTTCAATATATATACGGAGCTACTGACGGAGCAGCTTTTTGGCAGAGTTTGTAGGAGAGCGCAGCTGAAATTAGACAAAACTGGCAACTCTGACAGGGTCAGTTAGGGCCGTTAGGACAGCACAGTTTCTGCAAGCAGCCTGCAGCTCTTGTTTGTGGAGAGAAATGCACCTTTGAGGATCATTATGACTTGCTTAGATTGGATTTTCAGAAAGCCAGTGGCTGCTACAAGGAACACTGTTGTAGGGAGTCTCAGCCCCATGTCTGAGTTCACCACATAAATCGTAGGCATACTCCAGGAGCTGCGAGCTGATCGCTCTGATTGGTTGACGCCCCGTGTCAAGCGGCCAAAGTTCAGATTTCCCATCTCTGGCTTCCATCTTGCTCAAAACGCGACGCGAGAAAGCTCGACGCCCCCTTGCCGCAGCTCCACATTGACTTTACATGTAAAACCTGCCGCTCTTGACACTCAAAGCGCATTTGGTCTGAACACACCGTTGCATTTCAAGGTGACCCACCCTGCAAAATGACCCACTACTATATATCTGAGTCATTACATGGGGTGGGAGTTAACATCACCGGTATATGTTATTTGCGGTGTTGTGATTCAAAATGTTCGAGAACCACTTCTTTAAGTGTTCTGGTAAGTACATCTTAGTTGTGAGTATGATGGTGGCAGTCGGCGGCATGAAGAATGTGGCGAATTAGGTAGGAATTCTGATGGGAAGCTAAGTCGAGAGCTGTTCAGAACACTGCCACAAAAATTCAGAGCACGTGATGTGAACACTCCCACAGTGATCATGTTACAGCTTTACTTGTGCATCAAGCAGTTAATTACTATTTTCTTCACTGAAGAAAGTGAAGCTACATATGACCTGTTACGCTAATGTGAGCAGCAAAACACAGGTCTGACACAAGTTCTGACGGGCTTGGCTGATTGGTTGTAGGACACGTGGGCCGTGCTGCAAAGCAACTCATTTGTTCTCAAGATGAAAAACTTGTCCAATGCAAACGACATGAAGTTTAAAAAACATGGTCCCTAGCCAAAAGTTTGGACACCAATTTAATAATTAGATATGTCCAAACATTTGGCTATTACTGTATCTAACATTTGCTTTGGTTTATTTTAAATGTCAAACATTTGCTCATCTGCAGCTCCTTATAGGCAGCTCCCAGCTTAGCTCAGAATTACTTCTATATTTATCCAAATTAAGAATCGTGTGACCTTTGTCGACTGCAGCTGAAGCCCCGTGTGCGATTCTCTTATGTCCCTGATGAAAGATGACCAATGTTTATGAACTGTAAGATTGTTTTTTTATCATGACTAAAAACGTAATCTTTGTCTGTGCAATGTGGCCTTCGGCTTGTATCACGATTCTACTTGGATGCAGAAACAAACAACAGAAGAATCTCAATTTCCAACTAAGCAGCAAACCAGTGAACTTAGGTTAACACGGCTGTTAATTATCAGTCTGCTGGTTTATAAAACCTGCTTCACATTAATCTGAAGCTTAGAATGTGTGTTGCTCACCAGTCGCAGCATACTAAAGTTAAGCGGGGATTCATTATCATACCGTCTGCATACATCAAACATAATATTGTAGCCAAGTTCATCACATGTCGATCACATAGTGTGTAAAAAAAAAAAAAAAAAAAAAAAAATCAAATAATATAAAAACAAAATATGCCTTCAAATGGAAAAGCTGACCTTGGTTATACGTGTATAAATCACCATGCCAGTATTATTTATAACTGGTGATGTCTTTTATGGTAATTTTATGACAATCCATTAAGAACCTGTTAGGATATTTCAGTCAGAGTTAAAGCGGTGGTCTGTCTGCAATCCCCATATGTCCACATCATTTACACACGACCTCCACAGCAACTAGTCAAACAATGTAAACTCATTTTGACGCACTGTGAATATATAGTTCAACTTCCTAATTCATTTTGGGGGATGGGTTGTTTGGGAAGTTGCGATGGCTTTAAAAACTTTTAATTGACAGGGATTCAAGCTGCAGCTTCTTACTAAGAACAAACGTTTTCTCCCGTCAAGCTCATGATCTTTTATAGTGTGTCATATTATTTTAGGATTCTGAGTGTATCACTTGACATATAATTATTTAAATAATCTCACAGTAAACTGTGTCATCGACTCAGAACAGTGTTGACAGTGAAATTAGCAAAGACTCGGGAGATTCTTCATCATTTGTCATCAGATCTGCGTCTCACTGAAGGCTTCAAAAATAAAATCAGCTCAAGTTGGTTTTATACTATTCTCATATTAAAATTTAGTCAGTGGTGTTTTCAAGCACTTGGAGACTAATTAATAATTGTTAGGGTGTGAGCAGTGGCATGGATCCAGCAGTGCTGCTCTTGCCGTCAGAAAAATGACCTTTGTCTCTGTGCTATGAACTGGCACAGTGTAGATGAGTGTTGTTCAAAGTGTGTGCCACTACCCGCCCTGGGGTCATGGCCGGTTTTGAATATGTTGCCAAGGGAGCACCCACTGAAAAGCTGAGAAAATGTCCATCTGTTTACAAAATGTATTAATAAGAATGAAGATATAATACAGAGAGCAAGAGGAGGATTTCTGAGCAGTCAAAATATGAAGTTATTTCAAATCTTTTTCTCCTGTGTGACGACTTGACCGAGTGGAAACTTATAGCATACCTTCTCATATTTGTCGTTACAAGCAAAGCAGATTGAAACTCATCATCTTTTGGTTAATGAGTGATAACTTCTGTTTCCACCACATAAGAGCAACACGTGATCCTGGTCCTTGGTGGTTCTGGGTTGACCACATTTTTATCAGACCTTTTACTGTGTTGTTCCTCGTCTATTTCTCCTGGCTAGAGCTGCCTATCATCCGACATGCATGTTTGTTTTGGCTGTGTTTTACCCACAGCTTTGTGTTGTAGCCTTCTTCCTGTGGTTCATTTTTAGCAAATAAAGAGGTATGTATTCTTTATTTTATCAAAAAAATTCATATCCATCCACTGCATATCCGGGGTCAGGTCGTGGAGACATCTGCCTAAGCAGAAACCACAATTTCTCTCTCCCCATGCGCATTCTCCAGCTTGTCATGGGGGGATCCAGAGGTGTTCCCAGGCCAGCAGAGATATGTAATCTCTGCAGCGTGTCCTGGGTCCTCCCTGGGGTCTCCTCCCGAAGGGACATGCCCAGTCCACCTCACCAGGGAGGCATTGAGGAGGCTACTGTTAGATTTCCAGCAACAGCTCGTTGCGTATGCTTATGTAAAAGCCAGCAGTGACTACTGATGACATATGCGGTTGTTGAAAGGGTGCCTTAATTTAAAGAGGATGACTTTCAGTCCATATAGCTCTGTTTTAAGGGGCTAGTGGTCAGAGGTAAAAAAAGAGAAATGGGATTGGGCATAAATCATGTGATGAAATTGAAAGGTTTCTACCAATGATTGATAAAAGAGGACTGTGCAACCCAAAGTTACAGTATATACTACTCACAATAATAAGTATCAAATAAAAAATAGTTAAAAACATTCTGTTTCTTTCAGTTTTACAAGAATACACAAGATAAAACTATTTTAAAAGTAGTCTTTTGCAAGGGTTGAACGGGAGCACCCTCCTAATTTTCTTTTCCCTTTTTTCATGCCCATATTCTACATTACTCGTGTAACTTGCCCAGTCCATCACTCTGAAAGATTTATGAAACGAATACCAGATTGTTCATCAAACCCTGGATGTCAGATTGTGTGTTTAATCACTAGGACGAATGCTGATCTTAATCATCGGCTATTTTTAAACTGTTGTCTCTGAACTGAGTCAAGCTCTTGTTTTTGCTGACACATCTAAGGTCATGTTGAGACAAGTTATTGGGCCATAAAGTGTGCAGCTTTGACGCTGCTTTGCATGTGTAGTGTATATCATAGCTTGATATAAATGTTGCCTGGGAGATGGCTAAAGCCAAATGTTTTCTTACAACACTAATCTTTTCAGCTCCACTGTTACAAAAAAAGAAAAAAAAAAAAAAAAAAAACCTCAAATGAATTCAAGAACATTTTCAGAGTAATTTAAGAGTGAGCCTTGTTCAGATACTTAGTGAGCTACACTGTTGGTTCTGAAATAAATACTCAGCTAATCAGTAAAATCTCATATGATTACTCATGAACACTTCATTATACTTCACTAAGAACAACTGCAAAATTCTGAGATTTTTTTAGGGTATTTTTCAGCACTTGTAATAATTAAAGGTGGGTAGTGTACAGAGACACCAAAAGCTATGTACTTGAAATAATAAGCATGCATATGTAGGCTGCAGGCTACTTTAGTGGCAATTAAAACTTTTGTTGTACATGCTGCTTGGTGTTCCATGCTTCTCCGATAAGCATATGACCTTTTAAATCTCCTTCAATTGCACCTTTATGCAGCTAAAAGAACTATAGACGGAACATGGCTGTGATAAAAGGAACAAGAAGGGGAAGAAAAAAGGCAGATAACTCTATATTTGCAGGATTAACTCAGACCATTCCTGCAAGTGAAATGACTGTCACCTTTTTATTGAGATCTCTTGAAAAGAATTCATATTTTCTTTTTGCTAGCCCAGGTTTTAAATTCATGACTGTGTGACCAAGAGACACCAGATCACAGATGTGTTTTGCAGGTTCTTACCTTCATGTTTTGGAAGGGCGGGTGGTATTTCTGCAGTTCATTTCTGGGATTATGCTGTTGGGCAGCTACTAAAGATTCAAGATTGACAAGTTTAGTTTACAAAGTCTTGTTAAAGGGACATTGTGTAAGAATTTCAACAATTTAATGCTTAAAATTGTGTACCACATTCAAACAAATAATGCTCTCCAGCACATTGCCTTTTTGGACGTCTATCACAACAACTTAAGTAACGATGTATAAAAAAGTGTTGATAAAACACTGTGATCCAATCACAAGTTTTGCTAAAGCTAACTTTGAAAACTACTGGAACCACATAAACATACACTTCTGTACTGACCAGGACGGGATCGCTGCTTATGATATGATACCTTATGAAAAAAGGTTGGCTTTAGGCTCGGTCGTACAGTTGATATACTTGTCGAGGAGAAAGGTGGTGTTATGGAAGGCTGGCGCAATGTTGGTCCTCCTTTTGGAGGTTATGGTTTGCCCTTTAACGGCTCTTTTACTCTGTCTTGGCGATGGTGAAAACAGCTCTGCGCTGCTGCTGCATTTTTTTAAAAGTGACAATTGAACAGATTTTCCAACTTATTGTGGTACTTCTGGTGATCTTCTCTGGTGTCTCAGTTAGTGTGTACTCTGTAATTACTGTTGCACCTTGGTGCTACTTGTCCCTTACCGGCACCTGTAGTTTTACAAAGGCAATTCCCTACTAGCTTACCTGTCATATTTCTAAACAGATCTGAAATTCTTTGCTCACAAGAAAGTGTCAGATTATTATTGGAGGTCATGATATACCAATGACACATAAATAAATGCAGACATTGATTTTGTAATCAACTGAAAATTTTACAAAATGTCCCTTTAAGTCCAGCCAAGACTCCAAAAACCAAAATATAATTAATATTTTATTACTTTTCCTTATAATAATGGATGGGAAAATGCATTACTTCTTAAAATAATTGCGGAATATTGACGTATCATTTGCTCATCTAGTAGTTTTAAATCGATAATTGTAACAATATTCCTAGTATATACTGTTTCACATAATGTGAAGGTATAAACTTGCTTACATTGTCTTGTTTTAGGGCTTGGCAGGCGCATCTGTAGATAAAGATAATCCTCAGCATTCAGGCTCCGTGCCAAGGCGGACCGCTCCATCTATAGCACACTAAATAACTGTTTTGACCAAGCAATTGTTCTCACAAGACAAAACAGGTGATAAGAGCACCACAACAGACAATGGAAAATAAAATTATTCCAGCAGCATCTCTCAAGCTTGTACAGTGTCAAAAGCACCTCAGTACTCTGTGAGCATCAAGCCTACGCACCAGGCTCAGACTATACATCTCTCCTCACACCTAAACTCTGTCTTGAGTCACCAGGCTCAGTATCAACAAAGAAATGCCAGTAAAAATTACATATTACACTGATTCATTAGTTATTCACTCACAACACATTAATTCATTTTCCGAACCGCCTATTCCAATTCAGGGTCGCGGGGAAGCTGGAGCCTATCCCAGCCGGCTTTGGGCGACAGGCAGGGTACACCCTGGACAGCTCGCCAGTCCATCGCAGGGCCACACAGAGAGAGACGAACAACCACACTCATGCTCACACTCACTCCTAGGGGCAATTTAGAGTGACCAATTAACCTATCATGCATTTTTTTGGATGGTGGGAGGAAGCCGGAGTACCCGGAGAGAACCCACGCATACACAGGGAGAACATGCAAACTCCACACAGAAAGGCCACTGACCAAACCGGCCAAGGATCGAACCAGCGACCTTCTTGCTGTGAGGCCACAGTGCTAACCACTGCGCCACCGTGCAGCCCCCACTCACAACACAGCTCTGACAATTATGTAACAATATGCTGTTTAAATAGTGTGAATTATATGAGAAACGCTGAACAAAGTGTGAAGCTAATAATAATTGTCTGATAGTAGGATTCTACCTTTTATTCAATGCATGATGTCTCTGCCCTTCTTTATTACACTCTTATGATATAGCTGCCCTAAAGATGGCTTTATGATGTAAGTTTATGTTTGATTTGTAATGTTTGTGAATGGAACAAAACAAGAAGTTGCTTTCAGGTAGTTCAGTAAGCATTAAACGCTTATTCTGAAGGTAACTCAGTTTCTTTGCACTGTGACTTTGTTTTGTACAGATTTACATTTTATTTTATTCACATTTTTCTGTTTTATTTGTTTTGAAGGATTTTAAAAGATCTCTCATATTGAATCAATGTGTAAAGTCACCTTATTTCCTGGAGGCGTAACAAAGGAAAATAAAATCGGAAGCAGTTTCCATATTTTACAGTTCACAGCAAAACCCAGAGGAAATGTATCTACAGTTAACATCTGGGGGCTCATAAACAATAATTTGCCTGAAGCCACAACTTTTTCAGATTCAGTTTGTGGGGAGATTGGGGGGAGTTGCCATTATTTTTACTAAAGGATCCTACCCACATGTATTTTATCATGTTAATTTGTGGGGATTCAGAGCCGTGGACAACAAGAAAGATTCTAAAGTGTGTTTAATGCAGGGGGTGGGACACTATGGTCCTCAAACCATTTGCAGGACTGTGTCCCTCAAGGATTGGAGTTGCCCACCCCTGTAGTGTCATCATACTGCTGTTAGACCAGTTCCAATGAAGGTTTTTTTCAATCACTAATTTAATCTGTGTTAATCTGTGTAGTGTCAACCAAGTCAGATCAGTCCATGACTCACTACGTTAACTTCATTATTCCACACAAATGGTTCCAAACATGCATCAGACCTAATTAGTTTTTGTTTAGTTGCTTTTAATATTGAACTTTGTGCTGACTGAAGTTTTTCAAATATAACTTCAAAAGAAAGCCTTATTTGTGCAGGTGTCACTGCGGAGCAGAATAGTTCACCACACCAGAGTTTAATAAATCCCTCTCTGCTATTTTGCAGTAAACAGAATCTGAATCTACTTTACTAGCATTACTGTACTACTGAATCTGTGAGCAGTTTTACGAAAAAAATGTTTCTTGCCCTTTAGACTTTTAACTTGACCCTCACTACTCCTTATAATGTCGATTCTGCACTCTGAAAATAATTGAGGAAATATTTGAATGAATTTTTAGATTGCTAAGCAACTGCTTGGAGGTGCCCTTGGCTGATTCTTGTAAGGACAAGGGTTAGCAGAACACAGTATTTATATTTAGCTTTACTTTTTTTTTTTTTTTTTTGTCTTAATAAGAACAAGTTTTTTTTTTTTATTTTATTAAACTGAGTGTGCCTGACTTTTACATGGTGCTCCATCCACTTTAAAACCATGCAGAAAAAAAAGAATAACCTTTTTTAAGAGTAGCACTACGTAACTTTCTGACCTTAAAAGTATGTGTTTCTGACTCGTTTTGATGGCGCAGTGACATTTATATGCACATTCCTGGTACATTGTTGTCATGCAGCATCCTGAGGCTGAGAAACCGCACTTCCTAACTTTTGCTTCCGGGACGCTTTGTCACGTTACAGCCGAGTTTTGCTTTTTTTTTTTTTTTTTTTATCACGCATCAGTATCATGACACTGGCTGCTATGAACGTGCCCTGTGACTGATTCATTAAAGAAACCTATGAAGAACAGTGAGGAAAGGAAAGAGAGAAAACAACAGAACAAAAGATTAAATCAGACTTGGTGCAGCTTATCAGTCATTATTCCACCACAGTGTGTTGCTGGGTTTAAGACAGGACATTTACCTTCATCATGATCTTAACTTGCAGAACATACATATTGCAACAACTGCATAAACTGCAATAAATACTAGTCCTACTTCTAAAATCCTTTGTGTAAGAGCACTTCCTGGATTTACCAGTTTTTGTCTGAAATGCTTTTTGTAAAGAACTGGTTGGTGAGAAGACTCGAGAACAAACTGAAAAAGAACAACATGTTGGCTATTTGGTACAAATTTGGTATAAGTGAGATGACACACTGCAAACACAAGTA
Organism: Telmatherina bonti; assembly: GCF_933228915.1. Classification (NCBI taxonomy): domain Eukaryota; kingdom Metazoa; phylum Chordata; class Actinopteri; order Atheriniformes; family Telmatherinidae; genus Telmatherina; species Telmatherina bonti. Next base: position 31,328,849 of record NC_136610.1, on the reverse strand, counting down.
CCCTGCAAGACACATGACAGGCACCAGAGGAAACATGCTGAATCTCTGCTATCACCTAGAGTACAACAAGAAGCTCAAGAAGGAATCCAGCAGCTCTTAGTAACTATGATTACAAAGCTAATGTAATCATAGCACAAACTAGAAGTATGTCAGACATCTAAAGCAGGGTTTTGCAAGTGGAACTCTGTATGAAAAAATCTGCATCAAATTTTATTGATTTCGGAACAAATTGTTATGACTTTTAACAATGTTATCACATATTGCATGTTTTCTTTATATAATGCAGCACCAGTTTAAAACTTGCAGAATGTTATGTTTGGAGAAGATCCAGCTATGTTTTCCAGACTCTCCAGTCACGTATGGAATGACACGGTTATTGTGCTTGTTCGTTTGTCCTTCTATCCACATTGGATGGACTTTTACTGACTGGAGAGAGCTTAGTGTACAGCAAGGACCAAAGATGCTGAAATAATCATTGTCAAGCGATGCTTCACCGAGAAAAGCTGCTAAAGATCAACAGATGTTTTTTTTTAAGAAAAAATAGAGTGAATATTTGATCTTATGGTTCATTCTTTTAAAGGAGTAACTGAGGAGTACCCTTACTTACAACTACTGTAGTTGAAGTTAAAAAAGGGAAAGGTGTGCATTTGGATGTTAGCTGGTCTAAACTTTATTTACACATGAAAAACACAGGTGTGAAAGAAATCATGCTGGTGGGAAACTTTACATCTCCGTGTTAGCCGTTAGTCATCAGATCCTCATCTTAGATGAAAAACACCTGTGTTTGCTCAGATACTCGACAAAGATTTGATTAAATTCAAATGAATTTTCAAAGCGTCTCTGTGTTTTCTGATCCGATGCCTCTCTTGACTGGATGACACTCATCGCATTATGGCTCTGATAGGAACAACTGATAATGCTCATATGCTCTTTAGGTTATAATAATGAATTCAATAAGATAAGATGACTGTGGTTATAAAGCAAAGGCAAACTGACTCTTGGTGTGAGTATAACCACTAGAGGGCTTTGTCATTTCAACATATGTCATTTTTGGAGATTTGCTGAAATGAACTAATCCTTTCATTTTGCTTGAAGAAAATCTCAAAATATCTCCAAATGTCAGTCAAAGTGAAAACACTGAGACCATACCTGTTCTGATCAGTGTATAATTCTTTTGGATTATCTTGTTTCTCTTCCTATGCTGCACTTAACATGTAGACACACACTCTGCCAGCAGATTCTGCAAAGATGAAAGCCTGAAAATGTAATGAAGCCAAAGATAGCTCATATAGAGCAGGCACAAAGCCTGGCGATGTCTAATAGCTGGTGGTACAAATTACAGCCAGTAAACCCATTTTCCATTTTTATTAGACAAAGGCAGATGCTGATGAGTCTATATAATTTGTCTTTAGAGCATGCAGGTTTAAACCTTTGCTTTGGTGTGAGCTCACCCTTACAGTTTCTTTAATAGGTGTGAGTTTATTCTGTATTTATAGCTAACAACCCAATGAAGTGTTGAGCCCTTATCTCTCACAGAATGACCTCAGCTTTGTCAAGATAAGCAACTTCTGTCTTGTTGTCCTCTACCTTGTCAGATTCGTTCAGATCATGGTCATGCTATATGGCGACTGGCACAATCTGTATCCCCTCACCCCTACATGATTGACAGGTGTCACCTCACGCTTGTTTGACGTTCCTGCTGTCAGTAAAATGCAGCCAACTTTAATCACACCTCCAACAAAACCTGCCACCCACTGTCCCATACTCCTCCTGTTTGAAATATCTGATGCATTGTTTGATCTCCAAGCACAAACCAGAGTTAAATCTGAAGCATGAGAAAGGGAAGGAAACAATGCAATTACCAGGCGAAAGTTGGAGTGGTACAGAAAAGCTGCTGGAAGCCAGCTTATTCATGTCGTAACCACAAGAGAATTAAACTCACATTTCTGATTTGAAATTTAAATGTAAACACTGAAATGTAATCAAACGCTTCCCCAAAAACAATGACAAGAGACCCAGCGAAAGCGTGCGTGGTTTGAACACCTTTTAACTGTCAGAGTGTCTTTGTGAGATGTTTGTAAAGACAAGCAGATGCAACATAAGCTGGATATAATCAGGCAAAACTTCAAACATGTGAATCGGATTGCAATGCATACCAGCCAAAGTGAAGGTGAAGCAACAAGAGTTTTTCCTTTTTCTCAGGCATAAGAGGGAGTGTGACAGTCTACACAGTTTTGACTGCTGCTGTAGGTAACGGTACATTCCCCTGAGGCAGCTGTGTACCCCTGTGCTGACTAACTGGCAAACTGTTCAAGATAAAAACATAGCATGGCCTGCCCTTGTATTCCAGGCAACGACATTACTGTTCTACTCCATCAGTGAGCCTTTTATCTTTCTTTAAAAAAAAAGTGGGACAAATTCTACCTTCTCCTTGTAGCCTTTTAAAGTAGACATTACCAGTGTAAAGAAAACAATAGTTACATCAGACAGCATACTAAACTTGTCCTCATTAGTGCTTGACAAGTAAAACAAAATAGCACTTCCATCTATCTCTTTCCTTGTGCAATAAAATCCCATATGGATTTACTTCATGCAAACACATGTAATACGTCTTGTGTAATGTTGACATGAATGAAGAGCACTGAATCCAGTTAGCAAAAGAGAGAGAGGAAAAAAGTGCAAATATTGATGACGTTCTGTCTACAAGGAGAAAGAAAAGATATTGTACCAGCAATGATGTATGACTCTTTGTGCGCTTGTAAATAAAATGTAGTTGAAGTATTTGTAGTATAAATGACCCTTCCGCTTATTTCAACCAATTCATGCAAACCTAAAGTGGAAAAAGGCGTAAACTGACCCATGACCATGCGTTTGTCGCGAACTAGCCCCATGCAGCTATGTGTTTGTGTGCTCGCTGCTCTGTCTTCATGTCAGAAAGGCATCTTTTCTGGCAGAACATGCACTGTTTTGTTTGATCACTGAGGAATATGGCAATAAGGAATAATGTTATTAAATGCTAATATGCAGGGTCAGGGAAATTGATCTATGTTTTGTGGAATGAAGGTCCAAGTGAACATTTTTATGCTTTGTTTTATAGGAAATCAAGCACACATGAATTAAGGAGGCACCTCAGATGTGCGCTGAGCCTCAAACCAATTTTTGAACAGTTAGCCAACCAGTCAATACCACAATCTAGTGTGTTTTAAAACATTGCACTCATGGGTAAGGTTACATCTGTAACGTATGCCATATATATAGAAATTTAACAGACAATTACTGTGTTCTGCCATCCAGCTGCTCACTAGGAGGGATGTGCCTTCAAACAAACACGGACCAAGAAGAAAAAATTACAACAAATGGAAATGGGAATCCTTGCAATGGATCAACGCAAGTTTACGCAGTAGGGTTTCTGTTTTGTGCTGGTCTTTAAACCTATTGTGGTTTTTACAGAAAAGGTCTCCACTATGAGTCGCAGGAGAGGAAACATACATGCAACACTTCATCCATCCATCCATAATTACATTTTATCCAACTGCTGCTTAATGAAGTCAATTTCATTGTTTGAGCTGAAGATTAATATATTTTTTTCTGATATAATAAATACTTGCAGACATTTTTTTCTTTTACTCATACTTCACTGCTTGCACTGTTCAACTTGCAGTTGTAAAAACACCTTTATCATCAGCACGTCAACAAACCTTTACACACAGACAACTGCAGAAGTCATTTATTAGGAGTCACTTTTAAACGGTGTATTGTTCAAAGTAGTATCATTGAAATATTCTAAGCAGTGATACTGCACTGAGACTGGAATGAAGGCACCAGCATAAAACCCATTCAATTGTGTGTTCTGTGTTGCAAATTTCAAGGTCTAAGTTGAATAGTGTTTCACACACCAGCAAGGCCACTAATTAAAAACCTACAGATGTTGCAACATTGAAGGTGTTAAAAACAGGTTTACAAAACATTTCAAAGCTGTGTTTTGCATGAAAATGAGGAAAATTATCTACACGTAAAGCCATGTAATTCTCAACTATTTTATATTTTATTTTTAAGGACAAACTAGGACTAAAATACTCCTAGTTTCTAGAAAATAATTAAAAAAACTTTAAGTTTATTTTGCATCCAGCAGCTATTATTAAAATGAAAGCTCCAACATTTTGTTTGGGTGAGACTTACATAAAATCTGACCCGTGTGCAGGTATGCAGTCAGGGAGGTGCCCTTGAATGGATTGTATTATGGGGAAGAAATGAAAGGATTTTCTTTGAACAGCATGATGGCTCATTGGTAATCACTGCTGTGTCGCCATCAGACGCCCCAGACTGCTTCCTTGCCTTCTGTTTGGTGCATGCTAGGACAGCCTCCCTGTCAGCTTGATCAGGAATGAGTCAGTTTGCAGAAAGGATCAAGGAGCGATCCTTCAACAAGAGACTTAAATGTTGAAATTTTCAGTACTGTTCACAGTACTGTGTCTGTATGCAACCAGGTTTAGATATATAATTCTATTCTCATATATATGCTAATCTAGTTTGGTTAATTAGAAAATCATATTTTTACCAATCAACATAGTTGCAAAAATCACATCATCAATTTTTGCCTTATTAATACTGAAAGTGTTCCCATTTGAATACGTTCCTAAATGGTTCTTTAGATCACTGGTTCCTTAAGGATCCCCTTAATGCAAATATATGCGTGGACCCCCCCACCCCATCTCCCCCAGTGATGCTTGCTTTTATGCTTTCATTAGCGATATTCTCACCATAAATACTGTATTCTTGCTGTGGCCTGTCCTTCCATAAAACCAAAGTTAAATTAATAGCATGTAGCCTTACTTTCATTTATTTTATTTTATTTTTTTTATAAGGACAAGTCATCTGCTTTTTAGTGTCTCAGACACGTTTTTGTAAATTAAATGTTGCAAGAAAATCATGGTTACTGGGAAAGAGATGAAGTGTTTCACTACTGTAGCCCCACCTGCTCACTAATCTCACTAAACCCCCCATACGCATTAACAAAAATGGATTGTATGCACAAGTTGTACTCTTATGAGCGGCTTTTTAAGATTTATTTGTTTTATTTCAGCCACAGGAGACATGTGGTAAAATATTGTGCAGCAAATTTGGATGACACTGATTTATTTACTTTAGAATCTGGGACATTATTTATCAGGCTACATAAAATTATTCCTGAGAACACTGTTAAGAGTTGACTTATAGTTTAAAAAAAAAACTCCTGGCAAAAAGCAGCACTTAATGTTTCCTTATCAAGTGTAACACTCTTTTAGCAAAGCGAAGGCCTGAATCTTAAGTGTCAAGTTTAGAACGGGGTTACGACCGTACAAGGTGCCGTAAAAGGAATTTTAGATGACGTCAATCGCTGAATCAAACCTTACTGAACTATCTTAGAGTGACATCTCAGTGAATTGTTGGAGGATTAAACAATGCTGCGTGTCGTAGTGTTCTCGACTCAGTGTCGGGCATTATAACAGTCTAACACACGTTTCTGAGTTGTTTAATCCGCTTATGCCATGGTCCCACACTGTAAAGATTTGTATTTCTTTTCTACAACATTTGATGAAGGATAGGAACTATTTTACGTTGGCCTGGATGTAGTTTTTATGCCAAACAACCGCTGTCAGGCTACAGCGCGTTTCTCTCATTCACCTGTTAAAAGACAGCTGATCTGAACCAGCTGGTTAACACGTTGCTATGGTAACGCTCCGTGATGGAGGAATATTACAATGTTTAACTTGCAGAACTCCGTGTGCGTATATACAAAAATAATGCAGCCAGTTGTCACTGACAATGGTATAAACTATATTGTTGTGCAGTTATTGTACATCGACCTGCAGCCGGAGCCGACTGAGACTGGCCGCCTGGGAGTGCTTTAGGATGGGAGAGGCTCCCGCTGCTCCTTCCTTACAGTAACTGCAGAACAATATGTGCCTTTAAGTCAGTCGCCAAAACACCAGAAAAGTCTCTGATAACTCCAGTAAAAGTTGCTAGATTTGTCAATAGTCGCTTTAAACAAAAAAAGTCGCCAAGTTGGCAACAGTGCCTGAATGAAACCAAAGCGGCTGTGGGAGGAGTTTACAGCACAGCGCTGCAATGTCAGTGACGCTCGATTGGCAACTGAAGACAGCAGGAGAGGAAACTTTTATTTTCATGATCGTTAAAAACCCAGATCGTAATTGAGATGAAAATCTGATTAATCGCCCAGCCCTACTGTCCTCTAAGTGTTTTGTGACAAATCAACCATCATAATTACTTGGGCTGTGACGGTAAGCTTTGGTCCCAATTCGATTTACATTGCGATTCTCACAATTCTTCAATATTGCTGATTTTTGTAGATTAAAACAAGAAAAAAATGTATAAAACATTTTTTGCTCATCATTTTTCTCGATTTCAGTTAGGAAAAAAAAAAACACGGTAACCAAACCATCATTCCACTGCTATAATGCCCAAGAAGACAAGTGAAATGATCAATAAAAACAATAAAAATGACAAAGATTTTATCGTGAATTGATTTTTTTTTAATTAAAAAAAAAAAATTTAAACAAAAAATCCATTTCAAAATTGTGAAGCAAAAAATCCCGATTTTTGATTTCTTCGATTCGGTTATTTCCACCCTAATAAATACTGTACTTACTGTGTGGTAGCAAGCTTAAAAAAAAGAAATAGAGAAGCCTTTTACAATTTAAATTTACAAACATTTACATGGCAGAGTATAAGATTGACATAAGAAAGTAAAACATGGGGCTCATTTGTAAACAGCAGGAGGTTAAAACTTTAGGCTTGTCCCGTTAGCATTAACATTAGCGTTCACATTGTGTGCATCAGGTTAAGTCATGTCTCAGTCACGGCAAAAAAAAAAACTTCATATCAGTAGCAAAACTTCCCGACTGCATTGTTGGTGAGCTGCTTAAAAATGCAAGTGCTCCTCTTTCCAGCCACAGCAGGGTTAATGCCATCTTCACCTGGTATGTGAAGATGGCAAATGTTTGCAAAATGCACAAGCAGGCCACAGCCGGCAGAGATGCATTATCAGCAAAAAATAATGTAATCCATCTGTCCCCAGTAGTTTGGTCCGCTGATGAAGGTAAAGCAAAAACCTCCCAGTGTTGATTTTGGTAACAGACAACCGAGCAGTGGACATGGGACCGCTGTTTCCACATCTTCTCACAGCTTGTTGATAACTGTGACTGAAGCAGGTCCAGTGTATTTAGGCGCAGGAGAGGGGTGGGTTTATGCAATTAGCTCCCCGGGATGATGAAATCCCGGGGGCAAATTTAGAAAACACGTTTGCAAGACTTCAGCCTTGTGGACAGTTTTGCTGCGAACGAAAAATTCCAGACGGAAAAACTCGACCGTCCTCAAAAGAAGGCCAACACCAATACACATGCTTTACCTTGTAAAAGTGCAATTTCTGGGTGATGATCCCTTTAAATGGGACACGTGAGTGTATATTTTGATGATAATTAATAAAATTATATGAAATATATACACTGGCAATGAAACAAAATAAATGTTTCCTAATTTAACTTAGTTTTCCAAAGACTAATTTTGCACATGGTTACTGATGAAAGTAGCATTGCTTGATAAATCTGTAGCACGAATTATACCCACTCTGTCCAAATTATAACTTTTGATGAGCTGCTTGTTGTCAAAAAAATGTGAAAATGTTCTTAGGCTCCTGGAGCGTCTATGTCTCTCTTGCATCACCGGCATCCTCTTCAGGCAAATCCTAACTATTACGGATACCTCAGGAGGTCTCTTAAATATGTTGAAGAGTAGGATTCATTCTCAGACTTGACAAAGTTGATAAATATATTTTATTCTTAGGTTTGAGGGAGAAATGATAAATAAATTCCACAAATTCTACACACTTTGGACTGAAATGTCACTTTAAGACACTTCATAAACACAACCCCTGGTTTATACAGTTTGATTTTTCAGGCTCCTAAAGCGCCAGCTCCATGTGAACAAAATGTTCTGGTGATTTAAAAAAAAAACAAATAAACAAACCTTGAATGGACAGTATACCAGACAACCTGTATCAGATCTTTTTTTAATGTATAACAAGACACATTAGGAGCTAACTCTGCCGCTGATCATTGCATTTCTATGCAGTGTCATCACAGAGGTTTTTGTGTCTGTGGGCAGGTAGTGTTAAACTCAGCCTGGCTTTTTTTTTGCTGGGTCAAGGTCAAACACAGACATGAAAAGAAAATTAGTTTAGCTGCCTTGGATTAAATTCTTCCAAATACCAAGGAGGTCACAGACCTTTGCCGAGAGCTAAAGAATCCTGGAAGATCTAAACTACCCTGCAAGGGGACGTTTGCACAAGCTAATTTGGGAAGTCAGCTGAAGAAAGGAGAAAACCTACTTGATGTATATTTTGTGAGGATAGCTGACTGATTTTTATCAACTCGTAGCTTTTTTTTTTTCAAATGGGTTTTCTATTGTCCCTCTCTGACTTCTAAGCTTCCTGCTACACAGAGGTGCAGGAACACACCTGTCACACCACTACACAAAGATCATGGCTGCATGCTACCTCCACCCCATTAGAAATAAACTGAACCCAAGCAGGTGCCACATCTAATATGAAAAGCTTACAAGACTTGTCCTCATCGTTTCAGAATCTGCTGCATCACCATTATTAACTGTTAGGATATCACAGTATGAGATTTTAAAGCTAAGAATGAGGTTTAGCTAGCATTAGCATCACATTAGCAACTAAAAACAAGACCGAACCATATTTTCCCTTTAACATTAGTCATAGAAATGGAATAGAGTACATTCATATTTTTATATTTATGTATGCATATAACCTTATATCACTTAGATTCCTCATGTTGGAGTTCAGCCTACGGCTGAATTACTCCAATATGACAACTCCATCCACTGATTGAAGAAAAAGTTTCCGTGAGTGTTAGTGGCATACTTTAATTTTTACCATGGCAAAGACTCTCGCTTATACTAATTTGAGTCACAGTTGAGTTTTAAAGGATTAATAACTGCTGGAGTTGGACTTTAATCAGTTTCTGGGACACATTTTGGCAGTGCTACAAGCTTTAAATGCAACAGAGACATTTTAACACCTTATAAAGCTGATATGGGAAACATTTTTACAGCTTGGTGTGACACATTACAAGTCCCATATTCATTTTCCTTTTAGTGTATTTTCATTTTATTTATTTTTATTTTATATCTTGCCCTGCTGTGGGAAGCAAAATGTTCCTTTTTTAAATGCTCCATGATTTTGACCCGCTAATTGCTAACTTTGACAGTTGATATTTTGCCTCTGGATTGGCATTATCTGTAATACATGAGCGTTAGTTCAGAAAAACAATGAAACACTAAAAATCTTCCGTGTTTGTCACTGGATGCAGTGGTTCTTGTTATCATTTACATGGTTTTACTTAAAAAATTAGAAGTTTGTAGTTCCGGTGTTGTAAAAATATAACGTATTGTTAATTTTTAATTCGATAATATGGTACTTATTAATGATATGAGATTAACCTTTTTACAAATTAAGCTGCAGTTAGTCTTCAATTTGATTATTTCAGTTACTGAGTCTGAAAGGCAGCACCAACGTTCATAGAGAAAACCTTTCTGGGCATAAAAGACTTAATATTGGTATACAAATTACCTCTCCTGCTCGGGGCATAGTCATTGCCACATAGATTACTGCCTCTCTAGATTCATTTAATAATGCTTCTGCTTACATGTAGATCAATACCATCGCCAAGAGGAAGTCCTCTACTGTGCCCTTGATATTCTCCACGGTAAATGAGTTTCAGGAATCTTGTAAATTGTCTGCCAATGCTGCTGGGAGGACAAAATAATGTAAACACTTCCCCAGGACAGGGCATTGACATTATTTAAACAATCTCTTCAAGCTTTGAGTGCAGCGAGGCCAAAGGTTGAATGCTAATATGAAGCATTTTTCAAAAACACATGAGTGCAAACTGAGAGCAGCAACTGTGTCTGTTTTAGCGTTGGCGTTATCGTTGTGGATCTTTTATTATTCAGCTTACAAACAGGAGCATTGGTTGTTATGTTTTAAATGTGCTTGAATTGTGTGTGGAGGTAAAAGGCAGGTGACAAGCTGTGGAAGCCATAACTACAAAAAGCAACATATGCATGGAAGATTGCTGATTCCTCACCAACAGCATTATGAGTAGAAACATGCTGGTTGTGAAGACATTTATTTAAAAAGAAGTATTAAATAGTTTTATGAATCTAAAGATGCTAAAAGGTTAAAAAGCAAACTGAACTGTGTAGTACATGCTAGTAAGGCAACGTGCCAGGGTGGCAAGCAATGTCAAGCTAAATACAGTGACATAAAGATGAATGGAGAGTCTTATTTTCATATAACAATAGTTAAGGGACGTGTGTGTTATGTGTTTGTGTGTGTGGGTGCGTACGTGTGGCAAGTGGTACTTTTTTACATTCTGAAAGTTTTAAATGGAATTTTTTGTCATGTTTTGTCATGATTATCAGTAAGAGTTGGAAAATAAATATGATAATATTTATTATGACTTATTTGATCTTTTTTGTGAGTGTTTTCTGTTGGTTCAGTCTGAAAGAGGCAGTAAGGAATTCAACAATGTCTTATTTTTGGGCTTAGAGAAGAGATGTGGGATGCAATGGGGTTGCTGAAAAAGAAATCTGTATCTGAGTCCCACCCATGCACAGCCATGCATGTAAATTTCCTGCTGTGTTGATAAAACACAACCAGAAAGCACCAAACATGTCAAACGTAGGATAATGTTACACACTTTGCTTTTCCAAACCCCACCTTAGAGGTAACTTTATGCATTAATGTATGAAAGCTAAATGTGCAACATAAATGACATAGTCTTGCTGTGAAACTTTTAAATTGTGATAAAAACACTTTCACATAAGAAGAACATATTTGGTTGTCTGAATTATGACTAAGGCTTCATCTGCGAGCCTGAGATGAGATCTTACATTTTAGTCTCTGGCATTTGCAGTTAGACGTGATAAAGAGCAATAACAGCCAATGAAAAGTTTTATTGCAGAAATCGACCACGGCTTCAACCTCCAGCTGCTTTACTTACTTTCACAACAAAAGTAAAGCAACAGGAGAATTGATAAAAATCCTTTCATCATAGGAAAGTCATATACTGCCCCGAGGAGACAGAAGAGGCAAATTGTGTTTTTCTTACCATTAGCAACAACAAAATCCTCTCTGCATTATACTTGGATCCTATTTATTCACCCATCTCTCATTTTTCTTCACTCTCTTCATCTCTCACAGCAAATGCCACATGTTTTTCGTCTTTTTAAATCATTATTATTCATTATGGTGGAAATATGTCAATGTGTAGTTGCTTGCATGTGACAAAGGATAACTTGATGTTGCTCACATGAAAAAGCTGTAAATATGAGCCTACAGGTACTTTGTTTTAAATTCAGTGTTTTCAGTGTTCTTTTAATTGTGTGATTTACTTTTCTGCCTTTGCATGAAGCCCCCGAATGTAGCGTGAACAGCTGATGCCTTATGGAGGGGTAATTGTTGCATCCACTCAGCTAGCGTCACTGAGAGAGGAGGCATCCGTGGAGGGAGCCGGAAGAGGACTCACCATCTGGTAGTGAGAGTATTCCTGAATGACTGAGAGGTGGAAGTTCATCACATGCTCTAAGTCCATCATTCTTTCTGAGCCAATCCGGCTTTGTGAGCAAGTGCTCGCGTGTGCTACACAGGAGTTGTTACAAACTGATGGTAGTGTGCATAAATTTGAACTAACTAGTGAGCATTATGCTGCCTTCAGGCATCCGTCAGAAATACCAGAGTTAACCAACGAAAGATATAAATGAGGAGGTAAATGCTATGGGACAGTCATTAATTCCCATATTTCGTTACATTAACTTTGTCAGATATAATTATGCCTGCTCTTACACATGAGCATACAAGCAACGATTAGTGTGTGAACTGCCTAATTCAGTTAATTAAAGGACCTTTATGAGTAATTTTGTGATTATACCATTTTAAGAATATTTTGAATAATGAGACCATGCTGATTATAGCTGTGGCAGGGCGACAGTACTCCAACACAACTACGAGTTTGTAAATGCACTTTCTGTAGGAGCATTATATGTGGTTTATTTTAATGTTTCCTGGTGCCTTGCATGCCGAGCCAAACTCTATTTGTGCCATTGTTAATTAAAGATCCTTAATCATTAATGTGCTCATCAACACAGTGTGCACTAATACCCCTAACATTTGTTCACATCATTTGCATTCATCTGGTATTTGTCAGTGCTTCTGGTCCCCAAAATTAGCATAATGTGCAAAGCTTTTGTGTATTGTTTCAGCTTTTTTTTTTTTTGTGACAACTTTGCCATTTTGTAATACAATCACTGCCATTTCTCGGGATGAAACATTCAAATTACAAAACATTTCACTTATGAGTTGTTGCCATAATCTACTAAATAAAAAAAGAAGTGACAAACTTAAAACAAGCACCAGACATCCCATTCATTTATATAGAGCTCTGTTTTCGACTCACTGCAAGTCATCATCCGACTGTGTCACAGAAACAATCCTTTCCTCAGCAGATTATTGTTAACTACTAAATAAGTGCGCTTTATAACAGTTATATATTTACCAGAGTGCTGTAAGCCCTGTGTAAACTTCGCTGGCACAATCTGAACATGTTCAGCTGACAAACTGGGAGCACCTTTCTCCTGCGTTACCTGATGCAATGCAAATAAAATTGGTCTCTACAATTTGAGGATGCAGCACTAAGGTAACAGACATACAGTGTTGGAGCTAAATGTAATGGCAACAGGCTAAAAAAAAGGAAGGTCCTATTAAAACTAATGAGCTGCAGCGGTTGCCTGGGTACCAGTCACAATATAGTAGGAAACTGATATTATCAGCTTTCATCAGATCTGCTCATTATTATTTCTGATTAATAAGGTTTCAGGTTACTACTTGGAGCCACGAGCCTTTACATAAAATGCATTACATTTATACACCTCTGGACAATGAACCGATGAGCAACGTTCCCTCTAATGATTATCTGCGGGAGGAAGAAATAAAAAGCGTCTCGTTTCCATATTCTAATTGGCTTATTTGCAGTGTGAAGTGATTCATGGAGCCAATTCTGTTTCCGTGTGCATGAGAAATAATTATTAAGCTGAAATTTATTATAGATTATATTTTTGTGTCATGAAGGAAGCGGGAGATAAAGATACTCTGTGTTATATAGAGGTAATGCATGAAAAATTACACCAATTTTATTTAGACTTGGGAGTGGGAGAACAGGGATTTTTTTCAAGTGACAAAAACACATCTAAATGTGAAACTTTCAAAGGTAAAGGAGATGTTTCGATGCAGCACAACCATCAGCACACTGCTTTATGCTTACATTGAATTGTAAAGGAGAGTTAAACCAGATAAACCAGTGGCTTCTGGATTTGCATGCATAACAAATGACTGTTTCTTACAGTGCAGCAACATTATTGTTACTATGTTTGTGATCTATTTGACTGAAATAATAATAATATGACGAAAAAAATGCAAACACATTCCTACAAATGACTATTTCATTTCATATAAATGTTTTACAATTTCTACCTGGCGATACTCTCAGATCAGGGTTAAGCAGCATCATAGGATTTTATTAGTTTTATAGATTTAAAGTGGGCAACTGGGCTTTTCTTAATTTGAAAAGGATTGCATTTGCCATGACAACTGAACCGTCAGATGAAATATCAGATATAAGATATGAGAAGAGACTCGTTGAATTTCTGCATTGTGAAATGTCACTGGAGATTACTGATGTTTAGAGGAACAGGTGGAACTAATTTCCACTTTCTTTGTTGCATTAATTGTAAGAGCAGATTTATTCCGTGATTCATTTAGCAGTTTTGTTGTTCACTGGAACAGTGGGGTATGATAAGGTAGCATCATGGTGGCCCTCTGGTGCAAAACAGTTCTGCCTCCCCAAAGATTTAGTTAGTCTACTTTTTTAAAATCACACAACAAGAGTTCAGTTTTTATCCAAAAGATGCAGGTTCCTCTATGTAAATATAACACAGTTTTTTTCCCCTGAATCCCAGCAAGGGATTTTATTTCCTGACACTAACAAGGAGTTTAAGTTTCTAAACTTAACACAGTAACCGAGGTCTCCATGCATACTTTTAGTTGACACTGTAAGGGCAATACACCAGCCACAGGAGTTGTCACAGAGTGAAATAGAGGCATTCATGGTAAAGCTAAAGCACAGGGATAGCTTCACGCTGGAGTTGAAGTGTCAGGTGAAAGCAGATGTTTTGCAGTCAGCTGCTCCAAATGTTCCATAACAAGGGACTGTTTCTTCCCAGATAAAGCTTACAGACTGCATTTTATGTTGTCATATTAAAATAAAAACATGACACAGCTAAATAAGGAATGCAAAAACAGAAAATGTAACAAGGCACTGTGTTTTCCTGGCAACTAGCTTGCACAAAACAGTTCTTTTGAAAAGCTGTGTCTTCTGCACTGGTGCTTGGTTTTTTGTGTGCTTTCTGCACTGTAAGGTTTCCTGTCTTCTGCTTTGCTTTCTAAGATTTTGCTGCATTCTGCCTGAAATTCTTACTGCTTTTGGTTTTGTTTGCTACGTTCTCCATGTCAGGACGCCCCACTGACAAGCTCACAGACATACTTGCATGTTAAATTAGGTCTTTATGGGCTAAAGAAGGACCTGTTCCAGACAGAAGTGTTATGCCTTTGTTGAACCTTGCAGCGCTTTTTTTTTTTTTTTTTTTAAATACAGCAAAGCAACAGGAACCAGAGTTGATGCACATCATCGGAGGCAGTTGCAGAGCCGAATCATTGCATGTGTGAAAAGGGAGAACAGGCACAGCGGAATACCTCGCTGCAAACACAAACGTGTTGTCAGTCCTCTGATTCCTTTACAGCGGCATGTTTTACCACACACTGATACAAGACCAGTCTGTCTCCATTTGGTGATATAAACAAGCATTAAAACACATTCTCACCAAGAAAAGGACCAAGTTTGTTGGTGATGCAACCAACAGTCGGCAAGGTAAACAACAAAAGAAAGCTAACTTAACCTTCAGTTGCACTCGGATCAAAGACAAATGACTTTCATTCACCTTTTGTAACTACTGAATGCAGTCTGAATAAACTAGAAGTTGGTGTTGCAAAGAAAAGCAAGAATGAAACCTGCACAATACCAAAGTAAACTAAGTAAACAGAAGGAACAATAAGATGTCAAACACAATTACTGTGCTTTATTACAGATTTCATGATGTCTAAGGAGTTACACGTGTCCTCTCCTCTGTGGGAGAACAAACCAGCCTGTTCATTACTTCCAATGCAGGACTATGATCCACTTTTATAGCAGGTATGGTGTAATGTAATTTAAAACATATTTCATCTGTTTATGGCATTGTCAGTGTTAATAAACATTCAGCTAAACAAGCAAAAAGTGCATTAGGAAAACTAACAGGGACTACTTCTTTCCATTTTCAACTACTGACATTTTGTTATGAACAACGTTGGCACCGTGTTCACTCTGTCATCCGTCTTCACAAACTGGCTAAGAGTCAAGTTAAATTGTACTCCGTCCCTTCCCAAAGCAGACACAAATTTGAAAATTATAGTGCAGCAGAGAGGCCGAGGGGAGGGGGGGAGGCAAGAGTAAGAGTGTCATTTGTGGGCATACATTTAAAGGTACTGTAAGAAGACTAAAGGAAGTTGCAGCCTTCCCTTTACATTTGCAAACGGCCACCCTGCTGAAAATATCTTTTATAAATGGACTTTGACTCTGATGAATGTCTGAATAACTGAGAAATTACAAAGTTACAAATTATCATGCAAGTGCATCTCAAACTATAATAACACGATTGCACAACTTGTAGCCTTATATATATATATATATATATATATATATATATATATATATATATATATATATATATATATATATATATATATATATATATGTATATATATATATTGCGTGTAGAAGTCCCTCATATTTTCTCCATCAATCTTCATGTGAATTCAGATTCTGTGATTCCCTACAGGGTTTCCCGGCTTCTGTGTTGCCATCTGTCCATCAAGCACGAACTCAAACAAAACCGCTGCTTTCCTTCAGCCTTTAAAGTTGAAATTTTGCGCTACTTTCCTGTGTGTCCGGGCAGCTCTGATCATAACAGAAAACAGAATATGAGCCCTTTGATACATTTGCTATTTGGGATGTGTCCTGTAAGAGGAATAGAGTAGCAGTCAAGAGAATCGCTTCATCAACTTGAACCCAGAATCATATTTGATATTTTTATACACATATTATACCCTGAAAGACTTCCAAATATCAGTATTTGAATAGTTTTTTCTTTAAGTTAAAGTAGGGTGATTGGTTTTCAATTTGCTTTGACATTCATTAGCGTTGACGTTTGTCATAAAAGGTGCTGAAATAGGCTTGATGCTCAAAATCAAGATGTTACGTCTTGAATATGGTACTTATAATGGCTTTTCCCGGTCGACATCAGAGGGCACATTTCAACGGTTTCTGAGCTCAGAGTCTCAGCAGACAGATTCTTTTTAAATAAAGGATAAAGTGCAAATTCCCAAGCCAATTACATCTGTCCCAGAGAGGTAAAGCTGTAAAGGCAATTCACTTTGTCCTCCCAGAGGATCACCTCCGCAGAGATGACATATGTTTGTTTGTTACCTTCTCGGTTTGTCGCTGACAGGGAAAATAACTCATGGGCTCTTTTCAGGTCAGAAACACAAGCAGCACAATTTCCTCTCACAACATAAAAACACAGTTCAAGTCAACAGTCTTTGCATCAAGACCTCATCTGAGACTTTGATGAAACCTTTTCATTGGCTTAATTTCTGACATTTACTGTCCCTCGAGTTCTTTCAACAATCTAAAAAGCTAAAGCAGCAAAATGGATAAAGGCCCACTCGTTGATTCAGTTTACGGCTTCCTCTACGATTCCTTTGATAACCCTTCAGCAACTTAATTATTTAACTGTTTAGGTTTTCCGTGTGTCTGTGTACTTAGTGCTTTGCAGTAACAACAATGCACTGCATATCTGGTGTGACTTTCTTGCTGTTTATGAATTGATTTTTATTCTTATAGTCTGCAGGGGTACAAAAGGGTAATGTCCTGGCTAAATCCCCGCTCAGTGACATCTGTCAGATCAGAAACGGTGAGCCTAATAGCTTGTGTCATTCAGAGACTACCATTCAGACTGAAGCTAAGGTGTTTACTGAAGCAAAAGATCCTTTTTTTTTTTCCAGATTTTTGGACGTTTTAGTAGAAGATGTACATGGAAAATATAGCTGAGTGTTTACAGTGCATTTAAACTTGCAGTGCTTATGACAGTTGCATGATGCATTTAGTCTGTAATTATGGTGAGAGATGTAGGCTATGTGCCAGCAGTGAGGTGTGTCTAACTGCAGACTTTTCAGTCTTGATGGACAATACAGTAATCTACTTGCAATAAATGTGTCATTCAAAATAGCAAAGGTTCTGTTTTTTTTTTTTTTTTTTCATGTTGTAATGAAATTGGTTTGCTTTGGAACAGGAATTTTCCCTTGTGTGAAAGCAACCCAGGCACAGTGAATGTATGAGGCATGTGGGAGTCTCCAGAAGAAAAACAGAATGGAGTTGTAGCGGCCAGATTATAGTGTTTACTGGTACCAGTGAATTAGCTGCATGTGATCAGGTATTTGTGAGTGCTTTTGAAAAGGCAAATGACTGCAGTCGATTGATTAGCTGTTTTCTTTTAGCTAGCTTAAGGGGTAAAATATCTGATCTGCAGCATGCCCTTATGTTACCTCTTTTGTGACAGTGAATTAATGAGATGTTGCATTTATTATTCATGTTCACAGACCATACTTACAGCAGGAGGTGCCTAGTTAATATGTTTGCATTTTAAGAAGTAACAAAAAAAAAGAGAAAAAAAAGAGAGAAAGTGGATTAAGAAAAAAAGCCATGCAATCAATAAACACTGTCAGGAATTAGAAAGTAACTGCTGTTTAAATCAGCTCTCTAACCAGCTTTGTATTATGATCAATAGTGCTTTTAATGAGGAAAGTATTTTCTGCTGCAGTCAGAGTTGGTTGGTTATTGGAAAGGAACGACATGTGAATGCTATGCTGGTGTTTTAGTTTTAGGTGCATGACAAAGGCAGCTGCATGAGGGTCTCCAGCTTATCGAAGATTTTTACCAATGAACTCTGACACACTGAGCTTGTCGCCATCAAAGCATTCCTCGTTGTTAAAACCTTTACAAATGTCAGATAAATTAATAAAAATGTATAACTTAGTAAAAAGTCAATCTCTTTGCAAACCTCTTAAAAACTGATTTTGTATGTCTGTATTACCATTTCATTGACATTAGCTCAGGAGCACAACGGGATGATGTTGAACTTTGTGCATCATCTCTTCTTTTTTTTTTTTAACTGTGTAAATGCCTGGGAAGTGAGGAAACCAGCTGATGGACTTTGAGGACAGAAATAATGTCCCTGTCGTGGAAATTTTTATGTTCTCATTTAGATTTTCATATATTTCATAGTCCTAGCATATATTAATTTCTGATTATGACTTTGTGGGCCTCCTGAAAAGGTCATGGTGAACTTAAGAACTTAAGTTTAGGTACACAGAGTCTGCTTATTCCCCTTTACAGACAGCAATGTGTAGAGATCTGACATGTCTGCATTCAGACATCTGGGATCTGAGTAGTTAGAGCACTCTCTTCCTTGAAGGGGGCTAACAACAGACATTTCTTGTTTAGAATAACATAGATTAAGGGCAGACAATTGACGTCCTCATGCGAGGGTAAAAGGATGGTTCAGCCCGGACTCAGGTAGAGCATTCCAGACTTCTGCCCCGTCGGACCTCTGGACTGTCTCTCCAAATTGCAATTTGTATTATTCTGTATTTTATTTTCTATTCAATAAACTTTGTCATCTTTTTCACTTCAGAACCAGACTCCTCATCATTGACAGACTTTTTTCCACAACAGTCCCGTTCTGCTCTGATACGGGGTTCTAGCTGCTCAACAGTCATGGACTTTCCTTACTAGATTTTTTAGTTTTGTGGTGCTCTAGAAGTTTTATGTTCATGAAAAGTTTGGACTGCAGGCAGGCCAGGTCAGTGTCCAGACACTTCTCTTGCAAAACCTTGCGGATGTGATGAATGGAATATTGTCTCGCTGAAATGACTTTGCAACATTCATGAAGCCTTCAGATATATAAGCTGCCAATGCCATGGCACTATGCAGGTATATCCGAAGTTGGTCGTGCTGTCCTGCAGGTTTCCAGTGTTTCCTGCTTCAACACACCTGACTCAAATTAAGTGGATCCAACAGCCTGTGAAGTTCTTCACAATGACTCATTAATTTGAGTCAGGTGTGTTGGAGCAGGGGCACACTGAAAACCTGCTGGATTGTGGGCCTCACTGTCCTGAACTAATGCAACCCCGTACCATCAGAGAACACGGGCTTTTGAATATCTGCTAATAACAAACTAGATTGTTTCTTCACTTCGTAATCTGCAGGGCACGATGTCCGTGGTTTCCAGAAAGAAATGAAATTTTTTGATAATCTGTTTTCTGCTTTTGGCTCAGAGAAGATGGTTTTGTCTGTGATGGTTTTGTGCTCATATGGTTTCTTTTTTGCATGGTAGAGCATGAACCTACATCTATAAACTACAAACTGTCTTCACAGAAAAGTCTTGAAATTCCTAAGTCCTGAGAGACTTCCAGTTAATAATCATGTCTTTTCTTAATGAAGGGATGCCCGAGGGTCCAAAGATCACAAGCATTTGGTTTTGACCACTGGGTTTATAAACTGGCACACACAGATTCCTTCTGATTGTCTTTATCTTTTGAAATAAAATACATTGGATTATGGCATCTTCAAAATCTAAAAATATAGTAAATATTAAAAAGAATAGAAGAAAAGTATTGAAACTGCAAATATTATTTAATTATGATGTTATAATTGTGTTAATCATGTTATAATTATCTTTATCTTTTGAAATATAATACATTGGATTATAGGATCTTCAAAATCTAAAAATATAGTAAATATTAAAAAGAATAGAAGAAAAGTATTGAAAGTGCAAATATAATGTAATTATCATGTTATAATTATTGTAATTACAGGATTGGAGGTAGACATGCTCAAATAACACAGCCAACAATTAACTTTTATGTCCTTTTGCAGAAACCTGAATTTGTCTCCTGAAGTTCTTTCATAAAAGTGTGTTGACAGCTGTGGGCCTGTTTGCAGAAGTTGTCAGGCCACTGCCAATCAAACCACGCTCACACACTACTGATAAGACAGAATGTTGCTTTTGAAATGTCAAAATCTTCATAGATATTCATTTTAAACTTTCAAATATTTAGATAACCAGATATAATAAGACACATGAGGATAAAGCACCATAATTTCTGTCTTATGTTCAAGGTGGATTCACATTACAAGGACTGTACTGTGAAGATTTCAAATTGTTACATAACTGCAAAGCACATCACAGCCGTCCCACTGAGAGATGATGTTTTTTCTTAAAAGGGCCAAGCTAATCAAAGGCCTTTGAATTGCTAAAATACATGATGGAATTCAGCAACAAGCAAAGTGCATGAGCGAAGTACATTACGCTTCTCCCCACTATTTACAACATTTATGCATCTATCATGCTTTGGTTTTAACTTAAAAATGCAGACACAGATGCAGATGTAACATGGGAGGAGGGCGAAAGGAAACGACATACATCAAGTAAAAGTTTGCTGTGTTCACGTTGCGCGCGTCATAACAACACGGCTAACCACAAGCACAAATGTAGCTGTTAAACAGAGCAGAAAGCTGGTTTTAAAGTGGGTGCCATCTATAGGCTGCACAGATATCATTTTTCTTTGCAACACTGCCAATTACCTCTCTGAGGAATGAGCACTAAATGTACGTTTGTAATTCAGTGGTGAAAATGGGACTAACTGAGTATGTAAATGCAGCTCTTAAGTACAAGTCTTGTGACGGAGAGGTATAGATCCAACAAACGTGCAGCACATGAAATGGAACTGGCGCTTGCTTGACTGAGTGCAACATCATAATACAATGTGCACATGACTGCATTGGTAGGAATTTTAATGATAATTTGCTTTATTAGATTTTCATGTAAAAGTTCCATCATCCTATATTTCAAGCTTTAATGCAGCAGTGAACGCGTTTTTATGTAAAGAGCAATGTGTTGGCTCAGTCTCTCTCTCAATCTGCCTGCTGCTTTTTTGTTGCATAAATATGCTTCTATACATTCAGTTGTTATTAAGCAAGTAAGGTTTTAACTTTTTCTCCACTTAATCACACTTTTCTTCAACTTCTCTGGCTAAAAAAAAACACACCCACTAAGACAAATGCAAACAGAGTCCATATAGATAAAAAGGATCCAAGAATGATTTGTTTGTGCTTAGAGTCTGGTTTTACCTTGGATTTTGGCTCTGCTGCACATTCATTCATTCATTTTCCAAACCGCTTATTCCAATTCAGGGTCGCGGGGAAGCTGGAGCCCATCCCAGCTGGCCCCGGGCGACAGGCAGGGTACACCCTGGACAGCTCGCCAGTCCATCGCAGGGCCACACAGAGAGACGAACAACCACTCACGCTCACACTCACTCCTAGGGGCAATTAACCTAACATACATGTCTTTGGATGGTGGGAGGAAGCTGGAGTACCCGGAGAGAACCCACGCATACACGGGGAGAACATGCAAACTCCACACAGAAAGGCCACTGACCAAACCAGCGACCTTCTTGCTGTGAGGCCACAGTGCTAACCACTGCGCCACCTGCTGCACATTGAACTTTGGAATATTTTCTCAGCGAGGCGCCCGCTATCGTCAGCTAATTTGGCATCCATCGTGCATCCTGCTTGCTATCTTTGAGCTCTCTTGCTCATTTGATGAATCAGCCACGCTGCATTTTCAAACAGCCAATGTGATGATAGTTTGCTTGTGCGTGACACGTAGCCAAAACGTGTGATGCTGCTGCTAAATGATGGAGCATCCCAGGAAAACAACCAAAGACAAAAAAAAGGTGGTTGGGGGGGCTCTGGCTGGGGGCAGATGCTGGGTCATCTTTAGGGTGTGGTGGCTGGGCTCCATGGCTGCTAGTTGCTGGGGTCTCGGGGTCCCCCTGGCCTGCCTCTGATCTTTGTCAGTTGGAGTCGCATTAACATGATCCCTCGAACACCTTTCACTCCATACATCCTACACGCTGACACAGTATCTGTGTTGTCCTGCTGGTTTATTCACTAACAGACAATTTTAGTTGCTTTTCTGTGTGTGTGTGTGTGTTTGTGTTAGTGTGTGTGTTTCTGGTTTTAGCTGAGATGCCTGTTTTTTTTGTTTTGAACTTCTTGTCTTGTGCACGTTCAGGATTGTAGATTGAATCGAAGTCAAGATTCAAAACGAGACTACTTATTATGAACTGGCTCGACCTGTGTAAAGTGCCCTGAGTGGCGCTTTACAGATACAGATGAACTGAGTTGAATTGAATTGGTTTGAACTGGTTTTGGACACCTCTGCTCTAGATGATGCCTCATGTTATAAACATGTTTGTTTGTGCAGGATTGGACTTGTGCTGGACTTGTCTTCTGCTTCTTGTCAGCCATTTCTATCAGTTTTCTCAACTGATGCTATTTTTTTAAATCACATTTTCACAAAAAATCTGTTTTTGTTGTAAGATTGCAAAACAAGTCTGAAATAATGACTGAATAATAATCCATCAGACATACTGTACATGTCAGTCAGTGGTCACCCAGGAAAGCATTTATGGACTCCTGCTCTGCTCAGTTCTTATGTGACAAAACTGTTTGTATGAACATTAAACAGGAAAGAAAAATAGATGTAACAAAATGCGTCCAACGGTTCCTCTTCAGCCATCCACACAGCAAGGACCGTACTGGTGCAGGTGCAAGCAACTCACATGTGCTGCTGCTGCTTCCGTTGGCTGCTGACTGAGTCAAATGAAAGCAGATAGAGGTTAATTTGTTTTGTAATTGCGAAGGCGGGGTCTGAAAAATAGCTAAATCTAAGAACAAAATCACCAAGCTGGCAACACTAATGTAAACCACCTTCCCCGCTGACATTTTGAATGTTTTTTTTTCTAGAAGCACGCAGCTTTTGGCCTTGATAGGAACATACTGCTTTAGGACATTTTGTCACACAGCAACTCACCATTTCATCACCAAAAGAACCAGAATCCATGTTGACAGCAGATGCAAAAAGAAGAAAAGAGTGACCAAGCATTGATTCATTACTCAGATATATACACTTTTTTTTTTTTTTTTTTAAATAAAAGGTTGTAAGACACTGACACGGCCTCTAAAGTTTACCAAGGTAAATGAACTGGCTCACTGTGTGTTCTATTGTTTCCTCTTGTGTGCTTGACTGCATTAGAAAAGTTTTCAAACCGGCATTTATCTCCCTCTGTCAATAAACTGTCTTTAAAAGTTAGAAAACTACTAAAGCTTTCTCTGCAAGCCCGCAACAAAATACATTATTGAATGTATATTGTGTGCAGTACATCCCGCATTGTGTTGCATTTATTTATTATGCTAATAAACAACATCCAGGCAGTTTGCACACATGCTGAGGGATAAACATGCTTGGTGTGTCTTAGAAAACCTGCCATTTGTCTTTGATCAATATTAAACTGAATCTGCGGCATTTATACACAAATCTGTGTCAAACTCAGCATAGCTACCCAAACATTGGCTTTTCCTGTAACAGCTGTTCTACGTTATGTTGTTTACACATGTCAGAGGAAGAAATCTGAGGTTTAAAGCACTGATAGCATGTAAGTTAGAATATGGTTAAATTTAGCAAGCACGGGAGATGAGAAATGAAGTCATTCATCTGTGCAGCACAAACAGACATGATGGTGAGGTGGGAATTCATATGTTATATTTACTTATGTACTAACAGGATAACTTGTCATAAGTACTCAGCTTGCTTCATCAGAGCCTAAATGTGCTACTGACAAGTACGTGTTTAACATCTCATATCTCATTCTGCTCATATTTTACTTACACCGACATACTTCCAATATTGTTTGGCTCTAAAAGTTGGAGTAATTCTGCCTCCGGCTAATACAATCTAACAAGACACCGAAGGGACTCGAAATGGGTTTTGGGGGAAATCAGAACATTGTTTTCAACATAATGCACAAATGCACAGAAGAGTTGAAGTTTCACAGCTGTGATAAGTGTCACCCCTTTTAATGATGTGCAAAATGACTAAAAATTTTTCTTTGGGTCTGACTTGACTTTTAATAGAAATGTTTTGTTGTATTTGTTTCTGTTTGTTACAACTGTTGTTTGTAAGAGATTTGCTTTAACCTTTAAAAAAGGGGGGAAAGGGTTAAAGCCATTTACAAGCCTATTCAAGCTTGAATGTTGACTTTTATAACTTGTAAATTAAAGACAGAGTTTATTTACCATCAATTAGAATTAATTCATCTGTGCTGGTGATTATATCTGCAATATTCCAAGCTGCTTCCTCTCCTCGAACAGTAAATTACTGTTTTCTATGCAAGCTTTGTATTTGATTAACACGTTTATCTTGGGAACATGCAATTATGAAGCCTCCATTAGCTCTCCATTGTCTCCCCCTTATTGAAATGGATTTTTCTCCTAACCACTTGTGTGGTGGCCTTAATTTAATCTGGACGGTGAGGTAGTATGAAAACGCCAAAGGTCTCAAAGGCAGCACCTTGCTCTGAGTAAATCCTCACTAACTCTCTTTCTAAAATAAATGCCCCCCCCCACACACATAATTGGTGACTGAAGCTCCAGCTCATGCTCGTTACGTTTTTTCTTTTTTTTTTTTTTGCCCCATCCTCCCTTGCGAAAACAAATCCTCCATTCCCGCAGCCACATTACTGCATAGTCACTGCGCCAGAATCCCCATGGCAACAGACATGTGCAACAGTCTGCCCTCCCCTCTCCTTCCCCTCCACCCGCAGAGCGCTTTTCTCTCTGAGAAACTCACTGAGCCTGAGAGAACAAACGTGCCGCGTCTCCTACAATGATCCACAGAGGTGGATACAGTAGAAGGGAGAAAAGATGTCTTTCATAATAATGTGTCAGCTCAAAACTCTGTTTTAGTTCAGCTGGTTGCTATTGGAAACTGCAGAAACTGAGGACATGGAGTAAAGAGCAGCAGGCATGAGGAGCAGGGAGGAAGTAGGTGGTATATATTCATCGTGACAAGGCGAGACAGCTTCTTGTTCTTAGACGTTTCTGGTCCTGCAGCCGGTTAAAAGAGACGGACCTGCGCTGTTACACTCTTAACTGAGACTTTTTTCCTTAAGTAATGGGATTGCTTGCCCCGCGCACCGTGTCCTCTCACTTTGTCTGTCTTTACTTCTCTCTGGCTCTTTCAGATCCTCATTGTCTGGTTGCCTGCCCCACTCTTCCTTCATTCTGTGTTTGTTTTCAGTCTGACCTTCACAGTAATAATATTGTGAATTGGGGTTACTGCGAGTAAAGAAGTCAGGCTGACCGGCAAACCCCTATTTCCTGCTCACACAGCACCTCATCACAGCAGAAAAGACACACGATCTCTCTGTTTCACTTTTTGCCGTGGCCCACTTACAACTCTTGCTTTGAACTGAACTAAGGCCCACAATTAATCTTGTGTTCCCTGTGTTGCTCAACAATTAGCTCTGTGTAAGTTTGTGTAGTTTATTCTTCTATTCACTCTCACTTTCACCTTTTCACAGCAAAACACTCCCACTTCCTCTAATTTATAATCAGCCAGTCACTTTATCTGACACACACCTACATCAACAATCCTGGCTGCTGCTGTACATCTAGATCTATATCTATCTATCTATCTATCTATCTATCTATCTATCTATCTATCTATCTATCTATCTATCTATCTATCTATCTATCTATCTATATGTGTGTGTATATATATATATATATATATATATATATATATATATATATATATATATATATATATATTACACACTGGAAATGATAAACCTTATATGCAGTATATGCAGAAATGTGGAGCTTTTGGTTTTAGTGGTTATTTAAAAAAGCATCCTTAATCAATAAAACTACACCTGATTTTTTTTTTCTTCTTATTGAGACACCTGGCTTTTAAATGTTACATGCATGTTGAAGTTGAATCCCTTGAAACACAGTTCATATCCAGATGTTATTTTTTACAACAGTCCTGATTGTCAGATAATGAGGGTAAACTTATGGTTCATGAATATTTTTTTTTCTTATTTTGATGTAAAGAACTTTGGTCAACTTTGGTCAATAGACTTAAAACCAATAAGTCTTAGATTAGCTGAAACCCTATGGGCACATTCACATTTTTGATTGGAATCCTCGTCCGTTTGCTCGGAAAGTCTGCTTTGTGCAAGGAAATGTGAATGTCCCAAACGAATTCTAATTCAGATTTAAGAAGCGGTCTCGACCCACCTGCAACTGCAGATCTTGGTCTGTTTCAACCGGACCAAATACAGGAAGCAAACTACAAAAAAAGTCATTTCCTGTATTTGGCGTAGCATTGCATTGTGGGTAAATACATAGCGATAGCATTAAAGGTCCCCTACCTTGTGTTTTGTTTATACTACGCCCATTGTTGCAGTGTTTTTCTGCAGTACACTTGCAGAAAATTAAACAGCAATAGTTTCATCTCCATGTTTAGTTTGCAAGTGGATGTGGGTCTTGTCCTCTCTTACTACATTCTAGTGCAGCACCACCTTTATATATATATATAATATATATATATATATTATTCCAATGGTTTGGCGCGTTTGACCAAAGTGCAGCGTGAACACGATCTCAGCCTGCATGGGTACACCTCCCTACAACTAAGCCGAGTCCCTAATTAGACCGAGTCTAGCAGACTATCCTGATGTGAATGAACCCTCAATTTATTTAAATCTGCTGTGTTAAGCTGGAACTGTTTAAGCTAATTGTGTTTTTAACGTCTTTATCTAATGTTCTTTTCTTTATTTTTAAACAGTGCTTCTTATTTTCTGATGTTTTAATGTCTCTGTAAAGCACTTGGTGGTAGAAATGCGCTTCATTAACACACCTGCTTTGCCATTTTTATTGACAAATAAAGGACAATCAGCTAACCAAACAGAATGTATTACAATTAGACCTACATAGAAATAACAAACAGATCAACTATAACTAAGCATTTGTTCATCTACATATCTCAAGTCTTGGCATTCAGAAGAAAAAAAAACATTGGCATGGAAACAAACACAACAGAAACTATTTGCGTGTTTAAACTTTTTCCTCCAGTTTTCTTCTTTTTTTTTTTTGGCTGTTATCATTAATTTATGCTACTATTTACGTCCTATTGTCACAAAACTAACCCCAACACAGCTTTTTGTTTGACTGTGTGTCAAAAAACATCATCTTGACTTTATTCCAACCAAAGACGACCATTATTTTCCTTCTTTTCAAACAGACACTATGTATGATTTTCTCTTCACTTGTTTATTGGCTGTTCCTGAGTGGATATCACTGTCAATTTAAGCTATCTGATTGGTTGAAAGTTTGAAAGGAAATGAGTTCATCATAATTTCCTGGTCAAAACAGATGTTTCATAACAACATAGTCAAGATACGTATCTTTTTCATTTCGAAAATGTGAGAAATAATCATGTTACCATGGATGACTCATTGTGGAATCGCCATATAGAGCCTCAGAATAAACACTATATTTGTAAACATGAATAGAATATAAATATATGAAAAACTTCCATAGATCACCCAGGTGGTAAACTATCAATCACAACTTACCCCTCAGTTACATACAACCATTCCTGAAAGATTGCTGGATATTCAGTTCAATTCAATTCAAGTCAAGTCAGTTCAGATGAGTTCAATTTTATCTGAATCGCACCACTTTACAACTAAGCCATCTCAGGGCATTTTACAGACACGTCAATTCAAGCCAATTTATAACGAATAGCCTAGCCAAGAGGAACCAACAAATTGCATCTTATCGAGGACATAAAGAAGTTTAAGCGTGGAAATGACTGTTTGCTTAAAAATGTTTGGCTTTTGGAACACTAACATAGAAATTAAAAAAATCTAAACGTTATTCCTACTTTTACCTAGCACAAAGCACAAAGGTTTGTGTTTGCACCAAAGTGCTAGCAAGATGGGTTAAAAAAAACAAACAAACAAAGCTTTAAAACATGTGTCTGGTTCTTTATGATGCACGGGAGCAATTTCCACCTCTCTTTTGGCTGGCATGATATTTTAAACCTCCATAAGGTTATTTTTAGATCTGTTTATTCATCCACCAAGTCCATTTTGATGCGTCCGCATTTACTTTCTGAAATGCTTCACTTTGTGTGAAAGGCTAAAAATGACTAAGAACCAAATGTCCTTGAGCACGGTAGATTGCTCCATTGTATCATGTCATCTCTATTTTTTTAGAAGCTCGTGCAGCTTGATTTAAAGGTGCCAGGGTCATGGTGTCCACATGACATCCAATCCGCAGTGATAAAAGGGGGACTCTTTAACCGTGATTAGCAGCAGCACTACATTACTTCAATTAGTGTGTAATCACCTCTGACATTAGAGGTGAATAGCCTGACGCCTGAGCGATTCTTGAATACCATCATTCTCACGCCCAGCGTTACCAATATCAACGAGAGCCACGATTTTTCCCCCTTTCCACCTTCCTCTGCTTGTTCCTCTCATATTTTCCCCCCCCAAATATTCCCCTTAAGGGTGACTCTGTCCTTTATAAAAAGGAGATCATATCCATACATGCCACAGTACATCAGTACATCAGTGTCGCCACGTCATTTGTATTTGTCATGTCAACACTGCCATTTGACAGCAAATTCTGGTTTGTCGCAACAAAATGTCAAAGTCTCTGACATCATAAAAGGTCACTGAAGAGCAGTTTAAGGTGTTTTAATATCACTGCAGCTGACTGGCAACATCAGAACAACCAGAAATAGAACCGACGGTGTCCACAGTAAGAGAAGATTTCAAGTGAATTAGGGATAACGTGGAGTTCCAATTGAGAGTCAGCATGACTGATGTGTTTTCCCATCATTGGGCGACTGGGATTGGGGTCACTGGCTTTGAGGCAAAGATGTCAAAGCACCACTGAAGGCTCTTTTGTTTTCACTCCTCTTCCTCTTTCTTGTGTTTGGTTTATTTTCTTTTTCTTTCCGTTCTACGGAGGATGATCATAGCCCACAGCTGTTAATTTCACAGTACACGTGCAAGCTTTCACAAGTCAGCAAACATGCAAACAAGAACACTCACACACACACATGCAATTCTACCTTCAATTTCCTTTAGATTGATTTAGGTGCACATAATAAAGTAATATATTTCAGCATGACTCACCCTCATCACATGAGCTGCAGGAAGATTCTAGTTTAATATTGCAGATGTTCTTCCAATTTGAAAGCAACCAAAATGATTTTTTTTTTCCCCCTAGACACTATTATTTAGTCATTTAAGCCAACTTGTGATTCCCAAAGTCTTAGAGGAAGGCAAGAGAATTAACAAAAAAGCAAACGGAAAGCCAGGCTGATATTCAATTCTCCAGGGATGCCTAATCTTCCTCAGCAAGGGATTGTTTTACACCAACAGGGGTCCAAAGCAGCAACATCTACGAGCATGTCTTGGACCATCTCTTCCACATTACTTATAAATTGGAGGCAGAAGGAACCCCGGGTGGCCCGTAAACTGTCTTTAGAGACTTTTGCTCCTCCTTTCTCCCTCCATCTCACTAATTGGCTATCTATCCTCATTTTACCCTTTTCTTTGGTATTCTGAGGATGAGCCTCTCTTAATTTGTCTTGGCCAAATAGCTCTTTCCATCTCTGATGGTAAGAGCAAAATATCTCTTCATCACTGCCACAGTTTCTTGATAGGAATAAAGCACTTCACCCCTGGAAAGTGTAGGGCAATATTTAAGAATGAAATAATATCCTGCTTTTGTCCCTGTACCTTCATTATTAACTTCTCAAATCATCCCTGCTGTCATTTCTGAACTGACCGGGTCGTTTATTCATTAGAGCTGGTTTCAATTTGCTGCATGGAACAATGTCACCAACGTCCCCCTAATGACTGTATCACAGGAGTTTACAGCTTAATTTACCAACATACTGGCTCGCCCTCTTTGGTATGCAAAAGATTTCTCTGCTCTCTGTCCTCATTAGTCAGAGTACATGTGATATGACTAAGCTTTAAATTACATATTATAAAAGTGTAAAATTATTCTCATTTAATGTCCCTCTGCTCCTCTACTTTCAGTCTTCTCCACATTGCTACACTGCTCTATGCGGACATTCTTTAAATCCTGGAACAAGGACTAACCAGCACAGAAAAAAAGGATTTTTATACATTTTATACAGATTTATGCAAGGTTAAAACTTACGTTCTCTGGGTTTCTTCTGACTGTGAATTATATGTGTAAAATGAAAAGCATTGATCACTGTGATTGTAGTAAAAAGCTTTGCTGCTAATTTCTCAGAAAGACAATGAATAATTCTGGACATGAAAACCACCAATGACAATAAAAAAAAACCTAAATTTAGTATCATTATCTTTAACACAATGTCTCATCATTTGTTACTTTTTTCTGTGATTTCCAGCAAGAAACACATGAAATGAATGTAAACTGAACTTGAAGCTTTCATTATAAATGCTTGCTGAAAGAGTTTGTGCTGTTCCAGTGTGTATTACTGATCGGTACTTTTGCCTGAACCATGATGTGCATCTTTCTTTTCCCTTTCAGCTGTTCACTCACTGTGCATCAACTCTCTCAATCTAACCCTTTCCTCTGCCTCTTCTGTTACGCCAACAAACTTTATATCCACCCTCACAAAATCTCCCGTTTGCTCTTCCTCTTGGCCTCCTGACTCCATTGGCCTCCTTCTACTGATATCTACTGACAGTCCTTAGGATATTTTTTAGTTTCGTAACTACTCTCACTTTAAATTTCTAACACTTCAGCCGTATCTGACACTGAATCACACACAAATAAGGACAGGCGGTGGTTGTCGTATGCTCCCCATTGATTTATATCTGTCATTTCCCTCTCCTTCTACCGCCAACTCCAAGTTCTGTTTTGGGCATTTGTTATCTTGATTATAGACTGGAGGATTATAATTGAATATTTATTGGTCTTTGTCCATGCACAACTCAACATTAATCATTCCCCTTCTAATCCCGCCTGTCTTTTATCTTCCCACATAAAGGAGTGTTAATCCCTAAATCCCTGTTTAGAGCACGCAGTCATTTTTCCTGCTCACTTGACAAAGTGCCATTGGCTACTTCTGTCGGGTGATGATTGCAAGTCTGCAAGGTTATACACAATCTTTATAGGTACCACTTCTGTTTCATTTCATACATGTGAGGGTTTTTTTTTTTTTAGGTTTTCTTTAATGGTCCAAAATGAATTTGTAGAGAATGCTGTCTTTTTCACATTCTCGGTTTACTCAACATGCCCTTAAACAACAGAGATTCATAGAAGTCTAGTTAATCCTACAAATACAGTAATCTGGTTTTAGGATAATGACGCAACACTTCAACTACTTGCCTTCAAACAGAAGATTGTAAGCTCGAGGCCTGTTTTTATGGCACATTCAAGAGAAGGAAATTAATCCTTACTGGCCTAAAACCCTCCAGAGTTGTAAACTTTTGGTCCCACTTTTTGGAACTGGAGCAAAAGCAGTTTATCAATGTTCTTAACCTTGGGAAGCCACAGTGTCGGTCCGGGATTTAGTGAGGCTGCAGAAGTGTGCTGAAATTCCCAGCAGTTTGAGCAATATCACACAAACAGGGACATTGTCCTGTGGAAAAATGGCACATTTAAATAACAGAATATAAGACAACAACCCTCCCCCCAAAGGATCCAGATTGAGTAAGAAGCCTTGATTTGAGTAAACATTGTTATCATAATAATTATTAAAAGCTTCAAAAAGTTGCTATAAACAAAAGTATCATTAATTATTTCTTCTTGTCGTAGCTCAGATATTTAACTTTAGTCATAGTCAAAACATGCAAATATGTAATTATTAAAACTATTTTCCCTCTTTAAATGCCAGTTTAATCACATAATGTCACTGTTTTCATTAAAAAAAAAAAACATAAAACGAGATATTTTGCACGTGAAAGACTTGGCTGCTGTAATCCAATTTTCTCTTTCAAGCCGTTCAACAATAAAAACTAGAAAAACACTCAGAGAGCACAAACCTCCACCAAGGTATTTAAAAATTGCCTGGATCCAAACGGTGATCTGGATCACTGCCAAAATTTAAAGAATTTTACCTTTGTACATTTTCAATAAGTCCTGAAAATTTCAGGAAACTCCGTCCATAACTTTTTGAGTTATCTTGGACCCAAACAGATAAACGGCAGGTAAAACATGACCTCCTTGGCGGAGGTGATAAACTGCAATGAACCACTACGTAATCATTCAAAATAGGCCTGTCACAATAAGTCAATTAATCATACGATAAGAGAAATTTTGCGCAATAAGGTTGCCATATTCAATCATTTTCATTTGTCTTTCTTTTCTCGCTCGAGTGCCACATTTGTTTTAAGACAATATTAACTACACACGATAATACAACAAGCTTCCATCTGCACATCAACAGCAGTTTTCCCAGCTGGGTAGACAAGACCATACCAAACTTCTTGACTGTCCACAATCCACAATCGGTGTTTAACTGACAAATAAATATAAACAGGACAGTGCAAAATGGTGTCCACTCAGACAACATGGTTGCTAAACCATGCTGCCCTTTCATATTGTTAAAAAGGTGACATTTTGACAAATGTTGCAAAAATTTCACAGTCAGTATGAATTGTCTGGATGGACATACATGTTACAAACGGCAATTCCAAAACTTTACAATGACATGAAAAATTTCATGAAAAAACTGAAGGCGATTAAAGACATTGAATTTTACCAGTCCACCTCTGGTCAAGTCCAAACATGTCGCCTTATATTAGGCCTTATATTTACCATTGACTATGTTACTATGTTACATAGTGTTTTGAGACCATATGTTCCAGATAACCACATTGCCAAAACCCCAGAAGAAATCCTGATGTGTTTTAGCAGACTGGGGACTGGATGACCATAAACTAGTCTGCACATCAAGCTAAATGTTCTTTAGAAATTAAAGTATGTTGATCTTTGAAAGGGTGTAAAAATGACAACAATAATCGTTTAGCACAATATTATCTTTTATCGCAATAATTTCTGAAACAATTATTTGCATGACAAAATTTACCGTGACGGGCCTAATTCAAAATGTTATAATTCTTGAAATGACAGTTTGAATCTAGAGTTGGCTTGTGTGGGTGTATATATTTATGTGTGTGGGTGGGTATGTGTGTGTACTTATGTGTATGTGTATGTGTATGTATGTATGTGTATGGATATGTATATATGTATGCATATGTGTGAGTGTATGTGTATGTATGTATATGTATGTGTATGTATGTGAGTATGTATATGTGTATATATGTATATATATATATATATATATATGTGTGTGTATGTATGTGTATATGTATGTATGTATATCTATCTTTATGTATGCATGTATGTGTACATGCATACATGTGTGTGTATGCATGTGTATGTATGTATATATGTATATATATAATGTATGTGCGAGTGTATATACATATATATGTAGGTGGGTATGTATGTGCATATACATGTATGCATTGATCTCTTTCTTCTGTTTTTTTTTTTGTTTTTTTATGTTCTCTTTTCTGTTCTCTTTCTGCCCCTTTCCTGTCCTTTCCGGTCGGGTCCAGCAGCATAAACTCTGTAATACAAGCTATTATCCAAAACAAATTGAAAAATAAAATAAGAATCAAGAAATACAAGGGGATCATTACATCTACAAAAGTTCCCCTTGGCAAAATAAATTTGCTCAGCAGAACACAGCATCCAGAACATCAGTCTGCTTGCTTAAATGCTGGACAAGATAAAAAAAGAAATGACAGTTTGATATGATGACACAGTTTGTAGGGGGACCCTTCAAACTAGAATTTAAAGGGGTCAAATAATTTACATAATTACATTTTTAGTTTGGAGTCAAGTTGATGATTCGTGTAAAAAAAAAAAAAAAAAAAAAAGAAAATGTGGGAAAAAATATAAGTGTAATATTTTATAGCAGTTCTTTGAGATGATTTGTCCACTAATGACTTGGAAAGGCAACAAGTTTGTTTCCAGTTACCTGCTGAACTTAAAAAAAAAAAAAAAAAAAAAATCTAATTCGGATTTTAAAGTTCTTTTGGAGATGCACCTTTTAGCAAAAAAGTCATCCCATATAAGGTAAAACAAAATGGTGGCCAAATATTGAGGAAAGAAATACCAGAAAGTAATTTATCCAAAAAAAAAAGTGTGTTTATAACTTCATGTCTTTCTCCAAAGAAAAATAAACAGAAAAATAAATGAATCAGTTCAATTCACTTTCAGACTAAAATGAATGATTTAAAAATATTTCAGAAAAAACACATGCACAAACATGAACCGCCTTTTAATCTTAATTTAGGACTCCACAAACAGCTCATTGTACAGTACAAGACTTCATGAGAAATTAAATCCATCCCAGCTGCAAGGCAAGAGGCAGCACACAAACTGAACAGACTGGCATGTAACGAAGCGTCATTAATATTAAATATTGTCATTTAGACACAAAGAGCAGTTCCAACTTCTTCTTAACTGAGCAGGACAAATGACAAGCTAAATGTTTTACCTGCATTTACGTCTGACTCTGCAATAACCTTTCTCTGAACCATCACTTAGAATCCAACATATTGTTTGAATTAAATTATACTTACATTACATGTATATAAAAAAATTCCATCCATCCATCCATCCATCCATTCATTCATTCATTATTTATTTATTGTTGACTACCTCAAATTTGTCTGTACTTTTCTGCAGTTTGTTTTGCCACTATAAAAGGTCAGCAATGTGGAGAGAATCAATGCCAAATGTGAGTTTAGTAGTGCACAATAACCTCTAGCAGGGTAAGAAGACATATGAGGAAAATGATATAAAAAGTTTACAATAATGAACACAAGCTACAGTACAGTATGGCTGTGTTACTTTTGCTAAACAAAACTAAAGCTCAACAGAAAAGAAAGCATTAGACCACCACCACAGCAGCAACATTCCAAAAGAAAGTTGGTGATACCCATTAATAAAGGAGAAAGGAGCCCCGGCCAAAATAAACAAAACAGAGAAGCAGACTGCTTCCAACCAGCCATATATACTTTGGGTTGGCCAATAAAAACCGAAAGACAAAAGCCTAGCACAACAATGGCACATATGGCACACTGTAATACCGTTTGCAGGTTTAAATGTGATAACCTGATATGTTCCATCACATCTCTTCCACAAACTGGGTAAACACGCACTGGTTATGGTGGGCAAAATTAAGCCAAAGTTCAGAGTTTAATCATTTTCAGTCTTTCCCATTCCATCCCTGATTTGGCATGCTATATGAAGATCACTGTCACATGATGAAAGATTCCATTTTGCTTCGATTGTTTGTAATTTTTCCATCATAAAAATTTGTGTATCCATCTATCCAATAGCATTTTATTTTATTTTGGCACGTAAGAAAAAAACTGTTCATTCACTTGTGATATCATTTAATGATATCCATCAGTGGATTCTAAATCAAATTGAATTGAAATCAGATTGTGACTGAATGTGAGACATAAGCAAAATCACAACCCATTAAATCAATGTATACCATGGCCAGTGATAATTTTAATGACAAGTAGCTGCATCATTTTCATATATACGCAGACATAGTTCGACGAGTTAAATTACAGTAATATCACTTTGTTACAGGAGTCACCATAGCAACATGTTAACCAACTGGCTTTTGACAGGTGAATGAGAGAAACACGCTATAGCTTGACCATGTTTTTCCTTCACTATACTTTAGCATATTTATCAAGTTTAAGAAAAAGAAATAGACATATTTTGTAAAATGTCTACTGTGAGACGGTGGTATAAGCGGATTAAACAACTCTGATCCATGCATTACACTGTTATAATGCACAGCTCCTCGTTGTTTAATCCATATCGTATACTGATCAAACTGTTGATTTAGACTTTGCTGAACTTTCCACACTTGTGTGGACACAAGGCGAGAGAGAGGGGGTGGGGGGATCAGAGGAAGTTTTGCCTCATGGTGAACTTTGTTTTGTTCCACAGGCAGTGCTTGATGGCAAACGTTGTGGTGAATGAGGAATGAGATCAATGACGAAAGCCATCAGGATTAATGCCAGTGATGGCACACTTTCCAAAGACAGAGGAAGGAGGCTGGCTGGTGCTCATAACATCCCCTCCCACCCCATGCAAATGCCATGACTTCCAACATCCATGCCTGCACTTTTTATTGGAGGACTAGTATATGTCCCTAAAGGTCCTATTTGTTCTGGAAATGTGGGTAACACTGTCATGGGAGGTATTATATATGTAGGCATTCACATGGTAGCGAATGAGGATTCTGTTAGAAAGTCGAAGCAAATTTTTATTCCACATCATTTTAAAGAGAACTTGTAAGATCAGAACAAATAAAATGAGTAAATAAGACCAAAACAATATGTAATATAAAAAGAGCAATCTTTCTCACTATTAGCATTTTATTAGTGAGACGACCTTAACTCTGAATGAACCTCCACATGTTGAGGAATGTGACTCAAAAAATTAAACGGAAGTGCTAAATGTGAAAGGATAATGTAAGGTTTCATTATTCCACTAATTTGAGACTGTAAATATGAGCATCTACCACTTGGACCTTTCTGGAGAATGATAGTTTTACTTGATTAACAAACTAGTGAAGATGAACATCTGGCAGCAATTAACCTTCAGACCTGCATTCATGCCCATGGAACAGCATGCATCAGCAGAGCTGGGCTTCGCTCCAGTTCTCCAAAGCCCACTTCTCTTTACAACTGCTGCATTTAATCGCCATATTGAGTAAAGAATTGCAGTAAAATATGTGTTTTGTCTGATTGCACACCAGGTCAAAGACCCTTTTTGCAAAAAGCTGATTAACACCCAAATATACTCAAGGATTGCAGTCCTGGCAAGATTTTGTGTCTCTACAAAGAAGAGCATTAACAGATGGTTCCAACAGCATAAGCCTGAGTGTAAAATTTCCACCAATTCATTCTGCTGCAACTCAAATGATGTTTTAGTGCTAGAAATTAATCCCCCCTTTTCTTTTACTTTTTTTTTTTTTTAAGGCTTTGCTCTTGTTGCCATGCAGTGTGCTTTTAGCTGACCAGTAAAATTCATCCAGATCACAACATTTTCCTTCTCCTGTTCAGAGAACCTATGAGTGAACAGCACTCTGAGAGAAATCAAATCTTACTGCAGTCTTTATCCATTTGATGCACAATTTTGTGGCCAAGGTTAGAGATGTTGCAGAATCTTTGAGAGTTTGGAATGATGGTAGGTCTGGCTTGCGTGGGAGGAAGCAAAAAGATGAACGTAGGCTGTTCTGCATCTGTGGGTGGTGCATTCAATTACTATCATGAAGCTATGGACATGCACAGCCTGTTTAGAAATGGTGGCTTCATGAGCAAAATGATTATATTAGTACAGAGAAACTCACAAACAAAACAACAATTAAACACGGTTCTCAAAAAAATTACAGTATTGATAAATTTGGCATCACTTTAAAAAGAAGTGGTTTAGTTTTGGATAGGTGGAGTTTCCCCGTGGCATGTTAATGTATCACGACTCAAGTTATGCACACAGAGCAGCTTGGAGCAGACTTCCTTTGAGCAGCTTGCTACACCAAATGATAAAAGAATGCAAAATAGTGCCCTGCTGCCTGAAAATTGCCACAAAAGACAAGAAGAAAAATAGTGAAATGAAACATTCTGCTAATGCATGTAGCAAAGTGAAAACCAACTGTCATTTATTTCTGATGTTGTGGTGGCTTTCCTCTGCGAATGCTGGCTGGGATTTTTCAAACAGCATTTATATCTTACAAAAAAAATAGAAAAATTGCTTGAGCGTTTTTAAACTTGCAGTTGAGGTTTTGTTGTAGCTTAAGTTGTACAACTTCTCATCAGGTTAGAGTAGCAGTTTGTACCTTCAGATGCAGACATACACCTTTCATTAGTGTGAAATTAATTTGAAGTTTGTGCAAAATCGTATGACCTAAAGCATCCCACTGTGATGCAATAATGTTACAAGAAACTTCTGATGCAGTGCCTGCGATACGAGGTTTGTAATGGCTGTCTTGATTTTAAAATAAAGGTTAAGAAAGCTACAGGTCAAGAACCTGTGGAGGAAAGTCTGTGTCATTCTGTTATTCATTTTAAAATAATTATGGCACCTTTGAGAAATGTTTTAGGGATCCTTAGCTTGCTGAAATAGGACTTATTCTCTGCAAATATGCAAACCTAAAGATGCAGCCATCATCCTAACAAGGACCTCATGGCTCATTTACTCATGCAGTGTAAAGAACCTTTAAGGACATTTAAAGAGAATGAAACCTCTCATCGTCATGAGAGTAACTGCACATTAAGTGCAAAAATGCGGGGTTGGTGCTAGCTTTGGTAAAATAATTTGTTAAGCCCTGCTGAGGGTAACATTTCAAACCCCAACACATAGTTTAGATTTCTGATGCAAACTGAGTCATGTTGTTGTTGAAACGTAACCAGCAACTTTAAATGGTATTTCAAGTTTTCTGAGCTTTCTACAGTGTTACAGTGTTGAATCCTTATCACCTGAACGCATGTTTGAGTTTGAGTTTGAGTTCCAGCAAGCTCTCCGTTCGGTTTCCATAGAAACGAAAAATGCGTCGTTTTAGAGAGTTTTTTTCTACTTGGAAATCCTTGTGACGTCCCGGGGGATAAGGTTCGGTGATTGGTTACCTTCTACTGGTTAACAAGGGCATGTACAAATACATCAGGCGGGTGGAAAACGTCGGATAAAGTTATTTCCAACGATGGCTGGTGAGTTTACCAAAGAGAGACATCCTGCTGCGTTCGTTGCTGTGGGTTGCTGTTTTCCACTTCGTTTTTAGGGTCTGATTCAGGTTCCAACATGTAGGGCTGTATGCTATGTGTTGACATTGTAGTTTGTTTTTTTATTGAGTTCATATGAGCCTAATCCTTCTGTTTATGAGATGTTACAATGACGGCAAAAGCAGTTGCGGTGCGCTCTCCCGATGTAGTGCAGTGGCGGGAGGCGGGGCTTAATGCGGAAGAGTCTCAATCCACTCGTTTTGCCCACAGGCTGATCTGACCGCCTACGAAGAGGGTTGGTCTGAAGTAAATAAAGAGATTTGTGACAATAACTTGATCAATCCCAGCCCTTCTGGTGTCAAAAATAAAAATAAATTAGCCAGAAATGCACATAATAGTTCCACTTTAAAAAAAAAAAAAAAAGATTTTGGGAACATGTCAACAAGTGGAATTTATTCAATATTGATGTTGATTTTCTGTAGCTCATCATTTTCTAAAGATACAGTAACTATATTAATTTCCTCCACACAGCTGAGAAATGGTTTGGTAAAGTAGTTGTGTATTTTTAGCAAACTGTGACTCAGACATTTAAAAAAAAAAAAGTCATATTCTGATTTTAAGTGCAGTCTGTCCTGCAACTGAAAGGAAAAAAAAAAAGCATTTGAAGGAGCTGCTCAATTATGCCATCTTCCCATCCCTCCTGACTCCCTCTGAGCTGCTTTGTGGTTTGTGAAGGAAAATGCTAGAGGATGAATTTTGCTCCACTGTGGAGACCCTTACGAGTTGCTTTTCAGTGCAAATATGTGTTTTATTTTTTCCAACTGGTCTGTCCAAGAAGCGACCTATAGATGGGCCACTACTGGTCTTCCAGTTAACTTTTGCTGTTGTCAAGAAAACTGTAATTCTCATTCCTTTCTTCCATCCCTTAGTGAAAATCAGATTATTCTATTTATTTGTTGCTTATTAGAAAAGTGTTCTCCGTTAACTGCGCGACTGATCAACTAATAAGCTTCAACATTCTTGAGGTTGTTTGTGATTTTGAAATAATTTCTAGCTTGGGAAATTATTCTTTCATCTTCAGCATTGATCTCATTCATGTGATGTTTTCAAAGAGCATAAAAGCAATGAGCCATGACCTGCCCTCCTCTCCCTGTGATTGGCATTCCAGTTGAACATCACACTTAAATCTAACCAGTGTTTCCAATCAAAGTAATGCGTACTAGTCGGTCAACGAGGGACATATCGACTTGCAACACACGAATAAATGTGATTATTTAGATATAGGTGTTCTCAATACTGTGTTAATGTGTGTGTGTAAACCATTTTCTGATCAACCGCTGCAATGTGGTTTCAAACTTAGATTACGTGATCAGTAAATAGGACTTTTTTTTTTTCCCGTAATCCACTATGAAATGCAAATATAACTCACCCCACCCCAAGTGTTTGGCTTTGTTCCCTCCAGAGATGTGATTTAAAGCCCATCAGTCATCCTCTGAGACCACTAGTAGACAGCCTCTTTTTTGCTGATTGGAGTCTGGCCTTCTTGATTTAGCTAATTCTGTATCTGTGAAGTTGTTTTTGTAACTCAAAGCTTAATGTATTGATCTCGTCACAGCGGGCTCAGTTTTGGTCTGCCTGATCGTGCTTTGGATTCAACCGATTCGGTTTACACAAAGTGTTTTAGGGGGCCATGCAGTGCCTCCTTAAAAGCCTTCGGTTTAGCCACAATTTGGCAGTGAGAAAACATTTCTTGACTAATGTTAAGATGTTATCTAAGAAAATGGGACATATTTTCATATTGCAGTTTTGAGGAGAGCAGGCCCATCACAACAGTGAAGGTATTCCACACCCCCAAGGCTGGACAAGTATTGGTCAATCCCCAATGAGTCCTTTATTAAGAAAATATTAACTTTAAACTGTATTTACTCTCTTCAAATAATGCTCATAGGTTCAGTAAACGACTGAGTTAAAGGCACGGTGAAAGAGTCATTTTTCTAAAGTGCCTACATTTTAAACCGTGAGCAGTGTTCTTGCACTGTACAATGTTTTACTCAGGATTCATAATTTGTTGTTGATCATCTTGTAGAAAAACCTGTTGTAACTAAAACTGCAGCAGTCATTTGTGAACACAGCTTAAGACCTGCTTATGAAAATACAATATCATAAAATGCCAGACTTTCCACATGACACCCAGCATAACTCTGTTTGCAACCGCAGTGTGTGACATATTTCATCCTCCAGATTTTTTGTAACATAACAGATGTGTGATTTTTTTCATGAGGACATTCCAAGTAAAAGTTAAAGTGCAATCAAAGCCACATGAAACTCTTGCAATCTTTCACACTCAATCTGATGGGGAATTTAAGGTGTTTTTTTTTTTTTTTTTTTTTTTTTTATGAATTGTGGTTTTGAAAAGTACTTCTGATTGGCTAGTGTCCTGCCCACAGTAGTCAGATAACACTTGGAGCACTCTCGGTTTTAAAGGGTCAAACCAGCCAAACCATGCTAAAAGCCACGCGAGAGGCTTTTGAAATTGGAAAAGTTTTCTGCATTGGATATGAATGAAGTTTCCAAACCCTCATAGCAGTTTAAGTTAGTGTGTAACTTCTGCATCAAGATGTTTTCTGTCACTGCATTTATGCAACAACAGTATGATAGTACAGATAGATGGATAGATTGAGGGATGGAAAGATAGATGGACAGATGGATGATAGATTGATGGAAAGATAGATAGATGGAAGGATGGACAGGTGGATGGATAGATGGATAGATTGATGGATGGAAATTTAGATGGATGGATGGATGATGGATGATAGATGGATGGCTGAATAGATGGAAAGATAGATAGATAGATGGATAGATGGATGGGTAGGTGGATGGAAAGATAGATGGATGATAGATGGAAAGATAGATAAATGGATAGATGGATGGATAGATTGATAGATGGATGAATGAATGGAAAGATTGATGGACAGATGGATGGAAAGAGATGGATGGATGGATAGATGGATGAGTAGATGGATGGACAGATTGATGGATATATGGATGGATAGATGAATGTGAAGATAGATGGATGGATGGACAGATGGATGACAGACAGATGGATGGACAGATTGATGGATATATGGATGGATAGATGAATGTGAAGATAGATGGATGGATGGACAGATGGATGACAGACAGATGGATGGATGGATAGATTGATGGATAGAAAGATAGATGGATAAATGGATGGAAAGATAGATGGATGGATGAATAGATGGAAAGGTAGATAGATGGACAGATAGAAAGATAGATGGATGGAAAGATGAATGGACAGATGGATGGATAGATCATAGATAGAATAAATGTTATTCCTTTACTCACGTCATACTGTTTTTCGGTCATTTTGTAAGCTGAAATTACTGAAATGCAGTGGACTTAGCCACCAAGTTGTTGGTCCTTTCACATCGTGTGCTGTGTACTGAAGTCTTACTGACAAAGTTACTGACTCTGGAATAATGGGCAATGCTCTGCCTTGACTAGTGAGAAAAGCATGGCAAGGACTTTTTTTTATGGGGGAGAAACTAAACCAGTTTGGCATCTGGTTGTTCTACAGAATTTTTGCATGACAATAGAGACAGTTAACAAGGTGAGAGTGAATACACAAAGTTGTAGAGGGGAGGGGGACTTGCAGGAAAACCTGAAATTCTTGAGCCTTGCAGTGTTAAAGGTTTGTACACAGAAAAACCTGTTCTCAGTAGAGATCGCTTCATTTCAGCCATGGCTTAATTTTGGGGTAGTAACCTATACTTTGAAAACAATGTTGCTGGACCTCTCACAACCATATGAAACTCTTCAAAAAATGAATGATATGGAACCTTCAACAGATTTTTTTTTTTTTTTAAGAGTATGAAGGGAAAGGCTTGAGTAAAATTTTATTGTTTACTGCTTATTAAGTAAAGAAGAGAAAAAAATATGGAAAATCCTTTTTTTCAAAGGGGTACAGCCCCGTTTGAATCATTCGCATCTCTGCCACCCCATGGTTAGCTTTTGCTTACCATCAGTTATACAGTCACCCTCCTCATCCTCTTCTCTGACAGTCAACATCATCATTTGTTACAGGTTTGCAAGTGGGTCCTGCATCCAACATGTCAATGATTTTGGTCCATGCGGGCTGCATTGTCTGATGGGCTTGTCTCTTTTTCACTCAGTTTTTCTGTGCCTCCATTGCCTTTTGGCATATCCATTTGGCACTTAGGTTTTTTTTTTGTTTGTTTGTTTTTTTTGTTTATTTTACAGAAAACACTTAGCCCAAAGGGATAGAGGTTAAAAAATACGACTCTATGTGAGAGTGTAAAAAGCATGACATACATAAGAAGAGCATAA
This sequence comes from Telmatherina bonti, assembly GCF_933228915.1. Lineage (NCBI taxonomy): Eukaryota > Metazoa > Chordata > Actinopteri > Atheriniformes > Telmatherinidae > Telmatherina > Telmatherina bonti. The sequence continues at coordinate 31,285,426 of NC_136610.1, read as the reverse complement.
AAGCCAGTATTGCAAACCCATCAGTAGAAATCCAGTATACCCAGCATATCCACCCCACAGGCAGCATAGCTAATCAACAGTAAAATTTGACATGATCGTTATGTGTTAAAAAGTATGTTTCACATTGGCTATGCAAAGACCAAGGTTAAACTTTGATATGTGGGGTTGTTTAAAGTACAACTTTTGGTTTAAAATAAGTCAAACTACTTAAAACCATAGAGTTCGAAGGTGAAGTTGGAAACAGACATAGCTACTGGAACGACATGTTTTATAATGGGAAGATGGAAAGTTGTGCTTTTTTTTTTTAAAGCCGCCGGTCCCTATTGGCCATCAGTGGTTTTGCACTTAAGGAACTTCTGCATTGGTTTTGTGTTACACAACAGAGCTGAATGCATAATGAAAAAAATGCTTTTGGCTCTTTTAGACATTATTTAGATTTCAGATTTCCCTGTAGAAGATAATGGTTGACTTATGTACTGCTTTAGGCTTCCATTGACTGTTCATATACTGTTTTATATATATATATATATATATATATATATATATATATATATATATATGTATGTATGTATGTTTGTGTCTCCCTGAACTCCTGTTGAAAACAATTCAACACAAGGCTGCATGACCCAGTATACTGCCTATAAGTTCATTGAGATGAAGAAAAAGATGGCGGCCCTCCCTGCACAGCTCTGATGCGGTTCTGTTTTGGCTGATACCATGTTTCTTTCACAGTTTTAGTTATGAAACTACTCATAGTTTTATGCATCTCTCCCCCAAGTGGCTACATCAGTATTTCCTATTCCTTTAATGTGTAAAAGTATTGGTCTTCCACAGCCACGAACCTTCCTGCTAGCTAACAGGCTAACTCAGCAACTGCAGTGAATTGATCTGTACTGTTGTTCTCAAGCATTTGCTGGTGCGGCTAACATTTATAGCCTAGTGCCTAAGAGAGACACTCTTTAATCCATGCTGGTTAATGTCCATGGAATAAATTCCCTTTTCTGTTTTTTCTTTTCTCTCTCTCCTTCAACAACCCCCCACAGCCCAATTGAACATGTAGAGCAATCCACAGCTTCACAGGTCCACTGTGCCATTTTATGCTTGCTAAGCAAGAATTGGACAATCGCTATTTGGGGAAGAGGATTAGCGAACAGTCAATTACACCGGCATATTGAGAATTTTCTTTGTTATGCCTTCATTTCACTTAACAGCAGCCTCAGCAGTCATCATTAATCCACATGTCTTCCCTGCAAGGGATGTTTTCTCTTCTGACCCTGGAGATGTCAAATGTAGAAACAAAGCCCACAAGTTATTTGACACAACAGTAGTCTTCTCCAACCTGTATATTAATACCCCCCTCCCCACACACCACCCCTCTTTCTTTTACGTTTATTTTCTTTTTTCTCTATGTAGTTTGCATTCTCTGAGCAGTGGTATGAACTGTTTTTGAACCATTTTGCCCCTATGCCATGGATGTGGAGTTATAGTTGAGAGGTTATTTAATTAATTGAAAATGTAGCTCGCAAAAAACACTAATTACATCAGCTGTAGCCTATTTGTCTGTTCATTATAACATCCTCTGGAATGGCCTCTAGTTATATTGACATGAGACAGCTGCCTAGGTTGTACAACACACACCATCTCTGCAGAGGAGGGTCATTGTAACAGCATGCAGATACCCTCTAGTTATGACCCTATTTAGATTAGTGTAGGTGCTGTGCACAACAGACACTAAATCCAGGGACTGGTTTGACTGCTTTCTGCCATTCAAAAAAGAAAAATAAAAAAACTCTTTGGAAAGTCTCCAGTTACATTACTTTCATTTGTTAATGATGCAAGAAATTTGGATATCTGTCCATTACTGAGAACCCTGCAAATGCAGGCTGTGGCCTTGCTGGGGCCTTATAAAACTGCTGGATTCACTGATGTACTGATGAGTACTTTTTAAAAGCTGCAGAGAACAATGAAGATTCTTGGGTTACCTTTTTCAGCAAATGCAAAGTGAAATCAGCCTGTTTAGATTTACATTGTGGCTCTAGTAACATATTATCATACCAAAGTCTATCATATACAAATGTCTCTGATAAGTTGCTGTGCATGAGGGGAGCAGTATTCAGGAACAGCACCCAAAGTGCTGGCTCTGCATTATGTGCTTTTCATAAAAGCTTTTGCATTTGCCATTGTTAACATCCATGAAGAGCCAC